>NC_140579.1:241799366-242382134 GCF_964204655.1 Triturus cristatus
CCCTACTACCCTCTCTCTTCCCGGGGACCTAGCTGGGCTATTCGCCACCTCTCCCACCTCGCTGCGTTGGAAGATCCCTGCACCACCCCCTTTAGGGTCACTCCCCAATGCCTCCTCAGACACCCTGGCGATATCATCCTTGGGTAAATAGAATTTTGACTCCTGGGGATCTTTTGGTACGCTGCCACCATTGTCCTTATTGGACGCCTTTAACTGGATAGCGCGCAGCTCCAACTCCTTCAGCTGAAGCTCGTGCGCCATCTTCTTTTCTTCCATTGCCCATCTCTTGTTTTCTCTCTCTTGTTCCAATTTGGCCAATTAACTTTCTCTCTCTTGTTCCAACTTGGCCAGCTCCCACTTTAACTGCCTCTCCTCCCTCCTGTCCTCATACTCCTCGGGAGACGCGCTCCTCCTAGACCCTGTCCTACTGCTGGCCCCAGAACGTCTCCCTGGGGGCACATTTTCAGACACATCTACGTCGAGTAGGTCTAGTTCTTCCTGGGCGCTCTCCTCCTGAGGTGCATCCGGCGCCTCCGGTCCCTCATCCTCTCTCCCCTCTGGGTGGGCCTCTACCCCTGCCCTCAAGGTGGTACGGAGTTCCGGTCCTTTGGCCCTCCGCACCCCAGGCACCCCCTTCCCCTGCCCGAATTCTCTCAGCTGCCTTACAGTGTACCTTTCAAGGTCGGCTAACCGGAACTCCATCGTGACAGGTGGAGACCTAGATACCAAGGAAGAAAAATTCTAGGATACGGGTGACAGTTGCAAGCTAACCAGGATTTTACACCCTCAGTCTGGACAGTGGAATGCAATCAGTGCAGTAATAAACAGTTGCAGAGCTTAAATACAATAGGCGTCTAATTGTGGCGCCCTCCGCTTCACGGGAGAGTGCTGTATGGTCACAGGTCCTAATCCCACCGCTCGCCAACAATGTAAGTCCTGGGGTCACCGGGCCCTAAGGGGGTAACGTGACTCGAGCGGTTGGGCACCCGAAGGCTTAAGTGTAAAGCGACCATACAACACACACATCCCCTGAAGCAGGAAACGCACACAATCATGGACGCCACACAGTAGGTTCAATGCAAATCAATCAGTTTTATCTAATCAAATTATCTGCAAGTACAGTTCCTGAGATTGCAATGGGCATCACTTGAATACATTAGCGTTAGATTCACCAGCATTTCATTATGGTGCCATAGGCAGTACCTGAATACATTAGCGTCAGATTCACCAGCACTTCAATACGATGCAATGGGCAATACCTGTATACCTTAGCGTCCGATTCAAGAGCACTTCATCATAGTTCCATTGGCAAAACCTGGCAAACCTGGGGGAGCGGTAAACATAGCGGTTAACCAGAGCGCTGCACCCCTCCCACCACTAGCGTTTCAATCTGCCGTGGGCACCTCGCGCGGTATCTAGCAATTATCAGCGCTTTGAAATAGGACTGGAAAACGTAGCGCAACACCTGGGAAACTACTAGCGCTTCAGGGCAGGACTTGCAAACATATAGCTACTCAGGACATGACTAGCGCTTCAGTGCAGAACTTGAGGACCCAGCGCTACTCGTAATAACCAGGCATTAAGCACTTCAGAACAGGACTTGAGAACACAGCGCTACTTGTAATAAACAGACATTAAGCACTTCAGAGCAGGACTTGAGAACACAGCGCTACTCGTAATAAACAGGCAATAAGCACTTCAGAGCAGAACTTGAGAACACAGCGCTACTCGTAGTAAACAGACATTAAGCAAACGGTCCCTTTTCCAGGACGGGTCTCTTCCCTGCAGGTGAGAAGTACGCAGCAGTCAAGAAGCAAGGGGGGCAATCCCACGGAGGGGAACCAGAGTCTCGGCTGGGCACCGGGAAGCGGCCGCCAGTCGGTGCGGCGCTGCTCCCGATCGTCAGGGGGCGCACCGGGTCCTCCACAAGCCTCCCGGGGGACAGGGGGGCGAGTCCCAGGCCTCAGCACGGCCACGCTACCTCCCAACCCCGAGGGTTACCTTGATCTCGACGTCCTCTGTTGCGGGCAGACGCTCCAGGGATCCTCAGGGGTCCGTGCCCGCCAATGGCAGTGCGGCCTGCGGGGGCGGCGACGCGCAGTCCGCCCTCGTCACGTGGGGGCAGAAGACTGCTTCACAGCCTTCCCAGGCCTTCCACAACTCCGGCAGTAGCTGCGACGGCAGCGGTGGGGCCCCGGGCTTCTCCGCGGGCCCCGACTCGATGAGGGGCAGGCTTCTGGGACCTGGGCCGCGGCGGTGAGTGCGCCTCTGGACCCCACGCCGGGGGGGGGGTACAAATTAAGGGGTCAACGGTGAGCTCAGTGGTCAGCGGAAGACTGACTCGGGGGATCCCAGGCAAGGTCGGGGAGCGCAGGGGTCACAGCGCTAGTACCTGGTTGATCCCCCAGCAGTCCAGCGGTCACTTTCAGCTTGGGTTTCAGTAGTGAGTGTCAGCGTTCAGTTTCAGCATTCAGCTTTAGCATTCAGTTTCAGCATGTAGTTTCAGCATTCAGCTGTAGCATTCAGTTTCAGCATGTAGTTTCAGCATTCAGTTGTAGCATTCAGCAGTCTTAATGGCGCAGAGGTCTCTGGCGCCCTTAGGGGTTCTGTTCCTTGGGGGGGGGGGGTTGAGTTGGTGACTAGTTCACTCCTAGTCAAGCTTGGCAGACGGCCCCTGGGTTCCCCTACCGCTGGGCAAGATCAGTGGGCTAGTTACAGGATCCCTCACTCACCTGAAAGGCAGCACCTAAGCCCTGTCACTTCCAGAGGCATAAGTCCCTGACTAGGTCCTACTGCCTAAAACTCCTGCTTGGGTTCCCCAAGTCTGCTTTACCCCAACTGCCTACTCCAACTGCCTACAAAATGTTCCCTCCCTCTGTTAAGTAGCCCTAGGTCAGGTGACCACTATCCAAGGCGGCAAAAGTAAAAACCCCACCTCCCTTCGAGAAGGTTCCAGCACATTCCAGGAGCTTCCCCATTCTACCTATGGGACAAAAAAAAAGGCGGGCTGGTGTCGCAACATTGTTGTGGGGTTCCAGCCAGCTCCTGGCAGCTAGGGTGCTACTAGAAAGACCACTCTGCAGTAGCAGGGGCCTGTGGCAGCCATCTTGGGAGAAGGGAACACCTGCACCTAAACACTGGTTATTTGATCTAACATGCATTAAAAAACGAAAAAATTCAGGGAAAAAGGGCCAAGTCCAACACACTCGAAATATGAGATAAGTAAAACAATACACTTCTGTGCTGATTTGGTGAGGTGTAGAGTTTTGCATGGCGTATTTTGCACAATGTCTGTTTTTTATGTGCCTTTTTATATATTGTATCTTTTATGGTATTTTTATATGCCGAATAAAGATTGTATTTGAAAAAAAAATACTGGTGCATTTATTATCTGGATTTCGGATTCAAAACATTATTAATACATTGGAGACAGACACTGGTTACAGTGCAGTCTGGTATCACAGCATCTTGTGCGACAAATCGCCAGGTGTCTATTGTTATTCACCTTCTCAATTATTAGCTTTACTCTCTGCCATGTAATGGGTCATTGTGTTGGATGTGTTCATTAGGGACTATTTTATATATATATATATATATATAACTCAGTCGAAAAAGGCGCGAACGCCGAAACACGTCCTGCTGTTTTTCTCGAATCATGGAATAAATTATATGCATCGAGAAACCTTGCTGTGTGCGGTCCCCTTCATTCACAGAGTGGAGTTTTCTGGATATATATATATATATATATTTTACCTACTGGCGGTTGCCAGTAGGTAGTTATAGTTAGGATCTATTATCCATAGGAAATCCGCAACATTCTATTTGGAATAACTTTGGCGCCAGTTGACGAATCTTCGCGAGATTTTCAAAACTCGTGGCCCGCCCTGGTCCGCTCCTATCCTGAAAGTCTCGGGGTGATTCGTCAAGCAGGGGTCGAGAAAAAGGGGGGGTCCCAAAACGTGTTTTCCCCATCCAATTTTCCATAGGGACCGTTAGTCGCAGCTACAGCCCGAACTGCTGAACGGAATTACACCAAATTTGGCAAAGAGGTAGCCCTTGGTTCACACTCGTGCCTTTTGGTTAAATGGTGTAAATACGTTCAATAGTTCCTGAGGAATTCAAAAGTAAATACATAGATATATCTAGGGCCGTGGATCCTCCCGAGCACGAGCTTTATGCTAATTGGCTCTCAACACTTCAAACCAGGAACAGTTGGCAGCCATCTTGGAAAGCAGTGAAAAAAACGCAAAAAACGGGCAGGGTAGAAACACCCTGACCCCCTAGGCCTGCTCAGGGGATCCCACAAGGACCCCCAAGGACCCCCAATTTTTTTTATTGTATTTTTTTAAATCGCGGGAGGCGCATCTGCAGTGAAAAAAAAAAGCGACGCGCGGACTTCCCTTTATGCATATTGGAATGGGGGGCCCAGAGGGGCACCCCAGCCCTGGGGACCGCCACCCCCGGGGCTTTTCTGAATTATGGGGGTGGGGGCTCTCAGCCCCCCGAGCCCCAGGGACCGCCACCCCCGGGGCTTTAATATACATAGGTGGGGGGGGCTCAAAGGCCCCCCCAAGCCCCAGGGACCGCCACCCCCGGGGATTTGTGATAATATATGCGGGGGGCTCACTGCCCCCCCGCAGCCCTGGGGACCGCCAGCCCCGGGGCTTTTGAACCAATAAATAAACCTGGGGGGGGGGCCTGCGCCCCCCCCACATGCCCCAGGGACCGTCACCTCCCCAGCGCACTAAATATTTAACATAGGGGGTCCGTTATAGACCCCCAAGTCCTGGGGACCACCCCCGAGGCTTTAAATTAAGTGGGAGGGGGGCCACGCGGCCCCCCTCCTGGAGCCTTGTCATGGCCCTGGGGACTGCCACCCCCCAGGGCCGGCTCCTGCAGTGTCCCGGGGTGCCCACCCCAGGGACACTGAAGTTTGCAATGACAGTGTGGAAGCCGCGAGGCTCCCGCCCTGTCATTGCAAACTGCTTTGCTTCAATGAAGCAAAGCAGGTTGCTTTTCCACATGGGGAAGCAGCAGGTTAGCTGCTCCCCATGTGGAAAAGCAATGCCTGCTCCCGCAGGAGGCGGGGAGCCGACTGGCACCGTGGGGGGATTGGGGACCCCCACTGTCCCCAACGAGGTGGCCAGCCCCGTGGGATGGGGTGCTAGTGGCCCGGGAGGGGGGCCACGCGGCCCCCCTCCCTAAAATAAATTTAAAAAAAACACAAAGGCCGGCCGCGGGGGATGGGGTCCCCGAGGCCAAAGGTGGCCTGAGGAGGGGGGCAACGCAGCCCCCCTCCAAAAGATTAAAAAAAAAACAATAAAAGGCCATGCCCCGGGGAATGGGGTCCCCGGGGCCGATTAAGGCCTCGGGATGGAGGCCACGCGGCCCCCTTCCAATTTTTTTTATTTTTTAATTAGGGGGCAGGCCCAGGGGGATGGGGTCCCCAGGGCCAAAAGAAGGGGGGCCACAAAGCTCCCCTTCTTAAAAAAAAAAAAAAAACGGGATCGCGGAGGCCACGGTCCCTTCTTGCTGCACTCTGCAAACACGCACCCTGGCACGTTTGCAGATGGGGAACGAATTCCCCTTGAATAATGGGGGTCCCTGGGGGCCAACTAGCCCACCAGGAACCTCCAGTATGCGCCAGGGGGCTGCGTTGCAGAGAGGTGTTCTGAGGCCACGCCCCTTTTTACACCTCTCTGCAACGCAGCTCTGTGGCGCTTAATGGAGGTAGCTGGTGGGCTGGTTGCACCCCAGGGACCCTCAGGATTCAAGGGGATTTAATCCCCCTAGTTAAACGCGCCACGGGGCGTGTTTGCACAATGGTGAAGGGAAGGGGGCGGGGCCTGCGTTGGCATGTGTGCAAACACGCCCTGTGGCGCGTTTTAAGTTGAGGAATTAATTCCTCTTCAATCCTGAGGGTCCTTGGGGGCCAACTAGCTCATCAGGTACCTCCAGTAAGCGCCACGGAGCAGCGTTGCTGAGTGTTGTAAAAAGGGGTGTGGCCTCTGAACACCTCTCTGCAACGCAGCTCCCTGGCGCATACTGGAGGTACCTGGTTGTAAGTTGGGGAATTATTTCCCCTTCAATACTTCTTTCTTCACATGTCCTACCTCTGTAGGCATAGTTAGAAACTAGCATTTAAAACACCTTAGAAATTAACTAAAATAAAAATAAAAAAGGCAGTGTATGTGACAGTTGTTGTATATAAATAAGTATACATAAGACTCAGTGATTGTATGAGTGACTGAATGGATAAAAAGTGGCACGGCCTGGACCACCTCTCTGCAACGCAGCGCAGTGGCGCTTACTGGAAGCGCCTGGTGGACTAGTGTGCCCCCAGGGGCCCTCAGGATTGAAGGTGAATTATTTCCCCATCTTAAAACGCGCCACAGGGCATGTCTGCCCACGTCACCTCAGGCCACATCCCCTCCCTTCACCACTGTGTAAATGCGCCCTGTGTCCGTTCTAAGTTGGGAAATTAAGTCCCCTTGAATCCTAAGAGTCCCTAGGGTCAAACTAGCCCACTAGGTACCACCAGTAAGTGCTGAAGAACCAGGGCCTTATGGGCCTGGCGGCGCAGGGCACGCCTTAATCTCCTGAGTTCACCTGCTTTGTTGATCAGAGACACAGGACATTCTGTTGAGCGTAGAAGATCAGGTTTATTAGCTGCAGCTAAGTACAGTTGTCCCAGAAGTACACTCAGTATGTTCTTAGGAGACTGCCACTTTACTCCGTGGCGCACAATCTTTTATAGCACATACATTCACCAAGAACACTCCCAATGCATACATGGTTATCCAATGAGAAGAGTTTGAAAACTAAATATAACCAATGAGAAAAGTTTGAAAACAAGATATCAAGTAACCCAAATAAACCTCTCTTCCAACTGTTTGTGTCACCCCTCCCCACAAGTTAATCAGTGGTAGTGTCTACAACTCAACTTGCAGGTGGCAGGACATATTTGTATGCTTTGGAGGACAGTTGTGAAATGAGAGAATACAAGTAGAGAATAGCGAAGGCCAGAAGATAAGATAAAGTCAGGAAAGAATGGTGTGAACCGACAGACAGTTGAGACAGGGTTTAGTCAAACCAGACGAGGATTAGTGGACTCAGCCAGTCCCTGACATCAGTCTCGTAAACAGAGGCAGAAGGTTATTTGACACGTCGCAGTAAGATCAGCAGAAAAACTTCGTTCATTGTGCTGCCTGAGTGAGGGCAACACAAAATGGCGGTGAAACACAAAAAAATGGTGGCTGAATACAAGCGAGATCGAAAATCGAATTTTCTCAGACCCTCCTTTTGCCATAACTCAGGCAAAACACACAGATTCACGTTAATCTGAATCAATGTCAATAGCCATGAGGTCGTCAAACTGTTGCTGCAACATCATTTTAATGTTCTCTGTTTTCTGTGACTCAGGTCTTGGGACACACAGAGTGGCACAAAGACCGCAGATGGCGGGGCCACACTGCATACAGAGACAACAGGAAAGAATTATGGCCAAAACCACTCCAAGGAAGGTTAGTACCTTCCATCCCCATTTAGATAGTAATCCCCAAAACCATCCTAATAAAGACCAATCTCCTTCGTCTTGATGAATCGATTCGGAGATCATGTGTAATTTGGAGATGGGTTGGTATACCGTAGGGGCGTCGTCAGGTATATAAATACAACAGCTAGATCCGATCACTTTACAGACTCCACCACGATCTGCAAGAATAACATCTAGTGCAATCCGGTTCTGCAAAGTCATGAGACGATCCGCCTGAAGTTCAGCTGTGAGATTACTCAAGGCTCCCACAGTGACATCTATGGTAGTCTCAACAACACGAACCAGCTGTCTCATGTTTCTGCTGTTGGCCATTGGGCCCCAAAAAGGAAGAAATCCTTTGAGGAAATCACTTCCCTCTTGTCCTGCCGTGTCTTTAGAATCAATAATCCCTCTGCCATATCTGTTTCTATGATGGCCTGAAGGAGCAGTGTATGTAGGAGGGAGAAGAAAAGCTATATAGCATGTTCCTGAAAAATCCGTTGGTAGCCACGTGTAAGCTCTATCGTGGCAGACAAAATATGTGCCCTGGGATGGCACTAACGGCGGTGAATTCTGAGACGTGTAGATGTATGCATGGGAACAAAAGCTTTTTTTTTGTCCAGTGTCAGTAGTCTGGCCATTCATTTGTAAACAGAAATTACCTTGATGAGGGACAGTCCAAATTGGTGGAGATTTTCCCTGTTTAGTTTTATCTGTAAGGCTAGTAATGTAACGAGTCACGTTCCAATTAGTATAGGTTTGTCTCTCGTCAACAGGAACCTTATTATTCTCCACAATTTTAGTCATAGCCACCATTCCCTTTATCAGAGAATTATGACTAAAATCTGGCTTACTACTACAGGAACCAAATGGACGTCTAAATCGGCTCTGATATGCATTTGAAAATATTACAAAATAGGCCCAAGCGGAACCTTCATAAGAAAATGGAAGGACTAAATATGGCATCCCTTTACCTGTGGTATGAGGCATAAGTCCACACACCCAACAGTCGGTTGAGTTGACTACCAATTGGTGTTGGTGCAACAATTGGATAAATGAATTATTAAAATATTCTGTTCTCCTGATAAGTTCATGTTGGGGAAGTGTATATAATTGATGTGGGGAGATAGTAGAATGAAGAGGCAAGGAGATAGAATTAGGGACAACTTTTTGCTGCATAGCATCAATAACCCAACCTACACAAGCCAATAAGATACACAAAAATATAGAAACACACAATGTTACGCCACATCGACTGTACAATATTTTACAATATTTCTTTCTCATCTCTTCCTTATTATCCTTCTTTCCTAATTTAACATCCATACTCTAAAATTGTTGCTCACGGCAATCTTCCTTACTCACTTGGCTGTGATTATTAGCCGTCCTATGACACTGCAAGTCCTGGGGGCCTAGCCATTATACAGGTCACAAACCATGACTCCTACCGTGACCCTGCAACCTGGACAGATGATAAATGTAGCAGAAGAGATGGAAATCTCAGGTGTCCTTGACCAATCTAGGTCTTAAATTGTATCTAGTCCTTGTTGGTACAATTTGGTCTTGAAATAGGGTCTGTGGCTCTGTAGTGTTTAATCGGAGATGGGAAGGTACGGCTTCTTGTAGAATGTCGTCATCTTCTTTCTCCGATCGAGTTCCATCCAGGTCTGCACTACTGAAGGGTATGAATCGGGGGACTTTTTCTCCTTCAGATTCACCTATACCCTTACGAACCCACTGATCAAAAGGCAAGGGCACTTTCTTGCAGTGCACGCCGTGGATCCAGTTCTTTTTCCCTTCGACTTTTACTGCTGTGCGAGTTGTCAGAAGAACTTGTCGAGGCGTCTTCCAGCGAGGTTCCAAATTCTTTGTCCTCTGAAAATTTTTCACACAGACCCAGTCTCCAGGTTGGATAGAATGACCTGGGTCTGTGGAGGCTTCTGGTAAAGCGTTTTGAACCTGTTGGTGAAGAACACGTAATTTAGTGGTGAGGTCATGTAAATAGTCAATCAGCATTGGATACTGTATATCAGAATACTTTCTAGGGCGAGGGACTCCCCATACATTAGCTGGGCGCCCGAAAACTATCTTGTATGGGCTGAGTCCCAAACGAGAATGTACAGCTGTTCTAGTGGACAGGAGAGCCAAAGGTAAAGCATCGGGCCAATTAAGACCTGTGCTGGCTTGTACTTTTGCAAGCTTAAGTTTGAGAGTGCCGTTATAGCACTCTACCAAACCCGCGGACTGAGGATGATTTGCCGCATGAAACTTCTGCCTTATACCAAGACCGGTACACACCTTTTGCATAATTTGGCCTACATATTCACTTCCATTTTCACTCCAGACAATGCGCGGCAAACCAAACCTAGGGAAGAACTATTTTAGAAGAACCTTGGCAGTGGACAAAGCAGTGTTGTCTTTCAGGAGGTAAGCCTCTATCCATCTGGAAAAGGCACATACCACTACCAGAACATATTTAAGATTGTTACATCGATCCATGCGAATGTAGTCGATTTGCAACACCTCAAAAGGATATGTTGGGGGAGCAAAATGACCTGCCGGAGTTGGGGTTCCCTTTCCCGGATTGTACATCAAGCAAATGATACAATGCTTCACCACATTATCTGCACATTTTGGAATCCCTTCGTTTAGCCACACTGGAGCCAGAAGTTTACATATTCCTTTTGCACTGATATGGGCTGGACCATGCGCCATAGTAACTACAGGTAGTACGTAGGCGTCTGGTAACAGCCAACGCTGGTGTTCTGACAATTCTATCCAACATCCTGTTGCGTCTAACATTCCTGTACTCTCTTTCCACTTTCTCAACTCTTTCTCTGTAGCATCTCCCTGAATCGATTTCACACTTTCTATTGTGTTCTCACACATCCCTCTTTCCCTGACCCAATTCGCAGGGCCCGCAACATACATGCGACTTGTAGCATCTCTGGCTGTCCTTTTTGCTACCTCATCCGCAAAAGCATTTCCGCGACCAACATCATCAGTAATCTTCTTATGCGCACTACATTTCACAATTGCTATCTGGGTAGGCAAAACTAGTGACTCAAGAAGATCAGTTACCAATTGACCATGCTGTATTTTAGTACCGCAGGAAGTAAGGAATCCTCTTTCCTTCCACAAACGACCAAAGCTATGCGCCACACCGAACGCATACTGGCTGTCGGTATACACATTCACTCTCTTTCCTTTAGATAACACACACGCTCTGGTCAAAGCTATCAGTTCAGCTGCCTGAGCTGAATTATGTCTGATGCGTGCTGTCTCCACAATTATATACAAGGTGGTAACAGCATAAGCTGAAGTTGTCTCACCATTTGGGAGTTTGAAACAAGACCCATCCACCCATAGGATCCCATCTGGATCCACTAACGGCGTATCTTTCAAATCAATCCTGCCTTTTGTCTCTCCTCAGTATGAAGAAAACAATCATGTTGTTTCCGAATATCTTTCTCTTCTGGAAGAGGTAACAGTGTGGCTGGATTTAAAATATTATATCGTTTGATGTGCACATGACTAGCCAATAGCATCAGCTCATATCCAGACAATCGAGCATTTGTAAGATGTTGTGTTTTCGTCCTATTTAGCAAGGTATCCACTGCATGTGGTACCATAACAATGAGAGTATTATCTAGCACCACTCCAGCAGACTGACAAATAGAAATCGCTGCTGCTGCTGTAGCTTTAAGACAACTAGGCAATGCCTTGGCTACTGGGTCTAACGTAGCTGAAAAATAGGCACATGGCTGCTGTTTGCCTCCAAATCGTTGTGTTAAGACTGACAACGCACAACCCTCTCTTTCATGGACATAGAGCGTGAAGGGCTTACTGTAATCTGGAGTACCCAACACAGGAGCAGAACACAGAGCAGTACGTAAATCTGAAAAACTCTTCTGACATTCGTCAGTCCAAGGAAGGGGTTGGGGTGTGTCTTTCAAAGTGAGTGCTAACAAAGGTTTGGCCAACAAAGAAAAATTCGGAATCCACTGTCTACAATAAGAAGTGATGCCCAGAAAGGCGCACACCTCTCTTTGTGTAGATGGCACAGACATTTGCATAATTGCTTGAATTTGTTCTGGGGTTAATCGCCTTCCCTCCTTTGATAAGAGATGACCCAAATAGGTAACCTCTCGACGGACATATTGTAGTTTAGAAGGCGAAACCTTATGATTAAGATCAGACAAGTGACGTAACAGTGCAACAGTCACATTCTTGCAGACATCCTCTGAATCAGCAGCAATCAACAAATCATCCATATATTGAATAAGAGTAGCACCTGGGGGGGGGAGGAGCCTAGCGCGCAACCAAGATGGCCGCGTAGGTGCGAGGCTCCCGAGGACCTCCGCGACCTCCTGCATAAATCCTGACAGAATCCTGTCCCAGATGAGGGGACTGTATTTGTGAGCCCGAGCAGAGGTGACGCCCGTTTTCCGTTTTTAAATCGGACCTCGGACACCGGCAGGAGTATCGATTGAGGTTTGCGGCGGGCAAGGCTGGGTGACTCGCGTACCCTGCACTTTCACTTTCGCTTTTGCGCCCTCCTTGCTGCCAGGCGAGGTTGGGTTGCGGGGCGGTGTGCGGTGGTGTGGTCTCGCTGGGGTGCCCTGCCGGTCCGCCAGCTGCGGTCCGTCCTGCGGAGCGGTGGTCGCTCCCCCCTGGACCCCTTGAACTGGATTGTCGGCCCCCCCTTTCTTGAGGAGACTGACTCGTCTTGGGGATCGAAACCATGTCCACAAAACAAGATGGCGATCGGGCTAAGATAAAATCGACCCGCCGTGGCGCGGCCCAGCAATCCAACAGTATGGACCGCTACACCCTCCAGAAGGGATCCCCAGAGGCGCCGCGTAGGTCCCCTACGGGCCCGACTGATGCTTCCGCTCTGCCCACGGACCTGACCCTCCGAGACGTCATGGGCGCCATCGCCGAGATGAAGGCCTCGGTGGACCAGCGCTTCGACACTCTGGCCCAGAAGATTGACTCGGTCCTCGTGGACGTGGGCCTCGTGAGGGCTGATTTGTCTAAAACCAACGACCGGGTCGACTCTTTGGCCCACTCTACCACGGGCCTCACAACGGACGTGGCGGCCCTCCAACAGGAGGTGCGCAGGCTTGGCCAGGCGAGCGCCCTGATGAATCGTCGGCTGGAGGATTCCGAGGGTCGGGCCCGGAGGAACAACGTTCGCATTATCGGGGTGCCGGAGGGACGCGAGGCGGAGGCGGCGGATCTATTTGTTGAGGACCTGGTTCTCACCCATCTCCAGCCTCGGGGGCTGAGTAAATTCTTTGCGGTGGAGCGTGCCCACAGGGTCCCCGGGGGTAGGCCTAAGGTTGGAGCCCCTCCGAGGCCTCTCATCGCCCGGATCTTCAATTTTCGGGATAGAGACGCTATCCTACAGACTTCCAGGCTACAAGGGCCGGTCAAACTTGACAATATGGACATCAATTTCTATCCTGACTTCACTCCGGCAGTCCAAAAGCAGAGGCTGAGCTTTCTTGGTGTTAAACGTCGCCTAAGGGACCTGAATCTCAAATATGCAATGCTTTTTCCAGCTAAGCTGAGAGTGGAGGTGGATGGCCACACGCACTTTTTTGATCGACCCGAGGTGGCCGGGGACTGGCTAGACACTTTGCCCGGAGATCGGGGCCGGGGGGGTGGGGGGGGTGCGGTTGGTGGGGAGGGCCCGCCGGATCAGGACTGAGGGACTAATGGTAGGCCTTGCTCTGGACTGCGTTGTTGTCACTACTGACTGTTAGGGTAAGTTCCCCTCCTGTGGAGGTCGTGTGGGGTCTCTTGGGGGATCTCCCTCCTCCTCTGGGGGACTAGTTAGTTTTCTTATCTATGGGGCGACAGGCACACTGCACTTTGGGGGGGCTGTTTGGGCTCATGCAGGGGTGCAGGGTGGGGGGAGTTCTGTTGGGTTGGGTGGGTTGGGGTGGGGTGTGGTTCGTTTTTACCGCAAGGCAAACCCGTTATTGTATTGTTGTTTTTGAGATGCTCTGGGGGGGACAACTGATGGCTTCGTTACGTGATGGGGGTAGGGATTTGAGATTGTTGTCCTGGAATGTTAACGGACTGGGTGATAGGATCAAGCGGGGTGTGGTCCTGCAGTATCTGAAACGGATTTCGCCTGATGTGGTCTTTCTGCAGGAGACACACCTTATTGGTAATTCCTTTTGTGCCATGAATCGGCGTGGCTATCGCTTGGTGGCCCACTCGGGCTTCACGTCGGGCTCACGGGGGGTGGGCATCATGGTGAAGAACTCGCTCCCGTTGGAAATAGACGAGGTGCGCCATGATGAGAGGGGACGCTACACTGTCTTGGTGGGGAGGATGGAGGGCAAGGTAGTTGTCTTTGTCTCTGTGTACGTCCCACCGGGGCTACAGTCCACCACCTTTGCAGATCTGGGGCGCCTCCTCCTTGACCTCCCGGGGGGGCTTCTGGTGGTTGGGGGGGATTTCAATGCGGTGGCTTCTGGGACTATGGATCGTCATCCCCCTAGGGACCTCCCCCGGGCACAGGCGTGGTTAGCGGGCCTTTTAGACACACTGGGATTGGTGGACTGCTGGCGTTTAAAGCATCCCACCCAGCTGCAGTACACCTTCCATTCGGGTGCCCATGGTAGCCTCTCGCGGCTTGATTATGTCCTTGTCCCTGCGGCTTATGCTGGGAGGGTGGGAGAGGTGCGCCATCTGGCGCGGGGTATTTCGGATCATTCCCCGCTCCTACTGCACTTGGGTGTCTTCCCGAGGGGAGAGGGCAGGGTAGCCCCAATCAATGCTTGGTACCTGCGTGATCCCACTATTCGTGCTGACCTGATTAAATCATTGCAACGGTATTTTGAGGAGAATGTGGGGTCCGTTCCGTCGGCTATCTCCCTGTGGGAAGCCTTTAAAACAGTTCTCAGAGGGGAGGCCCTCTCCTTTATCTCCCATGCCCGCAGACGCGCACAGGAGGAGGTGACCCGGGTGGAGGCCGAAATTACTGAATTGGAGGGTGGTCTGGGGAGTGGGGTGACTGACGCGGCGCTGCATGTTCTACACCTTAAACAGGCGGCCTATAGGGCCCTCGTCACGGAGGCGGCCAGGGGCCTTAGCAGAGAGCAACAGGGGCGACTGTACGATGTGGGTGATAAGGCTGGCAAACTGATTGCGTGGTTGGATAAGAAGGAGAGAGCTAGTCGTGTGGTCCCGCTGATTGAGAGGATGGATGGTGTACGAATTACTGAGCCGGAAGGCATTGTTTCTTGCTTCGCGGATTATTTCCGCGAGGTATATTCTCCGGTCTCTCCCTGCTCGGAGGAGGATTCCCATGCCCTGCTGCGGGACATCGCGCTGCCCTCGCTTTCAGTGGAGGACAGGGATTCGTTGGATGCCGCTCCCACCTCGGATGAAATCGCCCTCGCCATACGCTCGGTCGCCTCGGGCAAGGCCATGGGCCCGAATGGCCTTCCTATCGAATTGTACAAGCTGCGACCGGATGTACTGGCACCTCACCTCCGCGCGATGTTCCTTGCGGCCCACTCGCGGGGCTCCCTCCCGCCGGACCAGCGTCTAGCTACCATCGTGGTTATCTACAAGGAGGGGAGACCGCGAGACCGGGTTACATCCTATCGGCCGATCTCGCTCTTGAATGCGGAGCCTAAAATCCTCGCCAAGGTGCTTGCCAACCGGCTGGTCGGCGTGGTGGGCGATCTGGTCCACCAAGACCAGTCCGGCTTTATTCCCCATCGCAACACGGCCCTTAACCTGCGGCGCTTGCACGGGGTGCTCGCGCGTGTTCCATTCGTGCGGGAGCCGGCCATCTTGGCGTCCTTGGACGCCACCATGGCGTTTGACACGCTCGAGTGGCCGTACATCTGGGCGATGTTGGCGAAATTTGGATTTGGCCCGGGATTCATCAGCTGGGTCAAATTGTTGTACTCTGACCCATTGGCGCAGGTGGTGGTGAATGGTCGAGTCTCGGCCCCATTCGTGCTGGGACGGGGCACGCGACAGGGTTGCCCCCTGTCGCCGCTCCTGTTTGCACTGGCCTTGGAACCCCTGGCGGAGTGGCTGCGGTGGCACCCCTCTATCCGTGGTCTCCGTTGGACCCCTGAGTACGAGGACCGCGTGTCCCTCTACGCCGACGACATCCTGTTGTACTTAGCCTCCCCGCGTAAATCACTGATTGTCCTGGTCGATGTTCTGCGCTCCTTCGGCCGTAACTCAGGTCTTGTCATCAACTGGGCTAAATCCTGCGTCTATGTGCTTTCCGGGGAGGCTCCTGTTCTCCCGCGGGGCTGCTCGATCCAGATTGCCTCGCAGGGGTTTCGTTACCTGGGCGTCTATAATACGCTGGACCCAGTGGCCCGCTACGAGCGGAATTTGCTTCCCCCCCTCCAGCGCTTGAAGGAGGACGTCGCGCGCTGGCGGCGCTTGCCGCTTTCGCCGCTCGGCCGGGCGGCATTGTTCAAGATGATGTCGTTACCGCGCTTTCTGTACGCCCTCCAGAACTCGATGGACCTGGTCCCGGCGCGTTACTTCCGTGAGGTGGAGAGTTTGCAGCGCCGCCTGTTCTGGGACGGGAGGCCGCGTATCGCCCTGGCAAAGTTGACGCTCCCGTGGTATGACGGAGGGATTGCCCTCCCGGATATTAAGCGGTATTACTGGGCCTCCCAATTAGCTGCAATTAATCACGGCCTCTACGGGCCCGCCTTAAACCCGGCATTTGAAATGGACAAGATGCTCCTGCCCGGTGGCGATTACAATCGAGCGCTCTACACTAGCGTGCCCGACTCCCGCCTGACGGGACCCACGCGTGTCATGGTGCGAGTATGGCACGCGGCCAATGCAGCTATGGGATGGAAGGACCGTTTGACCCGGGCGTCACCGTTGTATGCGTCTGAGAGGTTGGGCTCCCTATGGACCTCGAAGGGCTTCGATAGGTGGGACACGATAGGCATTAGTACAGTGGGGGACCTCTGGACGAGGGGAGGATTCAAAACTTTCGAGACACTGCAGGCGGAGTTTCAGCTGCAGGGCAGTGAATACTTTCGATACCTGCAGGTCCGTCACGCACTGGGCTCTGTCTTCCCAGACGTGGCCGCCATTCCGGAGTCCTCCCCACTGGAGGATAGAGTGCTAGATGGCCACGTTCCGGACAGCACGATCTCCCTCATCTACAAGAAGTTGATTAATGACCGCTCGGGCTTACTGACTGGGCTCCGCGAGGCTTGGGTTGCCGATGGGTTGGAGCTGGACGACGAGGACTGGATTTCCGCGGTGGCCTCCCCGAAGGAGGTGGCCATCCCGGCTCGCCTTCGCTTCGTCCAGCTTAAGATACTTCACCGGGTGTACGTGACGGGGCCAGGGCTTCTGCGTATGGGCTATGCCGAGGATGGACTGTGTAAGCGTGGGTGCGGTGCATTGGCGACCTTTTTACATATTCTGTGGGAATGTCCGAGGGTGGAGCGATTCTGGCGTGGTGTGCATGAGGTCCTGCGAGCGGTTACGCATGTCGTGCTGGTGCCTGAAGCGAGGAGATGCCTGCTGAATGTGTGGGAACCGACCGACTACTCGGTTCCGCAGACGCGATGGGTGACGCTGGGTTATGATTGCTAAACGTGACATCGCTCAACTGTGGGGATCCCAGAGGCCCCCGGCAGTGTCGGCCTGGAAAGAACACATGGATTGGTGCATGTTCCGAGAGAAGGTGGTGTATGTGGCGCGGGGTAAGCCTGGGGCGTGGCTGAAGGTGTGGGGCCCCTGGAACGCCTACCGCGGGGGTATTTGCGAGCCGCCATTGTTGCCTCCCGCTTCACCAGCTCCGTCCCCCTAGATGACCCCCTCCCTCAATCCCGGGCACAGAGTTTTCCCAGTCCCAGACCTATTCCCCTTCCCCTCCTTCGATTTTAGTGTATGGTTGGGGTCCCCCCATTTGAGGAGCGTATGTTGTCATTTTCGCTCTCGGGTTGCCTTGCGGGTGTGGTTTTATGTTGTTGTGTTGTATAAAACGAAACCGTATTGTGGGCTCAGAGTCATGTGGCCCACGTAGCTGATACCTCCTGCTTTAGCGTCTCTGTAACGCCAAGTGCCTTATTGTATATATGTCATTTATTTCTGTCATTTTAGCGGCCGGCCGGAAGGTTGTAGGCCCGTACCTGTATATATTTGAGATTGCAATAAACGGTTTCAAAAAAAAAAAAAAAAAAAAAAAAAAAAAAGAGTAGCACCTGGGGGCAAAGGAAAAACATCGAGCAGACATTACAGAACTTGACTATAAATGGAGGGGCTTTCACAATAGCCTTGGGGTGCGCGCTTGAACCGGAAACTTCGGCCTCCTAGAGAGAAACCAAAAATATCCCTACTCTCTTTGGCAATGGGAATGCTGAAGAAAGCATTTTTCAGATCAATAACAGAAAACCAAGCCGCTGAGGCAGGTATCATAGTTAACAGGGCAGTGATATCTGGAACAACAGGAAACTGTGGTACAACAATTTTATTGACCTCCCGAAGATCAATCACAAAAAGATAAACAGGAGGCTTAGAAGGATCAGTGCGTTTAAGAACAGGAAGAATAGGACTATTACATACATTTCCTCTCGTTTCCTCAATCACACCCTGCTGAACCAAATCATAAATGATATCCAAAAAGCGCTCTTTCACCTTCATTGGAAATTCTCTATTGAGGAATGCGTGGCAATTTAGCATTGGGTTTGAGAGTAACAACATAAGGGGGGATCTCAAGACAACCAACATCATTTGGACCCGTAGCCCAGAGCGTTGCAGGAAGAGAGAGCAATACAGGTGGGAATTGATCTTCAGACAAATACATTGAAGAAGTCAATTTCTGCCCTAAAGTAAGATGCACACCAGAAGGAGAACAATATATCGTTGCATGCATTCTTTTCAATAGATCCAAACCCAACAGAATCTCGCCGCAACCAGTCGTTAAAAGAAGAGGAGCTTCCATATCATAAGGGCCAATTGAAATAGGCAAAGGACAGGAGACCGGGTTACGAACTGGGCCACCAGAAAATCCTACAGATACATTTATTAAGCCAGACAAAGGTGCCCCAGGGAGTTTAGAGTGAATGATAGAACTTCTCATCGCACCAGTATCTAAAAGAAATGGCTCTGAAACACCCATTGTAGTGACATTGACATAAGGCCCATCCTGATTTACTGGAATCGATACAACTCCCTCACTTTGTCTATGGCTTTCCTAGTTAGCGTGAAGGCTTTCATTTTCACCTTCAACATGATAATCATCATTGTAATACTGTGTAGACTGAGTATTCTGCTGATCGAAGTAGTTCGTAGAATTTGGAGGGGGTAAGGAACGCTGTTCTTGAGGCATCACACCTCGACCTCTACCCCTGTATATTATCTGGAAACCACCACGGCCTCGTGGAGCAGATAGTTCTCCCGTACGTTGCAATAAAACCGGGCAGCTATTCTTAAAATGACCTTCCTCTCTACAATAGGCACATTGGTTAGGATCTAATAAAGGTCGCGGAATAAAGGGCTCAGGCTTTTGATACACCCTCTGAAACTGTGGAGGCTGTTGAAACTGGCGCTGAGTATAACGAGGAGGATAAGCTTGTTACAGAAGAACCTTCGTTTTTAATTCTTTCGTCTTCTTCTCTTGCTTATCTTTCTCCTCTTTATCCCTGTTCTCATAATATTGAGCAGTAGCCAATATCTGGGCAGAAGAAGAAACAGCCCATGAACTCTCAGAGTCTTTCAATTTATGTGACAGTTCGGGAAGCAAATTAAATACGAATTTATCTACAAATAATCGCTGTCCACCCTCCGTAGTCATATCCTGACCACTGTGATCAATAAACGTCTCCTCAAAACGAGTGAAGAAATCCGAGACACTCTCATCTTTCTTCTGCTTACACGCATTTATCGCATTTGCACAATGGTGAAGGAAGGGGGCGGGGCCTGAGGTGACATGTGTGCAAACACGCCCTGTGGCGCATTTTAAGTTGGGGAATTAATTCCTCTTCAATCCTGAGGGTCCCTGAGTTAATTATCCCAATTAACTCGCAAGGCGAGCATCATCGTTTTCATTAAAGTAATAATCCTACCAGGGAGTTCTGAAATCAAAACATCAGGCTTAGCACCACCCACTTGGGCTGCATCCGCGGCAGTTATAGCAGCCCAATCGCCACCCAATGCTTGGACGTGATCCTCTGTACGAATCCGAGCCCATAATGCTTGTGGGACTACATTTCCCATCAACATATCAATATCGGCTAAATTCATAATACAGGCATCAACAGTCTGGGACAACTCCTTATAATAGCCAGCAGGGTTTTTACGGGGATCCGGTAGAGACTGTTTAAGAGCCAAAACTTCAGATCTCTTCCAGAGGACATGTACCCATATACGCTGGAAGTGCGCGGGAACAGCTGGATTAGCACCTGCCTGTGCATCCGCTTCTCTCCACACTGGAGGAACCTCTCTCATGGGATAATGTTTGGATATCAGCCTAACAGCAGGATCGGAATCAAAAAAAGTCTGTGAGGAAAATAAGGACCTAAAAGTGACAAGTGTCCTTACGGCATCCTCAACCTTAGAACCCACAATGAGTCCCTTATCGAAATTAGCCTGAACATCTAACAAACCCTGAGGAAGTAAACCCAAATCCATATCCTCCCATTCTTTAGTGAGAGTGTCACACATAACATTAAATACATATCTCTGCGTGGGCGCCTCCCACTGATGAAAGGTGGTAATGATATCTGTCACACTATACTGGGGACCCTTCTCGATCCATTTGCGAGCGAGAGAGTCCAATACCACCCGTTCGTCGGAACCTGGGAGTTGACTACGAGACTGTCTTCGAGAAAAAGCCGGAGACATATTCAAAGTCTCAAAGAAAGGAGACAGTAACCCAGAGACAGTATCTGTGATTTGTTTGCGCACAGCAGGAGAATTGGACATAAGAACAGGGGACAAGGTATTAGGTGAACTAACAGAAGAATTAACAGTTATAAGGGGAGCCGAAGGCAAAGGAGATTGATGTTCAGGAAACGGAGGCAAAGAAGTCGGTGGCGGAAGAGGTGGGGGTGGCACTACCGGAAGGGGCAAATGCGGAAGAGCCGGAGCAGGCGGAGGCGCAACTAATGGCTGAACTGGTTGTAACAATGGGGGTGCATTAGCACCTTGTACATAGGGAGGAGGCAATCGCAATAAGTGAGACATCAAAGGGTCTTCCTCCGAATCCTTACTTTTATCAGAAGGGGAAATAGGCAACACCGGATAGCATTTATCTATTGCCATACGATGCGGTCTCTCTGAAATTTCCATTCCATGATTAATCTCATTATCTTTAAACTGCTGGGCAGCCTATATAATCGTCATTCTTTGTGTTTTCTTATCTCGTTTTGCCTGTTTAATTTCTCTCTGTTTGGCTTCCTTACGCCAGAGGCGGTAAGAGTCAAACATTGCCGGCCGGGCTTTCCTTTTAAACAAAATTGCTTCCAAATTATCTAATATGTCAGACTCAAAGCTACCATTCTGTGGCCACTGTAGAACACCATCGTTCTTCGTGTATCGGATCCATGCCTCATTAAAGGCAATGGGGCCAACACCATGTTTAGAATAAAGCTCATAAGTGGGAGTTCCAACCGGAGGAATTGGACAAGAGTCCTCCAGCCGGGAATCCCTATCACAACCAAAACAACAAAACTTTCTAAACTTACTCAGACCAGGCATCGTTATTTCACTGGACTGTTCACAAACATCAAGGGGTTTAATCAAATAACACAGCACAATCTGTACTCACCCCTCGGCTTCGGCTTTTGCAATAGCCGAATCAAAGGCCCAAAACTAAAAAAAACGAAATAGTGGGAGCTACCCACCAATACTTAACTAAGTGTCTTCTTACGCCAACAGAGGCCCGTCTAACGTCTCGCAATACCATACATCACCAAAATGGGCCAAAGCAAGGCGGCAGTCAGGGCAGCAGTCGTCAGCAGCCGTCAGGAAGGAGAAACCGCGCTGAAAAAGACCTTCGGACCACTTCGACATACAGGGGTCGCTTGACGTTGTTCGCGATTCCTCCAGAATTTTCTTGCGGGGTTCCTCACGACCCTCAGGCAAAATCGCTACCTCTGAAGCCGCCTCACAGAGGGCACCCATTGAAGAACCAGGGCCTTATGGGCCTGGCGGTGCAGGGCACGCCTTAATCTCCTGAGTTCACCTGCTTTGTTGAACAGAGACACAGGACATTCTGTTGAGCGTAGAAGATCAGGTTTATTAGCTGCAGCTAAGTACAGTTGTCCCAGAAGTACACTCAGTATGTTTTTAGGAGACTGCCACTTTACTCCGTGGCGCACAATCTTTTATAGCACATACATTCACCAAGAACACTTCCAATGCATACATGGTTATCCAATGAGAAGAGTTTGAAAACAAGATATAACCAATGAGAAAAGTTTGAAAACAAGATATCAAGTAACCCAAATAAACCTCTCTAACTGTTTGTGTCACCCCTCCCCACAAGTTAATCAGTGGTAGTGTCTACAACTCAACTTGCAGGTGGCAGGACATATTTGTATGCTTTGGAGGACAGTTGTGAAATGAGAGAATACAAGTAGAGAATAGCGAAGGCCAGAAGATAAGATAAAGTCAGGAAAGAATGGTGTGAACCGACAGACAGTTGAGACAGGGTTTAGTCAAACCAGACGAGGATTAGTGGACTCAGCCAGTCCCTGACATCAGTCTCGTAAACAGAGGCAGAAGGTTATTTGACACGTCGCAGTAAGATCAGCAGAAAAACTTCGTTCATTGTGCTGCCTGAGTGAGGGCAATACAAAATGGCGGTGGAACACAAAAAAATGGTGGCTGAATACAAGCGAGATCGAAAATCGAATTTCCTCAGTGCCACAGAGCTGCGTTGCAGAGAGGTGTAAAAAGGGGCTCCCTGGCGCATACTGGAGATACCTGGTGGGCTAGTTGGCCCTCTGGGACCCTCAGTGTTGAAGGGGAATTAATTCCCCAACTTACAACTAGCCAGGGGGCGCATTTGCACAATGGTGAAGGAAGGGGGCGGGGCCTGAGGTGACATGTGTGCAAACACGCCCTGTGGTGCATTTTAAGTTGGGGAATTAATTCCTCTTCAATCCTGAGGGTCCCTGGGGACCAACTAGCCTACCAGGTACCTCCAGTATGCGCCAGGGAGCTGCGTTGCAGAGAGGTGTTCAGAGGCCACGCCCCTTTTTACAACACTCAGCAAAGCAGCTCCGTGGTGCTTACTGGAGGCACCTGATGGGCTAGTTGGCCCCCAGGGACCCTCAGGATTGAAGAGGAATTAATTCCTCAACTTAAAACGCGCCACAGGGCGTGTTTGCACACGTCACCTCAGGCGCCGCCCCATCCCTTCACCACTGTGCAAACGCGCCCCGTGGCGCGTTTTAAGTTGAGTTGAGGTTGGGGACCGAGGGGGGGTCCCCAATACCCCCCGGTCCCAGCCGGCTCCCCGGGGGACCCTGGGGGTGGCGGTCCCCAGGGCCACGACAAGGCTCCAGGAGGGGGGCCGCGCTGCCCCCTCCCACTTAATTTAAAGCTCCGCGGGGTGGTGGTCCCCGGGGCTTGGGGGTCCATAACGGACCCCCTATGTTAAATATTTAGTGCCCGGGGGAGGTGGCGGTCCCCGGGGCATGTGGGGGGGCTCAAGCCCCCCCACACAGGTTTATATTATTTTAAAAAAGCCCCGGGGGTGGCGGTCCCCGGGGCTGCAGTGAGCCCCCCGCATATATCATCACAAAGCCCCGGGTGGTGGCGGTCCCTGGGGGGGCCTTTGAGCCCCCCCACCTATGTATATTAAAGCCCCGGGGGTGGCGGTCCCCGGGGCTAGGGGGGGCTGAGAGCCCCCCCCCCTTAATTCAGAAAAGCCCGGGGGTGGAGGTCCCGAGGCACAAGATGGCTGCCAACACTTCCTGGTTTGAAGTGTTGACAGCCAATTAGCATAAAGTTCATGCTCGGGAGGATCCGCGGCCCTAGATATATCTATGTTTTTACTTTTGAATTTCTCAGGAACTACTGAAAGGATTTACACCATTTAACCAAAAGGCACGAGTGTGAACCAAGGGCTACCTCTTTGCCAAATTTGGTGTAATTCCGCTCAGCAGTTCGGGCTGTAGCTGCGACTAACGGTCCCTATGGAAAATTGCATGGGGAAAACATGTTTTGGGACCCCCCTTTTTTCTCAGCCACCGCTTGACGAATCACCCAGAGACTTTCAGGATAGGAGCCGACCGGAGCGGGCCACGAGTTTTGAAAATTTCGCAAAGATTCGTCAACCGGCGCCAAAGTTATTCCAAATAGAATGTTGCGGATTTCCTATGGATAATAGGTCCTAAATATAACTACCTACTTGCGAACGCCAGTAGGTAATATATATATGTATATATATATGTGCGTTCATAAAAAAGGAAGGAGAAGGCTATACATTTGATTAAATTCCTTCTTGGCACATAGGAGTAAGACACTGGTGGCAACACGGTCACACCGAGCTAATGTTAACACAGTGGAAGCTAGTGTTATTGGACCACAGCCAAAACAAGGGTATATATACAATACGAGCTGTCTACAGGCCCAGGGAGGTATCATGGTCACCTTGCCTCAGCCTACTAAATACACTATAATTAGGATGTCTATGGTCTGTCCCTACAATGTCCGTATTAGAACAGTCTTCTCTGTGTTGAATTTCTCTCTCATACTAGTTTCTTTCCACTAGCGCCCATCCGTGCTTTTATTATCACATTTGTCCATTGGTGTCGAATAAGTTACCTCCCACCCTACTGCGTGTGTTCAGTGATTCGTGCTCGGTTGAATGCACAGGTATAGTGGGGTGCACATTCCCTAGTTCACTTATGCGACACGGAATGGTACATACTGGAAAAGCGGACACAAACATGCCCTGATAGGAGCGGACCCTTGCTACTGTTTAAACAGAGATGGGTGTACAGATTACGCACTGACAGACGCGGTCTAAATGACGATATCCTCTGTAGGTGTTTAAAAGTTTTAAGACTATTGGTTCTGAGGACACCAAGAACTCAACTGAAATGGTTGGCGTGGTGTACAGCCATATCCAACAGGGGTTGTGCATGGACTAAAAATGTCTTTCATGACTTTAGGCTCCATGAACATGATAAAACTGACCAATAGATTGACCCCCTAAGTGACGGAGATGTTGGAAACGGACGGCATGTTCTCATGTATGGGAGCAATCAGTGGGTAGAAGTGCCAGGAACACAGGCCTATTCAGAGCATGAAACTGTTGCTAAGGAATGGTTAGGATTAACTGGCAATACAACAGTGAAATCCCACATTATAAACCAATGTATGCCTGAGGGGGCAACTGTATAAAGTATTGACTAGCCACAGGTGCAGTCAATCTATCACCTTTTTTTAGGTCGATCAAAAAAGGAGCTCTAGAATTGCCCTGCCTTCTAACATTCATATCTACCACTTCCTACAGAAAAGAGTCTCCTACATTCTGAGAAGTTAAATCTGCTGGAGCATACCAGCAACATACTGGC
The DNA here is from genome assembly GCF_964204655.1 of Triturus cristatus. Taxonomy (NCBI): domain Eukaryota; kingdom Metazoa; phylum Chordata; class Amphibia; order Caudata; family Salamandridae; genus Triturus; species Triturus cristatus. The sequence continues at coordinate 241,824,459 of NC_140579.1, forward strand.
AGGGTATCAGATCCTTTATTGCGTCAACAGCTGAAAAATCATGCTGGGGGGATCGAGGGGATAGACTCATATTAGTTGACTCCAAAAATGATGTGCCAGCAAACTTCTTGAAACAAGAAGTACTGGCATCAGGTAGATTAGCAACCTTGGAGAAACCCATGGTTGAACAATCGTGCATCTTCCCATCCAATAACTGAAAATTTCCTATCATGGACTGGAGAACTTGCCCTGGAAGTACAGGTCACAGTTATAGAACGGTTTGTGAAGGACGATGTTTGTTTATATTGTGTTTCTGTGCTGGAAGAGGGATGGCACTGAAGAAATATGTCTCCCAGAAAAGAGGATTTTCAAATTACCTTCCCCTTGTAAAAATTCCACCGAGCTTATATTTACATATTGTGGTCAGGACTACAAGCACAATGGGGGATGGTTCAGGCATAATTTCTAAACAAGCATTTGCAATGCAATAGGTCTCGCATTTGCGAGATTTTGAGCTATTGGCACTGTAAATGACAATGCCTTTAATTTATGTTTTAAAAAAACTTGCAATGATGAAAGGCATTGTCATTTAAAATACCAATAGGTCAAATGCAATTGCAATTTTGTATCCGTTTGCTAGTACTGAAATAAAAAAAAAAGTCCTAACAGCAGTGGTGGGATCTTGAGAGCAGTGTGGGAGTGAACAGAGTTGTGTTACATCCTGTTTAACTCATCCCAAATGAAGGAGCCAACGCTGTCTCTGCTCCTTGTCCACGGCTGAGTGCCTTCACTCTGAGTGTCTGGCTAGCACACACCGCCCCTGAGCGGAAAGACGGGGCACCCTCGTGGCTGAGTGCCACAGTGGAATGTGCTATAACACCGGAGAACAGACAGCTGTGACAGTCTCTGTTTGCAGACGGCCGTCACACCCGAGGACAGACAGCAGTGACTGCCTCTATCTGCAGAAGGCTGTGACACCCGAGGACAGACAGCAGTACTGCCTCTGTCTGCAAATGGCTGTGCCACCCGAGGACAGACAGCAGTGACTGCCTCTATCTGCAGATGGCTGTGACACCTAAGGACAGACAGCAGTGACTGCCTCTATCTGCAGATGGCTGTGACACCTAAGGACAGACACCAGTGAGTGCCTCTATCTGCAGATGGCTTTGACACCTGAGGACAGACACCAGTGACAGTCTCTGTTTGCAGACGGCCGTCACACCCGAGGACAGACAGCAGTGACTGCCTCTATCTGCAGAAGGCTGTGACACCCGAGGACAGACAGCAGTACTGCCTCTGTCTGCAAATGGCTGTGACACCCGAGGACAGACAGCAGTGACTGCCTCTATCTGCAGATGGCTGTGACACCTAAGGACAGACAGCAGTGACTGCCTCTATCTGCAGATGGCTGTGACACCTAAGGACAGACACCAGTGAGTGCCTCTATCTGCAGATGGCTTTGACACCTGAGGACAGACACCAGTGACAGTCTCTGTTTGCAGACGGCCGTGACACCTCTGGACAGACAGAAGAGACACTTGTGGACAGACAGCACAGCAGTGACAGACTCTGTCTGCAGGTGGCTGTGACATATGTGGACTGACAGAAGTGACAACTGCGGACAGACAACAGTGACCAGCCTTGAATTGCAATAAATCGCAGTGATTGGCCAGTGTAACAGGAGTCACTCAGCACCTCCGTGACAAGGCCCAACCAGGCTGAAGCATGACGGGTACTTCAGATGTTTTCATTCAGAGAGGATCTGGCCTCACTGCTTGACCTCTGACAGTCGCATCAGGGTGGGGCCAAGACTCATTTGGATGTCAGTTGTCCTTGTTTGAAGTGGAAACGTGAGCAAAAATGTTTAAGGACTGGAATGCAGCCGAGAGTAATTAACAGCGTGTGAAATTAATGAAACCGTTTCATTCCACTGCGTGTTTATCCAAAGTGATTCACACAAACTGGCATGGGTGTAAACACTGTGAGAGTAGACAGCGGTTTCACTTCACAGAGTGAGAAGACAGCAGTGACAGTGCCTCGGTGTGAGCATATAGCGCTAACCATAGGCACACAGTGTTGTCTCACACACACACATTGCACACGGTGTGATGCACGAAACACATCAATGACTACAAATGGCATGCAATGTTGTCTCACACAAACAGATCGACGATGCACTCAACAACCATAAGTGACTACAAATGGCACACAGTGTTGTTCCACAAACACACAAAGGCGCACACAGCGGGGATGCACTCAACAAAAGCATTAAATTCTCGTGTCCCTAGTACTGTGGTTAAATGAATTTAAAAAGCGGCAGCAGCGCAAGTGAAATAGTTAGTTTTAAGACTAGAGACATTGGCAATGGCAAGAGTAAACAAGCTGATCGCAGCAAAAACACAGAAGTGGATGCCTGCTTGTGCCCCGGGGGAACTGCAGGACAGCAAAAATAAAAGCACATGCGAAGCGGCATTTTCGTTGCTACGGCAACAAAATGGCGTGGGACTGTCCACAGTCCCTACGGACATGGGCATGCTGTTTGCCATAGACAAATGGCGAGAGCAGCCATGTTTGTCCATGCAGACGCGTGCATGAAAGCCCTCGACAGAATTGATTCCAAAAGGTATTCGCGATAGTGAGAGCAGCGCATGCGCTGCTTTCGCCAGGCGAGACCTAAAAAGGGAGCTGCAGGACAAGACTGCCATCCTTTGAATCCAGCGACTTGTGGCACAACAGGGAGCCCATGAACTCCACGAACATTTCCGTGTAAAAGTCAGAGGAACACTGATCAGAAACATCCGAAGAAACTTCAAAAATAAGAATATGCCCCATGGATGTAAATGCCCAAACAAAGCCATATGTTATTAATATTTTTAGCTCTTGATATTATGGTCCCAATTACAAGTTCAGGGCAGCATTCGGACGAGTTTGCACAGGCATCTGTATTACGAATTCAGTGATAATTGTCACACCCTCACAATGTACCCCCAATAAATTCCAGCAGATAAAACATATATGCTGAGGGGAAAGCCCTGACAAAAAGAAACAGGCCTCGCCCATCCAAGAGCTTTTGGCTGAACCAATGTGTTCTAGCCAGGCTGAGGACCAGCGTGGTTGCTGTTCAGCATGGCTAAAAGTTAGTGGCATAGAGGAGAGTGGTGTGGAGTGTTGTAGAGTGGAATGGCGAAGAGTGAAGTAGAGTGTTGCAGAGTGGAATGGCATGGACTGTCGTGGATTGGAATGGCATAGAGTGGAGTTGCGTAGAGTAGCGAACGGTGGAATGGCACAGAGTGGACTGGTGTAGAGTGCTGCAGAGCATAGGTGCATAGAGTGCAGAGGCATATAATTCAGCAGCGTACAATGCAAAAGTCGTAGAATACAGTGGCATAACTTAGTGTTGCATAGTAGTTTGCAGTGGTGTAGAGTGCAGTAGAGTAGAGTATAGTGCTGTGGAGGGCGGTGGCATAGGGTGCAGTGGCGTGGAATACAGTGGTACAGACGAGAATAGAGTGCAGTAGCATAGAGAGGCTTGGAGTTGCATAGAGCAGAGTGGACTGATGTAGAGAGTATTGTCGTAGAATGTAGCAGAGTATAGTGCCATAAAGTGCAGTGGCATAGAGTGTTGCGGCATAGAACTCAGCAGCATAGAATGCAGCATCATACAAGGCAGTGGCATAGATTAGAATGCATAGTAGAGTGCAGTGGTGCAGACTGGAGTGGTGCAGAGTAGAGTAGCATGAAGTGCAGTAGTGTCGAGTAGAGGAGCGTATAGAGTAGTGATGTAAAGTAGATCTGTAGAGTGGAGTGGCGCAGAGTGGTGCAGAGTAGAATGGCATAGAGTGGAGTGATGCAGAGTGCAGTGACACAGAGTAGCGTGGCGCAGAGTGCATTGGCATAGAGTGCAGTAGTGCAGAGTAGAGTAACGGAGAGTTCAGTGGCAGAGAGTGCACTGGCGTAGCGTGACAGAGTTCAGTGGTGGAGAGTGCAGTGTTGCAGATTATTGTGTCGTAGAGGGCTGTGGTATAGAGTGGCAGAGAGTACATTGGCATAGCGTGCATTGGTGTAGAGTGGAGTAGAGAGCAGTGGCATAGAGTGCGGTAGTTTAGAGTAGAGTGGCATAGAGTGAAGTGGGATAGAATGGAGAGGCGCAGACTGGGGTAGAGTGGCATACAGTACAGTGGCATAGAGTGCATAGGCATAGAGTAGATTTTTTCAGAGTAGAGTGAAGTGGTGTAGAGTGGAGTGGTGAAGTGGCATAGAGTAAAGTGGTGTAAAGTGCAGGGCTATAGAGTTTATTGGCATAGAGTGCAGTGGCAAAGAGTGCAGTGTTGCAGAGTGGTGTAGAGTAGATTGGCATAGATTGGAGTTGTGCAGAGTAGAACGGAGTGACAGACTGGAGTGGTGTGGAGTGCAGTGGCGAAGAGTGAAGAGATGAAGAGTAGAGTGGCGTAGAGTGCATTTGCATAGAGTGGAGTGGTGCAGGGTACAGCGGAGTGGCATAGAGTGGAGTGGTGCAGAGTGGAGTAGCATGCAGTGGCATGGAGTGGTGTAAAGTGGAGTGGTGCAAAGTAGAATGCAGTGACGTGGAGTGGTGTAGGGTTGAGTATGCATGGAGTGGTAGACCACTGCCATTACAGACAACACATTTTCAATTGAAATGATCATCATGTTTGCACAAACATAGTTTCACCTATAAAACTATACAGGGCACTAACGATAATGGAAATGACATCACCTAGTACATTGATCTGTTTTGATTGTGTTAAAATATTTGTTTCCACCACACATCAGAATTACAAACAAATGTGCTTCATTTGTGCTTTCCTTATTCTGATATATTCTGAAATACTTGCACAGTTCATTTAAATGTTGTGTGCTAAAAAATAGAAACTTTCCTACCCCCAGTATCCAGCAAGATTGTCACACAAATCCTCTCACTTAGAAGTCAGAGAAAGAAAAGTAAACACTAAGCTCCTTTCCAAGACAGCACCTACACTTTGACCTCTGTCTTTGAATTCACAGGACAAACTCATGCTGGACAACCTAAAATAAATACAGCCAGCAAACACAAAGCCAGAAAATGTGAGTTACAAACCACAAAGCAGATGGTAAGCAATGGGCAAAATGTATTCCCAGGGAAGCTTTCTTAAGGTCCCCAAGATGTCTTTATCAAACCAGAGAGCTGTACTGTCCGGTAGGCTTCAAACTAAAAAAACAGTAAAATCTGTGTTAAAAGACTATTAACCCCTTCAGTGCCCGCCCCTTTCCCCGCCCAGTGCCGGCCGTTGCATTAGCGGGCGGGGTCTATGACGAGCTGGACTCGTCATGGGCACAGCGCCACCGCGGCCCATGACGAATCCAGCTCGTCATGGGCACTGAAGGGGTTAATCCCTAAACACTCCAAAGCTGGCCATAATGTCTCGAAAATCTTCTCTATGCTACATACATCTTCACCAAGACTCTTACCACAAACCCAAATTAAATGGAAAACTGAATGGCTCAACAGCCAAATCGATATTACAACCATTCAAATTGGCCACAAATCTGAAAGTCCCCTTTTCAAAAGAAAATTACACCTTCTTTAGCCCAGCCTAAATTTCTTTTACTCCACAGACCATTTTGGACACCTAGCAAATTAGATAGCTTATGACTCATAGAACAGTCTGAATGCTGGAACTGCACTAAGGAAACTTACAATTTAATTAATATGTTAGTTGGCTGCCATTTCCTTTTTAATTTTTGAAAGAACATCAGCAATTTCATGTATGCTATATTCAACATAAAATTTCCAATACATTTCTCAACAATTGTATTAGATCCTTGTGCAGACCTCATATGCCCCCAGAAGAGCAAAATAGATCACAACATTACTGGAAAATTACTGTGACGGTAGGCATAAAATCAGTACTTTGCAACTGGAAATCTTGTAGAACATTTCATTCCACACTTGGATGAAATGGTTAAAGTACACCAGAGACGCAGGCAACATTACATTGCAACAAACCAGTTAGAAACCATGTACACACCCTATCAGAGAGAAAAACTTGATATGGGCCTTGCAAAAATTTAACCTCCATAAATGCTCCTGCTTCACATTTTCAAAATCATGTCCTTAGATATGATCAAACAATTACCCATGACTATGATCATAAACTCATTATCTCTCTTTACATATCACTAGTGTAAGAAATATGCCTCATACTACAACATACAATGTATTCCACTATGTCCATGAAGACCTCATTTCACTGTAGCCTCCTTATTTTGTACTATATATTGGCTTTATTTTACTCACTTAAAATAAAGTATTTTCAAATTAAAACATTTTTTTATTAGGGGTATTTAGCAAACATACTAAAGACTTCCCTTGGAGTAATTGTATGTACCACGTGTGGTAAGTACTCCACTCTATTCTGACCAACTTGTAATAATGGCCTACATGTTAATCTGGGTACCCTTTCACTACCATGGTTGGAATATCATTCTATTTTCTGATGAATACTTCTAACCATAGATTCCTCACATTTAGAATATTTCCCAGGTGCCAGGCTGTATCAAGAAACTTTTCAAAGCAGTGCTTCTATACACATGTAGGTGGCTCCATGCGGTTCTGTGCTGGCTTCATTCTGCAACAGAAGAGACAGAGCGTAGCTATATATAATTTCCCTCTTTCGTCAGTCTATCACAACCAACAAAACAATGAAAGCCAGTGTGCAAGGGAATGAAAACCCCACCTAAAATGACAAGTTTCAAATCATGCTGTGAACGCACAAAACAGATGTTGGTCATGGACCCATACAAGGTGTGTCTTTGATGTGTGGGTAGAGGGCACAACTCCTAGTCGTGTGATGTGTGCGCCCTCATGCACTTGAAGGCGATCTTGGATCGGGAAGCAAAGCTTTACTTAGCTAAGCACAGTAGGAAGTCTTGTGCCGCTCGCGCTTTACCTTGAGGGCGTGGACCTGTTCCTGCAGAGATGATGGACGGAATGCAGAAACTTTTAAAACATTCATCCCGAGCCACAGATCTGGGTTAAGTTAATTGTTTTTAATTGTTGGACACAGCCATATGCAAATCTGTCTTGATCTTGCTACTCATGGGAACAGTCCAGCCTGAACTGTCAAGCCAGGTGCTCCCTGGACCAGAAAACAAGCATCCTGGGACTGGTTATGGGGTGTCACACTTATCAGCCAGGCTAGCTTGAATCCAGTGGCATAGCGAGCACGAAACCCACGTCTGGGCATTAACAGTCTAAGTCCTCCGGGAAGTCCAAGTCAAAGTCCAAGTGGAAATGCAAGAATATGAAGCGAGACTCAAACCCATCCCACTGCTCTCGATCTAAAGAGAAATTGCAAGGGTGTCAAGATGTCACTCGGTCTCATCCCTGATCTTCGATTGAGAAAGCAATTCCACAGTTTTTTTCAAATGCACTTAGAGATCCCAAGTGCATCGGCAGAAAGTTGAGGCATGTAAGGAGGTCATGCTGCATATATCTGCACTCTTCTGGCTTCCTCTGGTGCTCCTTCAGCCCCCAAGGGAGCTGCAGGGGCCTTCAGTTGCATTACCGCTGGTGGATCTGTCATCAGTGCCATCTGACTCTCTTGAAACTATCCTGTGCTGCATACCAACTCCAGTGCAGACTTCCTCTCCTTCTTCATGACCTTCATCGCTCCCTCATTCATGAATGTTGGTACCAATTCTGTTGGCGCCATAGGAGGAACCTTCGCAAGTTCTGATATCCAACCTCGATCCGGCTTCGACATGAGGAGGTTGCACTATGAATCCACTAAGGTGCAATCAGTCAACACTCAGTCTCAGTCTATTCCTGTGTGGAGGAACACTCAGAGGCTACATTGTCTTTTTGGCTAGAACTCTGATTCAGGCCTACCACCCCGCCCCCCCCCAGAGATGATGATAATGATGGGGATGATTTGCCCCTTCATTACAATGATCACTGTCTTTATTTTGGCTTACAAGAGACCAGTAGGTTTGATACTTCCCCTGATAAAGAATTGAATTCTCCTTTTAGTCCTCCAGTGGAAGAGAGAGCATTATTTGCTGTGGTAGTTCAACAGGAAGCCGAGGCCCTAGACCTTCAGCTAGCCTCCATGGAGTTTACGACCGATATCCTAATGGAGGTTCTGCAACCGGGGCCAGTCACTTATGAGCCTTGCTTCCGTTCATTGAAGCCCACACCAACACCTTTATGGTCACCTGATCAAAATGCTGCTCCTGCATGCCACTTAATTGGCAGGTGGCCTGGCAGATCACAAATGAAGTCTGCATTCCAAGGTGGCACAAGGCATCTTCTACAAGTGGAGAGAACTGTGGATAGATCTTTTCACAACCGTCAAGAACACGTACAAAAAAAACCTTTGACTGTTGGAGTTCCCGCAAAAACTCTCGCAGGGAGGTGCATTCTGGCTTGATTGGAACAAAGGATTCCTGCACGCCACACTGCCTTTGCCTCTCCTGCCCCAAGTTCTTAAAGGAGATCAGGAAAGGCCAGGCCCAAGTCATCCAAGTGGCTATGGATTGGGTCTGGAGAGTGTGGTACCTGGAACTTCTGGGCATGAGTCTCTGCTCCCTGATCAGGCTATCGTCTCGGGTGGATCATCTGTTGTAGCAGCAGGACAGAGTTCTGCACCGAAACCTGGGCAATCTACACCTTCATGTATGGCAATTGAGAGGCAGTAGTTGCCAACATATGATCTACCACCTAAGGTTGTGTATGTAATCCTCGTTGCCAGGGGTTCATTAATGAAGTCCATTTATGCCTGGCGCTGGAACAATTTTGTGGCCTGGTATTACACCAAATTTGGCAGAAATGTAGCTGTAGGTCCAGAAAGTGGCCTTTGTGTAAATTGGTGTAAATCTGTTCAGTAGTTTGGGAGATATTACAGAAAAAACAAATTTGTATATATAGGGACATGAAGGCTCCGCAAACCCTCCCGATCTGTTGAGATCTGAATGGCTGTCAACACTTTAGGCCCTTAGTATCAAAAGTGGAAGTCCAAAATCTTCAGTGGAGCAAGGCTGCAGGTTGTAGTCAAGGAGGGCTCAGATAGCCACATGACTAACAAAGCAGTTGGGTTTTGACAGGAAAACTCCATGAGGGAGAAATTTGAATTTCGTGGCCAGAGAAGATCCCTTGCCAGCTGGATTTCTTAGTTTGCACTTAATCACTTTTGTGGCGCTCTGATCCCTCTAGCAGGGCAAGGCTGCAGGCTCTAGCCGATGAGGGTTCCACAAGGCCAGATAATGTCTCTGCTAGGTCCTGTGGTATGGAATTGGATTTGCAAAAAAGTTCTGAGCAGGAGAAACCTGAATCTGCAGCCCAGCTGCAATGCACCTAGGTCAAATTGGCTTGGCAGGTTTGTTCTGGTCCTCTAGAGGTCTTTGAAGCCAAATGTTTCTAAATCCCAGGTTTTGAGAGCTGGTAGGAGATGTAAAGGGGGTCAATACTTAATACAGCAGGATCAAGGGCAGGTTCACTTGGAAATGATCAGCTGGGAAAGTGCAGAAAATGCCTCTTGTAACTTGTTGTGTCCCTGTAGCTTGGAACAGGAGTTCAGCCAACTGACCCTTTGAGTCATTTCTTTGTCCTGTGTACAAGAGAAAGCAGATCCTGTCCTTCAAGGCTCTTCTCAGGTCATAGCCAGCAGGTTTGTTATTGTTATTGTTAACTTCGGTTTATATAGCGCCAACTCACCTACAGGTCTCTAGGCGCTCTAATGTTCTTCTGTTCTTCCTCAGGTCCAGAAAGTATTCTAAAGAGGGTGTCACTGGATATCACATTTATGCCTGGCATTAGCTTGTGGGGGAGGGGTAACTCCTGTCCCCACCCTAACCAATGTGGTAAAAGCTCCCAGGGGTAACCCTACCCTATTTGCAGCAGTTCCTGTCTGCCCTACTGCAAACCATCCCAAAGTGCTCCTTTCTGCCTTCATCCAAGATGGTGAAACCCTTCACCCCTTGTGCAGAGCCTGTACACCCACCCAGAGGCGTGGACAGGGTAATGAGCAGCCCCTCCTCTGTGGGCACTTCAAACAGGACCTGGTGGAAGTTCCCCTACCACTTAGTGGCTGCCTTAGGGGAGCAAAAAAAGGGCCTGTCTAGATGTGGTTTGACATCTGTCCATGACAAGTGAGGCCCCTTTAAAGAATGTAAAGTCCTGGGCAAAGCCTAAATGCTCATCTGCTAAAGGTACAAAAATAACTCCCCACCGCCAGACCTTTGTCTCTGCTTTTGGAGTAGTTTTCACACTTCCTTAAGGGCCATTCACTAAAAGGGCTGAAGCTGGAGGCTAATGCAAATTAGTCTCCAGAGGTTTTAGGCAGGGAAAACCTTTTTCTTAATATATATTAAAAATCTAACTTCACCATTGATTTCAGATTTTGTTTTAATAAATATTACAAAGTGTTCTTAAATGGTGTTTCTAGCGGTTCCCTAGCCAAAGTTAGTATTATTAACTTTAATGGCGCATCATAGTGTTTCTCTTTGGAACAGCCAGCTTTTAGATGCTAGTCACTGTAAGGACATGTTAAAATTACATTTGTAAATATCCTACTTTTAAATACCGTGCACCCCGCCTTATGGGGTAAAGGGTCTACATGGGGTGACTTATCAATTTTTAGAGTTTGGAGTTTTTACACTGCTACAGAAAGGCTAAAATGGCAGGCCTGAGGCAAGGTTTGTCTTGTCACTGTAGTGGATGGCAAAATAGGTGCTGTAGTCCACTAGTGGCATTTCACATACAGGGCCCTGGGCACACCTTCTAAAAACCAGGCTTCTATAAGTATCAAAGGTGTGGAGCCTGCACATTGGGGAGCAAAAGAACTGTCTTTAAACTCTCATATAGATACACCAGAAAGATAAAAGAACACATACATTGAGAGTACACATGTAGTTTATGTTTTGGAATGTGACTATGGTAAACAAATACATAGGCAGCACAATCAACAAACTGAAGCTTCGGCTACTCCAGCATGTACATGCAATCTCCAACAAGTATTTCACCTATGTGATTGCAAAGCACATTTGGGATGAGCATAAAGGTGATAGAAGCGGTTTATGCTTCTATGGAATCCAACATATACTGGTGAATCCTAGAGGTGGGGATTGTGAATGCATTCTAAGGAGAGCAGAGTCAAGATTAATCATCATGATTTGAACTGAAACCTCATGGGGCTTGAATACTGATGCTAAGCTTCATGTTCATCTTTAGGATCTGGTACACTAAACAATCACTGTGAGGCAGCTGTGTTGTATAGAAGTATTATCTCTTACTGGTCTATGAATCTTTATATTTGTGAGGGAAATTATAAAGTTGCTGAATATCTGAGTGAATGTGATCTAATATATATAGGAGTTTTGTTGTTTCTATGCATATTCCTTCATGTCTTCTTATTTTGCTTCTCTACTTAAAGAGAAAAGGGGTTTTATTGAGTTGTCACCAATGATATGATTGGTGGGAAATTGGTAGCACAGTCATATTCTTTAATGATGAACTTCACTTTAATTTTTGGAGTGTTCATAATCGAAGTGCATGTATTCTATTTGAACTTTTACTGTTTAGTCTTAAAGGGTATGTTTTAACCAGTCAGGACTTTGCAACACACTAATTTTAGTTTTTTGACAAGCACTTTACCTTGAATGCTTACATTAACCTGCCAGACACGCTAAACTGCATATTATTAGTAAGGACTTTTATGCTAAGCACAAAAATAAGAATGATCTTTGATCCGCATGTGATCATTAATGATGAATCATGCAAAGGGGACTTGTGTAGAATGTGTATAATGTTTACAATCTAGAGAATGTTTACAAAAAGCACAAAATGCAGTTTAATATGGACCCTGATATACCAAAATATGGATATGTCAAATATTTCTGTTCATAAAACAGAGTTGATGGTTATTTATAGCCCTCAAGCACGTCTATTGATCTGGTCCTTCAAGCCTGGCTATCAATTAGATCTGTGACTTGTAAGCAATTTGTAAAGTCGATGAGATAAATTTGATGGTGTGGGTGATGCAAAAGCTCTGACATTGAGATTGAGAATAAGTACCCGGACTTCACCGTGTTAGAAAATAGAGCACTTTAGATTATATATTAAATACTATTTGAGTTTCTTTGGTGAGAACACATAGTAATTTCCCTTGTTGAAATAAAATGGAATTTGAAAGAAGTACTACATCAGGGAACGTATTGTGAACGTATTGTTAAATATGAGATTGAGAATTAAATAGACAGCTTCTTGTTTGTTTGGGCATTAAGGATTTAACAATGTTTTTACCAGGGGATATTTGGCATCTAATTGAGTTTATTTATGCTAAATTCTAATTGCACTTTGAATACTACTTGGGGTACTTTGCCAAGTAGGAAATGTGAAAAAAGAAATAAGAGTAGATATAATAAAGCAACACTAAATGATAAATGTATTAGGTCATGTGCCTTAGGAAGCAGTTGGTACTTCTCTCGATAAACTATATTATGATGCCATAAAAATGCATCTCCCAAAAATGTAATCCTGTATGATGCAAAAATCAAGTTGTAGAATGCCTCTGAAACAAAAGTCATCGGTGGAGGTCCAACAAATGAGTATGGATTTTAATTGGGTGGTGGTATTAGGGGTCTGCCCCTTCAAACGAACACTCTAGACACACTACACTCTATGGCCCTGTGGATGGCTTTGGCCGAAACGCGTAGGCTATGTGTTGACTGCACAATGCCCTTTAGTTGCTGAAAAACTGTAAGAAATGAAATAAAAAGTATTTTCAATGTCTCCAATTTGTGCTGCTTGCTGCTTAATCCAGGAGGAATTAAAACGTGAAACAGTTTGGTGAGCTGACTGACGATACATACTTATAAATATATAAATATTATTAGCAAAAGAAGGATCCCAATACGCTCCAGCCACTTGCAACTGCAGTCCTTGGCGGGATCAGGCAGCCCTTAAAATTCCAACAATGGGTCTTAATTCAAATGATGGCTCTACACTCATTGGCGTGGAGTCATCATTTATATTAAGACACCTCTGCAGATTTCATGAATGTTTGGGGACATTCTTTCTGTGATTTGGGCGAACCGTTCTTGAAATGTATACGGTTACCACTGTGTAGTTATAATTAGTACTGGGTTTCCATGGGACATTGATTTTTTGGTTTGCTAATAACTTTGGAGCTGTTTGCCGAATCTTTATGCAACCTTTCACAAAATATTTAAGCCAACTCAACTCCTTGGGTGATCCTGTCATGTGGAGGCCATCCACTGCTTGTGACCGAACATACTGCATCACTTATGACATGTTGTATGACATAATTGAAACATGTACATATACATGAAGTTTAGTGGTCAACAAAAAAACACTGAAACTCACCAATTATACCAAACTTAAAGAACTATGGGCCATATGTAGAAAGCAAAATTGCGATCGCAAACGCCGAAATTCGCCGAATTTCGGCGTTTGCGATCGCAATTGTGCTAAGTGGGATGTAGGAAGGAAAATCTGCATGCAAAATAAGGAATCGCAAAATTTGCGATTCCTTATTTTGCAAATGCATTTAAGGAATCCCAAATAGCGATTCCTTAAATGCAATGTAGAAAGCACCCAAGTTGTGCTATTTTGGCTTAAGGAATCGCAAATTACCACCAACTTCAGGTTGATGGTAATTTGTGATTTCTTTCAATAATGCAGTTTTTTGCATTATTCAAAGTGCCATGTGGCACACATACATGCCCTTAGGGCATGTATGTGCGCCACATGTGCACCCATGCTCATTACAGGGGTGCAAAAGGGTGTCATGTTGACACCCTTGCACCCTTGAAATGGCATTCTCAATTTGCGATTCTCTAATTGAGAATCGCAAATTGAGAATGTCTTCCTATTCATTCCTATGGGCCTTTTAGCCCATAGGAATGAATAGCAAGGTATTCCTTATTTGCGATTCTCAATTAGAGAATCGCAAATAAGGAATAGGTGGGATTCGCAAACAAAATTGCTAATCCTACCTACATAGCGTTTTGCTATTCTCTAATTGCGATTCCCTAAAAATTGCAATTAGAGAATCGCAAAACACAGCCTACCTACATATGGCCCTATAACTCTTGCCCCCGCCATACAGTGTTGTTGGGAGAGAGAGCAGTGAACGAGCAGAGTAACAGAACAGTGGAAGCAGCGGGAGCCGCGAGCTGCAGGGGAACGTTGCCGAAAGCACCAGATTAGTGACGAACCAAAGACGTGAGAAAGTGAGGGGTTGCGGTGCGGTCCCCCGCTGCCCGGTTGAGTGAGAGTGGACGGCGGCGAAAACCTGCAGAGCCATTATGGCAAAACGCTAACCGCCCCTCCCCCCACACTCCGTCCTCGGTTCTATCTCGCTCTGCTTAACACCTGCCAACCTTTTGCCACCTGCTAAACACTGCCAAACACTACCGTTATCAATCTGTTACACTTGGAGAGGTAAAGAACTTGGTCTTTGGAGGGGGAAAGACTCTCGCTGGAAAGACCCTCGCTGGGGGTCGCAAGGGATTACGGGTGACTGGTGACCGGTGCCAGTCGGTGATCGTGGGAGGCAAGCAAGGCTGCCCTTTAGCAGGCGGCCGCAGCAAGTGTGTGCCCCTGGTGTCTTGCAGGGGCGGACTGATTAGTTCCGCAGCCAGCAACTCAGCCTCGAGTGCCCCGCTTGCCCCTGCCCTTGCTCCAGCTCTCCACCGCCTCACCGTCTCACCGCCTTATTGTATTCATCTCTACACCACCCTGGTTGAAGTCATAAAGTAGGTTTGGCAACGACTTTAACAACTCCAACCTGACTCTAACCTGCCACAGATTCACTCCAGGATAAAATTACTGTGTTCAGTTCAAAGGCCACTATAGCCAGCAATTCCACCTACAAACAGAAAAGACGGGAAGCCAGGGCGAGGGATTGGAGATATCAAGGCCGTCCCTCAGCTGCTCCTTGTAGCCCCAGTAATCCGGCCAACCCACTGTCAATCATCCATCGGTTCCCCAGGTGGGACATCTAACAGGCGAAACTGCACAACAATCACCAAACGGTCACCCTCCTCACAAACGAATAAGCCCTAAAGACTCCCAACCATCAGGAAGACGCAGGGCCGTTCTCAGTAGCAAAAACCCCCTTAAAATGAGATCGGGCGAGTAAGGAAAGCTCCAACAAGGCCTACCAAAAAAAGCGCAAAGACAAAGGCAGCATCCTCAATGGCCCTCATGCAAACTCAATCACCCGCAAACCTAAATCTAAAATCAGTTTTTGACTTAGGACATGATTATCTGATAGCCGACATGCTGGAACCAGGCCAGACAGAGCCTGCAAACTCTACGATAAAAAAGGTCTCATTAAGGGATTACTTCAGGAATCCAGCGACAGCCTTGAGGAAACAATCCAGTCCCTCTGATAAGTTTCAGGCGCCCCTTCCTATGAACATGGAAACAGCATTGCATCAAATTCTGGTACAGCCCAAAATTCACGCAGCAGCTGGAGGGCTTGACAGCCCGATATCAACAAGCCTACCAGTAACAATAGAGTCCTCTCTAACAGATGCCTTAGATGCTCCAGATGACAGTCGATTACACCAGGCCTCTGATCAACAGACAGCCCAAATCGAACGGTCTCCTCTTCAAGCTACCATCTCCAAAGATGCATTTCTGCTAACTCTTCAGCCTGCTCCGAACTCGAGTCAGTTCTCCCCAATAGCACTAAAATTCCCAAACTCAACCTCACCGGATTATCAAACAAGGAATACTACAGTTCTGTCACCGCAGGTCATGACCCACCCATGTGCCCACTTCAGTAATCTCAACCAGTCACATCCAGAAAGTTCTCAAGACAACGCTGACCAAGGAGATCAAACGGTCAACCAAGAGTGGCCCAACGAGAATGTAGTCCTCACTTCTCTAGATCTATCGTTCTTCACTAATGAACCTAACAAGTCAACTGTGCATGAAAAGCCCCCATCAATTGACCTTAATGACCCATGGTCTCAATTATTGCAAACCCTTTAAACCATGCCCGCAGTACTGACTTACCATTCAGACAGATGGACCTGCAGGTGCACCTTTTAAACACACTTGCGGTGTACACTGATGGGATTGATCAAAAACTGGAGGCGCTCAATTCACTCATCATAAAAGCCCAATCCCAACTGGTTCAATCAGTATGCTGCTGCTCCCCCATAATTGACTCTCTATTGTCCTTACCTCAATTTCTCTCCTCAGTATTAACGGAAATTAAAAAGCTACCAGAGCCGAGGCTTCATGACTCTTCGCCAGCAGGCTTCTAGTTTGGTCCAGGATCCTATTCCTCTGGAAGTGCAACCCCGACCCCTATCCCTGCTCCTCGCGGAGCCAGCTGATGGCAACGTAATTTCCACAGAATCAGCTAACCTTTCGCAATACACACCGGCTGTCGAAATGGGAAAAAAAAAGACAGCGGACAAGCCTGATTAAGCAAATAAAGGAAACCAAAAGACCAAGAGTTAGTTATTCCCCAAAGACCAATACGGGAAGAGCAAGCTATGCCAGTTACGACAGCAGCAAATCCGAGCCTGCAGCCAATGGAGCCTCAACCGGTTACCCAGAAAGAACTCTGATGACAGAACAGTCAATTAGTAGGGCCATTTCAAGATCTATGGCCCCCCTCGCAGTTACTTACTCAAGTAAAACCTGGCTTTATTCAACTTCCAACAGTAGCGCCAGCACCCGACATAGAGCAACTAGGATCCGTACATCTCCAGATGCCATTTGTGGACATCGGAGCCAGTATTCCACCTATAGTGGAGGACAATAACATGGGTCCACAGTGCACAGTCGAGGAGCAAGCCCACTTGAATCCCTTAAATTATCAAATCGTCATCAACTGGAGGCAACAAGTGATAGACCCCCTGTGTTACTTCCAATCACCGAGAATTGCCCCTTCAACCGCCCGTCATAGCCACAACCAAGCTGTCCCTTGAAGAAAACTAAAAAAAAAAAAAAAAGAAACAGGTAACGACTGATGAGGCCTTCTCATAAGCAACCAACAGCCCAGAAACTAAACTGCTGCTAATCCCAGAATACATCTCAAGAGGCCCCCACGACATTCTCAATCGTGGGAACATTCTTAGACTCTTCAAATCATCTCTGGACTTAAGCACCTTGCAATCAAAAGACATAGTTGCGATTGAATTTATACCAATAATAGGATCCAAAATGGGTGAAGCAACCCAACTCACACTAGCATCTCCAGCAATTCGAGAATTGCTTCAGTCAAAAAGAGAACACTTTAAAAACTGGGGCATAAAAATCACAACGCCCAGTGTCCCCCGTTATCCATCAGTATTAGAAAATAACCAGGTTCATTTCCTCAGCACAACTTTGGCCCCTTTTTTCAGTTCTTAAGTCAGCAAGAAGCCATTCACCAACAGCAACCCCAGAGCATATACTCAACCAGCAAATCCCAGAGAGCCGTACTGAACAGGCGACTTCACACGGACATTCCCCCTGCCTGGACCCGCTCAGACGGTCGAATAAACTCCTTCTTGGACTTCACCTTAGGGAGCAGAGAGATACTTCCCCTGATCGAGAGTCATTACATCACATCACAAGGCGAGAGCGACCATCAGCCACAAATTATAACATTATCCGCCAATAACCCAAGTCACCAGGAACTCGCTTAAACCCATTCAGAGAGTCAAATAGAAAACCTAAAGCGAACAAAATGGTCGGATGCCACGGCTCTCCCTATGATGGAAAAATGTAGAGCCCTACTACACTTCCCACTGGAGTCAGATACCACGGTCATTAGCAGCTGGGCTAGCTTCATAAATCAACTATTTGAAGACTCGCCACCAAAGTGGAGCATTAGGCAACAAGCATTCCAATTTCGCATCTCACTAGCTACAAAGCAATTAAAAGCACAAAGGAATTGAGCACTATGCCTATCTAGAAAAAGCCCAGGGGATAAAACCAAATTCAGCAACTACAAGCAAGCCCAGTTAGCTTTCAAGATTGCAATACGCAGGGAAAAACAAGCGGCTTTTGATACATTTTGGCTGAAACTTATTCATGAAAGTAAAAATACCAATTCAAAGCAATTCTGGTCTCTCGTAAACCGGGGTCTATGCGGTAGACGTGGTGACGGTAATGCAAACATCAGCGCAGACGAATGGAGCCAGTTCTTATCATCGCATTTTAAAGACCATAACACAAAGGATGACCATCTCAAATCCCACTGTTCAGCTAATGCTGAGATTTTATGTTTAGAACCCAAGAGTTCAAGACGACCTGATCTCAGTCACTCATTTATTAACGTGACAGAAGTGCCAACAATTGAGGGATCAGCGGAAAACAATGACTTACCGTCGGAGAACACAGTGTCATCGGATGAGCTAAAAAACAGGATCTCATGCTCCATAAGGAAAGCCAGGCCGAAGGAGCACCCGGGTCAAACGGTCTTCCCCAGGCTATGTTCAAATCCGACGTAGACCTATGGTCAGCTTACCTGACCCCCCTGTTTCTTCACTGCAGGCTAAACAACACCGTCCTGGCAAGGCGCTCCCATTCACCCAATTCATAAAAGCGGGAAGAGAAATCACCCTAATAATTACTGAATGATAGCACTCCTAGACGTCGAGTCTAAATATTATGCCAGCATTTTATTAGAAGAACTGCAGGCCGGGGCAGATACAACAAAGCACCTCCCTTTGAACCAGACTGGTTTCGTGGCTAACTCTGGCACAACAACTAACTTACTCACCTTAACTGTCCTGATGGAGAAAGCAGCAGCTCAACAAACCCAATTGCACTGCTGCTTTGCTGATTTTAAAGCGGCCTTTGACAGTGTACCCCGGGGCCTACTGTGGCAAAAACTAGAGTCCTTGGGCATACCTCCAACCCTCTTACACGCTATCGTCCAACTCCATTTGGAAAATGGATCAGAATCAAGCTGGGCGAAGACTCCCACGTGTCCAGGAAAACCGGAACTAAATCCAGAGTTAAACAAGGATGTGTGCTGGCTCCACTCCTTTTTGATCTGTTTATATCAGATCAAACCCCATCACTCGATAGTGTCAACTGCCACCCCCCTCAACTAGATGGAACTCGCATCAGCAATCTGTAGGCCGACGACTTGATGTTGCTAAGCCACACAAAAGTGGGCCTACAGAGGCTTCTCGATGAACTGGCACCCTACACTATAAGAAATTGCTTAGAACTGAATCTGCTAAAAACTAAAACAATATTTTCGGGAAGCAAAAGAGGCCATGAGGAGGGTGGTTCTTTAATAACGCAAAACTCGAATCAACATCTTACTACAAATATTTGGGAATCTTTCTCGACCGCAGATGTTCATTCATCAAGCAAAAAGAAACATTAAGGACCAAGGCCTTGTCACTAGCGGCCGCCGCCGCGAATCTGTCGAAACAGCTACTTGGCCCAAGCCTAAACCCCATGCTGATAGTGATGAAGGCGAGGATACTCAACTCTCTGTCGTACGGGCACGAGATCACGATTGGCACAACAAATACTCTACTAAACAAACTAACAATCAAAATTTTCAAACGTGCTTTTCGTCTGCCAAAATCAGCTTCGCCAGCCCAAGTTCGACTCGAACTGGGCCTCCACCACGGCGTAGAGGCTGGCGCGTTCATAAAGTTCTGTAACAGACTGCGCCATGCCAGGGAAGACTCCCTGGAGGCCAGACTTTGGCAAGAAATATCGAAAGACCAGCCAGAAGTATCTGCAACACCTAGATCACAGCCTACAATTACTATGAGTAAAAGAACTCTGGGGAACAAACCCCTCCCAGCCGGTGCTAAAGGATGCCATCAAGAAGAGTGTCAGATTGTGGTCTTTTGACTTAGACAGGGCAACTCTGTCAAAAAGGAAACACGCCTTGGCAGTAATTTCCCCTACCCCAGCAGGGCAGCATTCAGCCTGTCGGCTCAACAACAGAACCCTAGACTGCTAATATTAGCCGATCCCTTCCTGGCTTCCCAGCTGAACATTATCTGCCAACAATGTATTTGAAGGTTTTAAGCAACTTACAAGTTCTGTATTTCTTTTTAATCAGCGTTTTTTTCTTCAAAAGAATCGATTGTGTTTCCTAAGTTGACCATTATTTGTCTACAATGCTATTGAGGGTTTTTACTCAGCGGTCCATTTTATGAATGAATTGAACAAGCTTTTAAATTGTAATGATTTTTAACCAAACAATAATGTCTATTATTATCAGTGTTGTCATCACTGATATCATTACAGATGTCATCAGTGATGTTATCAATGATGTCATAGAACATTTCATGAGTGATCTAATATGTGAGGTCATAAGCAGTGCATGGTAAGGGCACAAGTTATAGTTTCTACTGTTATCTATAACTGATGAATTTCAGTGGGTTTTTGTTTAAAATGTTACGTTTTTACTGACACTTAAGTGTAACATCACTTTAACCTTTGGTATTTTTCAGTACCGTTAAAGGTTTTTGTTTATAAAGTAAAGTAATATTTTATTACCATACCTTACTATAATTTCAGTTTAACTTTTGGTTTTTTCATTGAATTTCAGTTTTTTAAACATAAAGTAAGATTTTATTACCATACATAACTATACCAGCCCGCGCGTCGCATGGCCTTTGGTCGTGTATGGTGTGGGGTTGGCCACAGGGCCTGGTATGTAGCCAGGCATCTACGCTCAACCCACTTACAGGGTCACCAACCCCTTTCTTCGCATGGCTTTCAGCTGTGCTTTTGTTGGGGTCTGCTGACATGGGGCCATTTGAACGTCGCATCATGCAAATGGCATTTGATTTTCAAGCCCAGCGCCCTCAAAAGCGTAAAAGCACCTTGAACATGGACCTGGGAGCCTTTGACTGCCTAAAGAAGGCGTTTCTGGCCAGGACAGACGGGGGATCACATTCTGTCCACCCAGAGGTTACGGAGGTCCCTCTTTTACAGGACGATGATGAGGACTCCATAGAAGAGTCCGCGAATGAAGCAGGCCCTTCCAGGCCTTGGCGTCCCGGAGAGCTCTCAGCCACAGAGGTAGAGGAACACTCAGATATGTTAGTTCCTGAGGACCTCGTTCACCCCCGGTCCTCAGAGTGGTCCTCAGAGTGGACCCCTCTGCTAAAGTTTTGGCGTTTGTGGCGGGACACCTGCGCAAGCCCCTAGAGAAGGAGGTGAGAGCTTGCCTCAGGGCAGAATGCCCACGCCCTGCCCTACTGGGCAAAGTGACTGTGACCCCGGAGGTTGACCGCAGGATGGCAACCTTCCTGCAAAAGTATCTACGTGACCCTAAAAAAGGGATTGACCGATCATGGAAATCGTGTCAAGATAAACTTCTAGATATCGCAGGTCCCATCACCAAGCCAAATCTTCTGGCACCCCGCTATCCCTGGAGAGAATCTCGAGTTGGGCTCAACGGGCTATTGTCTTTTTCGGCAATGCAAACTGCGCCCTTTCTACGGAAAGGAGGCACTCGTTTTTACTGAAGGTTGACCCGAAATTGGGAGACCATGCCTCTTCGAAGGTGGGAGAGGTGGCACAAGGCGGTCTCTTTGCAGAACCGTTCATAAAAGAGCTGACAAAATTTGTAACCACCTTCACTTCGCTTGACAGGGCGCAATCCTCCATAAAGAAGGTGTTTCACCCTAGGGTTTTTGTCGGGCCTGCTGTGGCAGAGGGCGTTTGACTGGCCGCTTCTTCACCCAAGGCCCTCAAAGAGGGATCGGCAAGAAACAACAGGACAAGAGCAGAGAGAGAGTTTTTCCAGTCCCTTCGAAGCTTCAGAGTCCACGGGGGCAGAGGAGAAGCCAGAGGTCACAACGTGCCTAACTCAGGTGAGACTTTCCCTCTTTCACACCTACCGGTGGGTGGCAGGTTGGCAGCTTTCGCAAACAACTGGAAAGTTATTACCTCTGACACTTGGGTGTTGCAGACCGTACAGGGGTTCCACATAGAATTCTACGGTTCTCCCGTGCAGGACGTTCATCCTCGGATGCTGGTTTTTGCACGAGATCAATCAGCCCTCATAGACGAAGAGGTGGCGGATCTCCTACAAAAAGGGGCGGTGGTTCCCACACACCTTCATCCCAGGGGTTTCCTCAGCAATGTCTTCCTGGTAGACAAGACGGACGGGGGCCAACGTCCAGTAATATATCTGAAGGAATCCAACCAAATGGCTGATATACCACCATTTCAAGATGGAAGGCATCCATCTGCTGCGGGACCTCCTCCAACTGGACGATTGGATGGCCAGACTGGATTTAAAAGATGCGTATTTGGTGGTTCCCATTTTTTCCCCGCATCGTAGATTCCTACAGTCTGTGGAAATCCCAGGTGTTCGAGTTCGCCTCTCTCACTTTCGGCTTGTCATCGGCCCCGTGGTGCTTCACCAAGGTTCTCAAACCAGTGGTGGAAACACTACCGGCCAAAGGATTTTGCCTTATCATTTACCTGGACGACATCCTCCTTTTGGAGCAATGTCCTCTCCGGCTCTCCCAACAGTTGCAGGAGACTATAGACCTCCTTCAGAACCTGGGGTTCATAATCAATACCAAGAAGTCGCTCCGGATTCCTGCCAAACAGGTAACCTTCCCGGGTTTCGTCATGGATTCAGTGTCCCGCACCTTGAGCCTTCCGGCTCAGAAAATGTCCAAGATCCGCAGGGAGTTGAGGCGTGTGTTGGCCCGTTCCTCGACCTCTCTGAGGTAGATTGCTCGGCTGGTGGGCCTTCTGAGCTTCTTAATTCAGGCGATTTTCCTGGGTCCGCTCCACTACAGAACGTTGCAGCGCCTGAAAGCCTCCCACCTTCGCAGGGGTCTTCAATACTCGGATCAGGTACCCCTAACGGACGAAGTGCGCATGGAGATGCAATGGTGACTCGATCATACGGATGCCTGGAATGGCAGGGCCATATTCGGTTGCGAACCAGACTTGGTGATAGAGTCCGACGCCAGCAAGTCAGGCTGGGGAGCCCGCTGCGGGTACTCTTTTACTGGAGGAAAATGGTCGGCAGACGAAGGTCAACTCCATATCAACTGCCTGGAACTGATGGCGGGGTCCTTCGCAATCCAGTGTTGGACAAAGGACAAAGCGTCCTGCAACGTGCTCCTGAAGATGGACAACGTATCGGCAGTCCGGTACATCAATCATCTTGGGGGGACAAAGTCCAAGGCCTTGGCGGATCTGGCCAAAGATATTTGGACCTTTTGCCTTTCCCACAATGTCTCGGTGATGGCGGAGTACCTTCCGGGAACTTCCAACGTCATAGCAGATTGGTGCTCCAGGAGTTGGTCGGACTGGATTCTCTGGCAGCTACATCCTCCAACCTTCCAGCGTCTCCACGACACGTGGGGTCCTTTCTCAGTAGATCTCTTCGTGTCCCGTTTGGACCACCAGCTTCTGCGTTTCTTCAGTTGGAAACTGGATCCTCTAGTGACAACAACGGATGCTTTCCTCCAGGATTGGTCCAAGGAGATGGGTTATGCTTTCCCCCCATTCACCATGATAATGAAACCCACAACGCAAGTCTGCAGACAACAGGCGAGGGTGGTTTTGATCACCCCGTACTGGAGGTCTTAAGTGTGGTTTCCAGTTCTGGAACTTTCTCCAATCCTTCTACCCCAAGATCTTTTTCTCCTGAAGGATCCCCAAGGCGCTCCACACCTTCTAGTCCAGCAAGGACGGATGCCCTTGGTAGCATGGCGGATTTCAGGCATCCTTGGAGAATCTCTGGCGTTTCGGCAGAAGATCAAGCATTACTGGGAGCGGCTTGCGCCAACAGCACTAACAAGCGCTATAATTCAGCATAGTCCAGATGGGTCCGTTGGTGTGTTCGGAACGAACAGGATCCCATGGTGTGCCAAGTGGTAGACATTATGACTTTCTTGGCCTCGTTGGCAGCACAAGGTCTAGCGTATCGCACTGTCAATTCCTATAGATCGGCAATTTCTGTTGGACACCTCCTGGTCTCGGGAGCCCCGGTGGGGGAACATCAGTTGATCTGCAAGTTGATGCGAGGAATTCGACTTTCACTCCCTCCAGAACCTAGGTACTCTTTGTTATGGGATGTGAATAAGGTATTACACATGTTCCAATCTTGGCAAGCTAAGAAATACCTATCCTGCAAAGAGCTTTCAGCCAAGATGGCTATGCTCTTGTGCTTGGTGTCTTGCTGGTGGGTGTCCGTTGTTCGAGCTCTGGACATTTCTGGACAGGTTTTTACCCCAGAAGGGGTCACCTTCCATATAACGCGTAGAACTAAGTCTGATTCTAGAATTGTGTCCTACCCAGCTTTCGATAAGTCCCCAAAGCTGTGTGTAGTCCGATGTCTCAAGGAATACGAGATCATGACGGAAGAGACTCGTTCCCCGGCGAGCGTCAACTATTGATTTCCTTACAGAAGCCCTTCAAAGCGGTTTCGCCACCAACAATAACTCGTTGGATCAGATGGGTGATGCAAGAAGCGGGCATAAATGTCTCGCAGTTTGGGGCACACTCTGTGAGAGAAGCTATGGCCTCTAAGGCTTTTTCACTGGGCGCCAGATTAGAAGATGTTCTAAACGCAGCAGATTGTTCTTCTGACTCAATGTTTAAAAGATTCTATTTTAAACCAGTCGTGGACATGGCGTCGTTGGTAGTGGATAAGCTTTGAACAAGCATAATCCTCGTCTCCGGTCCTGACATAGAATGAAAAATTTCCTAGTAACCATGACGGAAAGTTTCAATTCTATTAAGGACGCGGAGGCGAGGATTATTCCCGCCCGCGGCTCGAGGAGACCTGTTCCCACCCACACACTCAGAGTTACAGAGACTCACCAGAACATTGTTAGGTTTGTTTCCCCGACGTATTTTTCCAGACTATTTGATGCCGTATTGCTGTCTGATGTTTTCGCGACTCATTTTGATACACTGACCTACTGTTTTGCCGTAGTTCGGAGAATTGTTTCATCGGTTTGTCCTTTGGCTTCTTCTAGGGTCCAAAGGTTCCAAAACAGACTGATGAGCTTCGGTGTTATGAGGGTCGCAGTCAAGAAAGAGCAAGAGTATTGGCAGCAGCACGCCCTCGAGGACCATGAACACTGCTTATTGGTGGACTAAGGACGACCTAGGAACTACACGAACCATGGGACTTGTAGTTTTTTCTGTTTATGTTATTAAATTTGAAATTGCTGGAGTATGGAAATAAAGAAAGTAGAGCATAATCCTCGCCTCCGCTATTGTGTGTAGATTTAGATTCCGTATATAGGTTTCCCGATTTATGTCCTTATATAGGCACAATTCGCATTGCCCATATTTAGTCATAGAAAATCCAGCCCTTATTTAGGCATTGTCCATGCTAACCAAATACAGGCATGGTCTCCTACATCCGTCAATCCACGTCACAACGAGTTCTTGGAAAACCAGACTCTTAAGCCTTTAGGAATTTCC
Organism: Triturus cristatus; assembly: GCF_964204655.1. Lineage (NCBI taxonomy): Eukaryota > Metazoa > Chordata > Amphibia > Caudata > Salamandridae > Triturus > Triturus cristatus. The sequence goes on from NC_140579.1 coordinate 241,849,861, forward strand.
CTTGTTTGGATATTGATTTCTCCAAGAACTCATTTACTATGCATGAACATCTATTCCTTAGGGGTTTATTCATGACATTCCGATGCCTGACTTTTACGTCATTACAGGTATTCCTAAACACCTTCAAGGTATAAATATACCTGCACTTGCCCTGGCAAACCACGGTTCCGGTACGGTCCAGTTCGACTGCCTACTTGCGGTTCGCCACGACAAGTTCGAAAGGAGAGCGAGTTCCTGCCTGACGCACTGACCAGACGCGGTCATCCTCCTCGCAGAGAATCCAGCTCCAGTGTTTCTGACTCCCCTTGCTGGGTGTTAGATATCGAGTCCCGGAAATAGATTCCAACCTCACACATTCTAAGGTATGGAGCAGACTAGAACTTAGAGAAACTTTTGGGAACTCTTGGCAAAACTAAATCTTTAGCTAGCTATACTTTAGAAAACAGCACCTACTTCTTACCTCGTACTACACTTAGGTTAGGTACACTGGGGTAGAACTATTTAGAAGCATCAGATGAGTATTCACATTTTAGCCTGTGTTATTTATGTATGTATTTTATGAATATATGTCATAGCTACAAACCATGCTATTGCAGTATTATTTTATCTTACTGCTAACCCTGTACGTATTGTACTACGCATCCGGTCTTATGATTGTAGCAGTTCATATCTCTTGCACGAGAAATAAGACTGTTCAATAAACCCTTTTATTGAAACGCCCGTCTATCTATTGCTGTGTAACTCTGTAGAAACGAAGCATGCACGATTGACTGAGTGAAACTGGTATCTATTGTTTCCACGGTTCTGAGATTGTTCCGACTAAGGGAAACAAAGTTGTCATGTTTATGCGGTTGTCAGAAACTAATCCCTTCTTGTATATTCGAGAAGTTTCTAGTGACCTGTGAGTTAGCTGGCACACACAAATAATTAACTTTAATGTACTCGATAGAGACATACTGACCTCAGTCCTATGTCAAAACTATAGTTATACATCTCTATAATGCTTAACATTTAGGCTGCCTGAACTGCAAGAATATCTCAGGGTGTTCACAAGGTCTCAAATAAATACATTCTTAGGATCCAGACCGGTCATCAGAACGCAGTCCATTGCTCTTGCCAGGTGCACTTAACACTAATCACATAAATGGACTGCTTGGAAATATGTGTCTCCTAGTGTCCCAAACGACCGATATAACCATAGCTAGCCCAACAGGGGTATCAGAGGTTCATCTACAGTGAGTCAAAGCAGAGGCACAATCTGTTACCTAATGTATTCGATAGAGACATACTGACCTCAGTCCTATGTCAAAACTATAGTGTATATTATTCCAAAGCGCAGAGCCTATCAGGGATATAGGAACTACACTACATGGCGCCCAACTGTTTGGTAAGGCACTAATTTAACGCTAGATACTGAAGTAACTCAGACATGCTTTTCTCAGAGACCCCTACTCATAAAACTCCATAAGACGTCTGGAGTGGGTAGGGATAATATCCGCTATAGCTGAGTAGGACAAAAATCCTATGTATTAGCTGTTTGGTTAGTTCAACGTTGAAGGATACAGTGTTCCAAAATATTGTGCACCTTATCTTTGCTCTCTTGAAACTTGCTCTGAAACTATCATTAAACAATGACCAAAAACAGCACAAACACCGATACTGGTGGAGAAGTACCCGACCAAGTCGCAGCAGCTTTTGATTATACAGGTTTTAATGAAACCGATGAAAATGCAAACATCATCGCTCCAAATTTAAGGAGAGCCATCACTCTAAAACTTATAAAACATGGCCGAACACCAAGAGGTGGTAGAACAGTTTTTGTGATAGAGGCACATGAATCTCACCAGACAGAGGTATTCTATTCATGGATAGTATTCCCAGAATCAAATCCAGTAACTAAAACGTTTCACTTCTACAAAGAAGATGAGCAACCTGAGGAATATATTCCTTTCGAGGATATTGAAATTCCACTCACATACCAGGATCATGATCTCTGGTTTAAAGGCACCCTAAAACATTACAATCACATTACCAGGCTCGGTCCACTAGGTAGACCAGGAGCAACAGGGCCGATTTTAGCCAGTTACACACCTCATCCTGACATTGAAGAAATTACAGATGTAGAATTACTTGCTCAACTCAAAGAGTTGATCAAAATTTATAGGCAATTGGTTCAATATGTCATGAGGACTTTCACAGTCCAACCAACAATAGCAATTCCAAGACAAACCTCTCACCAGGGAGGGGAATGCTCTAGAAATCACTGCACAGACTTTACACGCAGTCATGGGTAAAATGCCCACAAAACGTGAACAAATTCCATTCTGGATAGCTCAAAAAATTACTCAAATCGAAGCAGTATTTCCTAATACTAGCCCTTATGAGAAACCCAAAATTCTAACAATCTGTTTACCAATGGGGATCACACCCCATCTGGAAGACTGCACCACTTGGGGCACAGTCTTTGCTGTAACCTACACAAAAACACATGGTGTTCCATCTATGGCGGTAATACCTGATGTCCTGAAACAGATTCAAAATGAATACGGGGCAGAGCCTGCTCTGAATTTAGGTATGAAGTTACTTAAAAATTCGACCAGGTCTCAACAATAATATTATCTAATATTAAAGGAGAAGCAGCATCAGTGGCAATCCGCCAGAAATTAAGGGAATTTGATGTAACAGAACAACCACAAGAACTAGCCAGAATAATTGAAAAATCCTATGAAGAATTAGGCAGAGACAGTTTGGGAGGGAAACCAGTCAAACCACAACTGTCTGAAAGTCCTGAAAAGGCCTTTACTAAAAACACTCCTACCTCTTCTAAAAAGAAGTGGGAAAATAACAAACAATATTCAAAAGAGAAAGATTCTCAATCCCGAGGTAGGTCTCCTCAAAAGGAGCCCTCTGAAAGGAGGTATAACATCAGGAATAGGGATAATTTGAGAAAACCTGACAGGTATCAAGATACTGGTACACGTTCCTCTCGTACCTTTCAGATATCATCACAGACATCAGAAAGAAGAGGACGGTCAGAGAACAAAGAAGAATGCGTAAAGTCCAAAGACTATCAACACGTTCAGAAAAACAAACCAAAACCTCAATTCTCCAAAAAGAAGGTAGCAGGTCTGAAGATCAGTCATGCCGAGGATTTTGAGAACAACTCAAGAAAGGAGTATGGGCTCAGACAATGTTGGACAGCGCAGCAGAAGTTACAGTAGGTCGCCAATACCTGAAGGGGCTTCTGGAGACAGTGGACTTGAATGAGGACATTCAAGTTGAAACTGCAGATACCAGGGTTAGTTCTCCGCGTAGGTTATATGAAATAACACTCCGGATGGAGGGAGACATACCAAGAAAAGTGAAAGCAATCTTTTGGGAGCGACTTTCAAAGGGTTATGATATACTTCTAGAAGAACAAGACTAGCCACTAGAATTTGTCAGGGAGTGCCCACATGGCAAAGACATCATTATGCCAGCCTTCTCCAACGATGTTCCAGTACACTTAAAATATACTAATGCCAGGAAATGGGCAGTGGCCCAGGCCCCAGCATTATACAAAAATCATGCAGGATGGGATGAGGACTCACCTCACCATAAGATCCAGTTAAAAAAACAAAATCAACCAACTGCACAAAGGCAGCACCCGGTTAAGCAAGAAGCTAAAAAACAAGTCAGGGAGATCTTAGATCAACTTGAATATCAGGGGGTGATTGAAACATAAACCTCATCAATGAACAATCCTTTGTTTCCTTTCTCCAAACCAGACAATACATATTGTCTAGTTTTGGATTACAGACACCTAAACTCTTGTTGTAAAACATTTGCAGTGCAAAATGCACACAGTACAGCATTAATGAATAACATTGTGCGTAAAAAGTACAAAACCACATTAGACATTTCAAATGGTTTCTTTTGTCAAAATATTGAACCTGAAAGTAGATATTTGACCGCTTTCTCAATAATGGGGACTCAGGGTCAATTTTGTCGACTACCACAGGGGTTCAAAAACAGCCCAGGGTTATTTTCAGCAAGAGTAACAGAGTTACTACAAATTTATGATGACGAGACATTGTCATATGTCAATGATATATATCTGACAGACAATGACCTGGACAGACACTTGAACAGGGTGAACACCATTATATTGGGCTTCGCCTCTGAGGGTTACAAATTCAACTTTAAAAATTCCAGAATTGCCCATCTCAATGTCCTTTTCCTAGGATATGAACTTTCAAGTAAAGGCAAAAGCCTGGCAGCCAACTTTTTAGAAAAGTGTGCGCTGCTCCAACCTCCAAAAACGCTGAAAAACTTACAGTTGGTTCTAGGTTTCCTGAATTTTGGAAGAACATACATTCTAAACTACGCAGAGAGGGTTAAACCTCTCTACGAATTAATCAAACCTGATTTCAAAGCCACAACTTGGACACAAGAACACACAGAAATTCTGCGTTCACTTCAAACAGACATGTTAGCAACTAAACACTTGAAAAACACGCGTAAATGTACGCAACTTAGTGAAACAAATCATTCCGGGTCAATACGGATTCACCTACTTAACTTTTAATGAAGGTGAAAAAATACAAATCACATTTGTATACGCAAGCAGAAATGAAATTCACTTCTACAGAAAAGATTCTGACAGCAGTTCAAACCGCTGTAGCAAAAGAAAGAACCCTAGCACAGGGGAAACGCATTCTGGTCGCGACTCCTGTACCAGCCTTAGAGGCAGTTACTAAAGCTAGTATTCCAAATGCAAAAGCTTTACATCCAAGATGGATACAATGGGTTAATTCTCTTGCTGCAACTGATGTTGAATATGTTTTTGATCCTTATTTAAAAACACAAGCATTCCTGCAATACGAACACGAATGTCCTCTGCCTACTGAAATTCTCCCTCTTGATCAGTACGAATTTATAATTTATACTGACGGATCTGCACAACCCGCTACGGGGAGTAAACAAGCTTACAGTGCAGCATGTGCGATCGTTAAAGGTGTATGCGCGATGGCAAATTCAGACCAATGGTCACAAAAACGCAATCTCTAGGAGATTGTACAGCTCAGCGAGCTGAACTACAAGCATTCAAGATGGCACTTGAAAACACGGATCGCGAATTCCCCACACTCATAGTGTGTGATTCCTTTTACTGTGTTCAATCTTACAATTAATATTTACAGAATTGGCTTCAAAATGGTTTCAAAAATGCAAAAGGTGGCACAATCAAGCATAAAATGCTTTGGGAACAAGTAGTTCAGTTAGTGTTACTCAACATGGATTCATTCCAGGAAGAGGCACAACACAGCATATCCGCAGAGTTATCACTCTATTTGATGCAGCAGAGGTGGCAGGAGGCCCGATGGCAGCTATGTTACTGGATGCTGAAAAAGCATTTGATCGGGTCTCCTGGGACTACCTCTGGTCAACACTAAGATGGGCAGGGTGTGGAGAGGGATTTATAAAAGCCATACAGGCCTTATATCTAGCTCCCACAGCTCGAATTCGGGTGAACGCTGGTCATACTAGACCACTACAGGTTAAACGGGGCACTAGACAGGGCTGCCCATGCTCGCCACTCCTGTTTGCGTTATACATAGACCCCTTCTTACGCAAACTAGAGGCGAACAATAGGATCCCTCCTATAAAAAGTAAGGGTGCAGAATGTAAGATCTTGGCCTATGCTGATGATGTGGCAATACTCACTCCGGCACCCACTGAGGCTATAAGAGAGGTCGAGAGGGAAGCCTTATGCTTTGGACAGGTTTCTGGTTATGCTCTAAATGGGCCTAAGACCCAGATAATTAAAAATGATAGAACAGATTGCCTGGACTCCAGAGTAGTGGAGTCTGGAGTCTACCTAGGGGTTAGAATATTGGCAGACCTGAATACCGTAGTGGAAAGGAATATAGAACCGATAATAACGAAAGCATAAAAGGACATGGATAGGCTGCATAATCTCCACCTCTCCATAGTAGGACGTACGAATATAATCAAAATGATATTCTTGCCAAAATTTCTTTATATTTTCAGATCTATCCCACTTATGTTTGAGGTAAAATGGTTCAATATAATAGAGCAGTTGCTAAATAGGTTTCTTTGGGCACAAGGCAAGACAAGAAGGGCTTTACGCTATATGGCGCTCCCTAGAGATAGAGGAGGATGGGCCGTCCCTGATTTAAAAATGTATTATTGGGCAGCAGCCTTACAGTACATGTCCGGACTGCTGGGTGGTGGCGGTACTGAGACAGATGATATCTATGGTTCTGTATCCATCTATTCGTTATTATTAGGAGAAGAGACAGAGAATGCATTTTTGAAATATACTGACCCAAGCTATTACAAAAGAACAAAATTCAAGACGTTGATAGCTGCCCATAAGATATGGATGTCTTTTAAGAAAAGATATGGACTAGGGAGGTTTAACGCATATACCCAATTGCACAAGAATTACACTCTTCCACTGGATATTTTTTCGGATTCGGTTTTCATAGACTGGGGGATCGAGGTATCACGAAGGTAGGGGATCTAATGGACACAAATGGGATACGCCAATTCTCTGATATACAAGCGACCTATGGGGTGGACACTAGAACCTTTTTTAAATATCTACAAGTTAGGAGTTATCTAAAAACCAAGAAGGGGGGACCTGCCGGGTTTGGGAATAATGCAATTTTGGAAGTCATCCGGGGCAGGGCAAGTTGTACGATCAAAAGCCTCTATGCTGAATTAATGGCGGATAAAGAAGATGATCTTCTGAAATATCAAAATAAGTGGGCTGAGAAACTAGGAGTAGGCCAGGAGTGTTTTTTATCATCATTAGAACTAGCACAGAAAGTACTATGCTCAGCGACACTTCAGGCCCAACACTACAAAACGATCTACTCACTATACTATACACCAGCTAGGATAGCGCAGTGGGGAGGGACGACCAGAACCACCTGCCCTAGGTGTGATAGCTCTGAGGCAGACATAATACATGTCTTTGCTACTTGTCCGCATCTATCCCAGCTCCACAGGGCCATAGAGATATTTTTAGGGAGATTGCTGGGTAGTAAGATTATTCTTACCCCATCGTTAATATTGCTGGGGATAGATATCGATGGCACAGTGGACCCAACACCCTTCTTTTTGTTTGTCGCTATGGCTGTTTTGTGTATTTGCATTGCCTCGGCCTGGTTGGAAAGATGTCCACCTACGTTTTATCAATGGTTGGCCAGAATACTGTCAGTTTATAACCTGGAGAAGGAGATATATGCAAGGAAGGGCAAAAGGGGAAGGAAGTTAGGATTACAAATTTGGGATCCCATTATTAAGTGGAAGGAAAATTAGAATTTGCTGGTACTATATTATTTGAACTCTTGCCTTATTGTTTTTCTTTGGTGTCCTTTCTGCTCTTTATCTAACGATGTTATTGTAAAATCCGGGTGGAATATTTGCTTGTTTAGTTTAAATTATTATTATTATATAACTGGCTGTAGCTTGTTAAACTGAATTCATGCAGTACTCTGTATTATGTATTTGACGGTGATCATGCCCTGTAAAAAAAGGGGGAAAAAAAGGTAATAAAAATATCTTTAAAAAAAAAAAAAGGGAACAAGTAGTTCAGATGCGAAACGGACTACAAAACACTCACATGACTGCCGCTCCTTTTAGCTCTTGTTGCAGGGATCCTATTTTTGCTCCTACTGCTACAATATGGCAAGCCAAATCACCAGCGACACCCAATTCACCATGGAGAGAGCTCTATTGGAGATGAAGTGTTGTGAGCGCATCGTCCAAATTTTGGGTTTGCCTCGTCTACGAGAATTAAACACCACATGGTTTCTGTCATTCAGACCAATTTGGCAAGATTGTATCTTACCTGTTCTACGCTGCCTGCTTAGCGGTGAAGAATGCGTGCTAGACATCTGTCTAACGCTCCTATCAGTCATGCCTACGGATAGCGATACTCTGCTGGACCCGGTAACGGCCCATGCTCTGTGTTGTCCCCAGCGGCTACCAATCCTGATGACGGCATTCATTGAGATCTCACAGACGCAAATTGCTACTGCTGAGGTACGAGAAGAAACATCAGGTACGCAGGTAACATTTGATTCGAACATTGCTGATGCAACCAATGCTGAAGGCGATAGTTCACATCTATGTGCAGTTAATCTTCTAAACGAGGTAATCCAACTTTCATCTACAACGGTAGACAACTTTTTGTCTACAGGATTAGAAGATTTCATGTTTTCTCCAGGCCCACACACTGACTTTTGATTCAGGCACACAGTGTTTCGATGAGACTCTGAATTTGGCCTTCATTCTTTTCAGACAAGGGACTAACTTTGGAACCTTTTTCCTATGATTAATTTTTTTTCTCCAAATTTGTATTTTATCATTTTTGGGCACAGTAATCTGCTTATAGTAGAACTATTCATAGAGAACAGAATTCTTTGAAAATCTTCCAGGGACATTATGCCACCATGCCACATCACCAATTGATTTGTGTTTACCTGATACGAAATGGTTTCGGACCTTTTTCTTCTGTATTAACGAGCCATTTCATCATGTGTATATATTTCTGGTTCATTCTTTTTAGCATTTCCAATTACACATATGCTTAGAATGAAATATTGCTTTTAATATGTACAGCACCTTATGCATAGCAATGGTTTTGTAATGCATTTTTAGGACATATGTTATTAGATATGATTTAGCATGTTTTAGCTAATCATGCAATACTCTCTTTTAGATATGTTTACTATGTTTGGGATTTAGTAATGTCGTTCATACGAAACTGGAGTGGGTGTTGTGTGCAGATTTAGATTCCGTATATAGGTTTTCCGATTTAGGTCCTTATTTAGGCACAATTCGCATTGCCCATATTTAGGCATAGACAATCCAGCCCTTATTTAGGCATTGTCCATGCTAACCAAATACAGGCATGGAAAACCAGACTAGGAAGAAACGGAGCTAGCGGTAACCCTCTTGGACAGCACCGGATTATCAGTTACCCTTTGTGTTAATAGGTGATAAGTTCAGATTCACCACAATTGTGCAGTTTTTAAAAATTCCTACTCACTTGGAAACATGCCATAGAGTTGATTACTTACTGATACCGAAAACTATTGAATATAAATCAATAGCAAGGATTAACTGACTTATAACCTTGTTTTTAATTGTTTATGTCCTGATATGTTTAGTTTATTTTTGTCCTCTGTCTTCCGTCTCATTAGTACTTTGTGTATTTGTCTAAGATTTATAATAATGTTGTTTGTTCTGTATATATTGTATGTTGGTATTCATTGTATTTATACATTGTTTTATATATACATTTTGCAGCCCTGAAGAAGTCCCAAGTGGACGAAACGCGTCGGCTGCTCTGGCTGTTCTTAAATGTTATTTTAACATATGAAAAATAAAGAAGATCATTTTGAAAAAGAAAAATTGGATGTATATGGACTGATTTTGACCTAATTTGAGATTGTGGTGCGCCTTTTGCTGTTTATGTTCCTATCTTGCCCCAGTGGTTGGGGAGGTATTGTGTTAGCGGGTACCAGTCGAGAGCGCACACAGAGGGTGAATCTGAACTTATCACCTATTAACACAAAGGGTAACTGATAATCCGGTGCTGTCCAAGAGGGTTACCGCTAGCTCCGTTCCTTCTAAGTTGTATTTGCACCCCAGTTAGCACGGATTAACCCCAATAACTAACTTTATCACAGCAAATTGTACTAATTGGAAGACAGTGAACTTGAATTCAATTTTGAAATAAGATGGCCCAATTTAAGGATAGAAGACATGAGTTAGCACAGGATCTGTTTACAACTAACTCCAAAACAGGAGGTCCCACTACAACAACCCCCAGCCCTGAGGGTCTGAAGATTAAGTTCCAAAAATTGGAGAGACTAAAAAAAGCCGAAATGGCTCGTTGGTGGGACGGAACAACCCTTGAGAAATACATGGAAAATGACAAGATCCCTAGAGGACTGAGAATCCTCATTTTTCCCACCTTTGAAAACCTTGAGATTGATGACCTCAGGGACTGGGAGAAGAACCTACATGACGCCTCATTTGTAATGATGCGGATACTCATTAAAAACGCGGAGGGGAAAGGGAAGAAGTTGCAACAGGAGATTAGTGACCTAGAGGCTGAGATATCTACACTGGAGCCTAAGGAGGCAATTCGAAAAAATTACGAGATTCTTAACAAAATCCTTGAGGATTATCAAATCTATCTCAAGGACAAAAAGGTGAAGAAGATACGTAGAGACGACAAAGATTACAGAGATGGTAGGGTTTATACCTTTGCCCGCAAGTATGATAACATCAAGGCTGTGGGAGAGGGGAAAAGACAACGTGAGGACACACTGGGTTCTTCACTTGCGGGTAGTGTGTCCTCGATTTCCTCTTCAGTCAGCTCTATACCACCAGAAGATTTAACACCAATACAGTCTAAGACTGCTCAACCCTCTTCTTTTTTATTGGAAATGGAGAAGGTGAGAGTAGGGGGGAGAATAGCTCCAAAGGAACAAGGACAAGAAGGGGCGGTAGGCGATGGCAGAAACAGCGAGAAAAACAAAAACACAACAAACATGACCTCAGACAGGTCAACGAGATCGAGGAGGGGAGGGAACAGGAATTAAACCGCAATGAGGAACCTACAATGGAGGAATTGAGGATTGTTAATTTGTCACATAAAATTTTGTCAAACTGTGAATTATCTGTTCTCAGTAAGGGCTTAGGATTCTGCCCAACCCAATCTGGCAGGGATGTTGATGTTTTTGTTGACCTGTTTAAATTTGTGCGGCAAATAAAATTGAAAGAACATTTCTCAAGAGTTTGGCCTATGTGTACTAACAACCAACAAGCCCATGGGGGTTTGGAACAAACAGTTGCGGAATTCAATGCTCTCAAATCCATGCTATCTATACAGTTTGAAACAGAAATGGACACAGACTCGTTACGCACTGAACTGAATATTGATGAGGACCTCACCATTAACAGTGGTCTAAAGGAAAGATCTAAATTCATACCCACAGGCACACACCCAAATATTGATATCTTTTGGGAAAAAGTAAGCCAGGACCTATACAAGCTCCAGGCCACACGTCATGTAAACCATAATACGACATACAACCTCACCACAGCCGAAAATCGCGCTCTGAGGGATTTGAGATCTAATCCTGCGTTGGTCATCCGTGAGGCTGACAAAGGGGGTAACGTGGTGGTGATGGACAAAGTGGACTACATGGGAGAGATAGAAAGACAATTGGCTGATACTAACTGCTATATGAAACTGTCTCATAACCCGATGAAATCACTATGTAAACACATCAATGGCAAACTAGTTGAATGGCGGGAGACTGGGTTAATTGATGGCAAGGAATACGAATACCTTGCTGTCGGGGAGCCCACTTTCCCGTGTATTTACATTTTGCCGAAAGTGCATAAAGGAGCTCCTTTCCCACCTGGCCGACCGATCATTTCCGGTATTAACTCTCCTACAGAGAGATTATCGGAATATGTGGATGGCTTCTTACAGCCATTGGTCCAAAACCTACCTGCTTATGTGAGGGATAGCAAGGACATCTTATCCAAACTTGAGGGTTTGGAATGGACAGACACCTTAGTCTTTACTACCCTCGATGTGTCCAGTCTTTATACCAGCATTAAAAAAGAATTTGGCTTTAGGGCATTAGAATTCTTTTTGGGACAAAGATCTGCTGTCCACTTATCTCATAATGAGATGTTAATGGAGATGACAGACATTATCCTGTCCAAAAACTACTTTCTCCACGACAATAAATGGTTTCAGCAGACACAGGGCACTGCCATGGGTTCCAGGTTTGCGCCTGCTTATGCCGGCCTTTTCATGGGCTGGTATGAGCGGGTGCACGCCTGGGGCCGCCATGCCTCCACATGGATGGAATACATACTGTTCTGGGGCAGGTACATAGATGATGTCATCATCATCTGGAATGGACCTGTCCCTGAACTGATGAGTTACTTTCATTTCCTCAATGATAACCCATACAACATAAGATTCACAATCAACTGGAGTAAGGAGAGGATTGATTTCCTGGACATCCAGTTTTTTGTTCAGAATAACACAATACAGAGCACGGTATACCGCAAGAGCACTGCCTGTAATAGTGTACTGCGTTATGAAAGTGCCCACCCCCGACATGTTGTCAATAACATCCCCTTTGGGGAAATGATAAGAATGAGGAGGATCTGCAGCACTCAGGATGGATTCATCCGAAATGTAACGGAGACCAAAAACAGATTCATCAATAGAGGTTACCCTGTGCCCCTCATGAATAAGATCGAAAAGAGGGCTCACAAGGTAAAGAGAGAAAATACTCTGGAGAAGAAGAAAAAAACATCACGTATTGAAAAACAATCTACCATTGCTCTTGTTACCACCTTCAATAAAGATAGTAATCGGATTTATAACATCTTGAGGAAACATTGGAGATTACTATGTGAAATACCGGGTTTAAAGGATGAAATCCCTAACACACCCAGGGTAACCTACAGACGGGGTCAAAGCCTGAGGAACATTTTATGTCCCAGCTTTGTAACGTCCCCCAAACCCCCAAACTGGCTGACAGAGGGCAACGGGGGCTTCTTTACATGTATGAAATGTAATGTCTGCAAACTGGGAAGAAACAAAACACGTACGTTCAGATACAACACTGATAAAACACACAAAATCAAGCACACCATTACGTGCAAAACAACTTTTGTAACATACATCCTAGGCTGTCCATGTAACATCATTTATGTAGGCAGCACAAAAAGGGAACTTAAGACCAGAATACAGGAACACCTAAGAGCGGCAGTAAAAGGTGATTCCAAGTATCCCCTTACTACACACATCCAGGACAAAGGGCACAAGCCAAATGAACTGTGGTTCTTTGGGATAGATCATATACAACCATCCCCCAGAGGAGGGAATAGGGAGTTAGAATTGAGACGCAACGAGGCAGGTTGGATATGTAGGCTCCGATGTGTGGAAATGGGGCATAACACAGAATCTGAAATGCATTATTTCCTGTAGAGATCATGAGATTTAAGAACAACTTAGTCCGACCACAGATGACTATGTATTTTGCATATGAATTTTTAGTATCAACCACTCATCTTTTTCGACTAAGTTAACCCTATCCCCTGCTGTTCTGGAAAAACAAAATGTTGATGCCGATATGCATTTTTGTGTGTTAATTATGTATGAATCCATAACGCGGATTTTTGACAACTGCCACGTTATGTGCCTTAGCTCACTGTGATTGTTATTACTATGTGCTCCTGGTATAGTCTAGCTCACGCTACTGATCTACATATTTTCATTCACTGTGATTGTGATTATTATGTGTTCTTGGTATAGCCTGGCTCATGCTGCTGATTTACATATGCTTAATCTTGTCGCCTTACCAAACTGTATTTTCCGGTTCTTTCTTTGAATTGACAATACTTATGTGATTATGTGATTATGCACATTGATGATTGATTTATGATTCACAATGGTTGAACCTTATTGTGACATTTGTACTTCGAACACAACATGTGACTTCACTTGGTATGCATGTAAAAAGTGATACTTTTATCTAAGGATTAGCTTATACGTCAAGTTAAGACTCCCAGAACCCGCCCAGTCTATAATGGCGTCCGTTTTGCTCACGTCTACATGCTTTACGTGTGCGTAATAGGCGAGTCCTTTTTTGATTAATGACTAAACTCATACTAGGAGTTGAGACTCATAGAACTTGCCCGTTTCAAAATGGCGGCTGATTTGCCCGTTTTTAGGCATATACGGTTTGTTGTTTAATCTGTATTAACATACCCCTTTTTTATGAGTTAGCATACAACTAGGTGTACGGCAATGGATATGTGTGCCGTCCGCCATTACATTATACCTTCAATTGCAATATCGTCTTTTTTTCAAACCCTGTTGACATTAGCAGGTCGATTACTTTTTCACCCTTCCAAGATGGCCACTATGTTTATAATACTTTCCTGTTCCAAAATGGCGGCTGATTTGCCCGTTTTTAGGCATATACGGAGTGTTGTTTAATCTGTATTAACATACCCCTTTTTATGAGTTAGCACACAACTAGGTGTACGGCAATGGATATGTGTGCCGTCCGCCATTGCATTATACCTTCAATTGCAATATCGTCTTTTTTTCTAACCCTGTCGACATTAGCAGGTTGATTACTTTTTCACCCTTCCAAGATGGCCACTATGTTTATAATACTTTCCTGTTCCAAAATGGCGGCTGATCTGCCCGTTTTTAGGTTCATACGGAGTGTTGTTTACTCTCTATCGATATACCCCCTTTTTTTCGAAGTTATCATGCACTAGATGCACGGCAATAGATATATGTGCCGTCCGCTATTTTATTATATTAGCAATCGTATTATCGACCTTGTTCCAAATCCTCCTGACATTAGCAGGCTGATTACTATGCACCCTTCCAAAATGGCCACTGCGCTTACATGCTACTTCTAGTTATTTCACCGTGATGCAAATCCTGGTTACGAGGCAGGGACCCAGGTGTTCGGAGTTCACATGGGGTCAATTACTATATAAACACACGAGCAGGAGTCTCGGGTGTTACGGAAAACCTGAGGATTTCAATCGAGGACCCGAAGGATGCGGAATCGGGTAGGTGCCTTGGAGGTGTTGGACAAATGCTGTTTTTGAGCATTTAGAAATAGCCTAATTTAGCAGTATTGTTGGCAAACTCAAAAACTCTCATTGAGCTTGTTTTTTAGGATTGATGGCACTCTAGTAATAAAACCCCGTAGATATATGTTAAGGGCTAAATCCTCTGTCTGTTTGATACAAGGAATATACTTTTAATTATTATCCACTAATCATATAACGGTTGGTGATAAATTACTGTTTGGACACTTATGGTAAGACTATACAATCTAAGATTGGTTGCTCGCAATATTTGATTGTCCTATTTTGGTCACCATTATAACGTTTTTTCCCAGATTTATCCTATTTTTATCCCCATCCTAGATTTACCTATACTTAATACTGTGAATGGGTTAGTTGAATCCATTTGAAAACGCAACTATTGATCTTAATCATTAGTTTATTGTGTTTTCATCTTAGGCATTCTTAAGATTCGGGACCCCACTATATCATTGGTTTTTACTTAATTGGACGCTTGATTCTTACTAAGAAGGGACGCGCATTTGCTACCCATCGACACCAGACCACTATTCTATTTGATATACTCATTATCCATGTAAGTACAGATACCCCTAAGGGGTTTGTTTTTATTTTCTCTTGGCCCCTATGTACTTTGGTACAGTGAACTCGCCTTTTGGGGGCTTACTTGTGACACTGGAATTAGTTTCTATATGTTCACTTATTTGCGCTATCGATTCTTGCATATGACCCTTTGCTAAGCTGCATACTCCACTTCCTGTTTAACTCCTCAGGTTGTCATTAAAGCTAAGCTGTATACTCCACTTCCTGTCTAACTCCTCAGGTTATCATTAAAATAAGATGTATTTTTGTTACTCTGGTTTCTGCGAATATTAAAACATTACGTTGAGGAATGACCCTCTACATATAAATTTTTTACCTCTCTCAGTGACGTTGAATGAACCCTTTGATAGATTTTGTACTCCACTTTTTGCCTAAATCTTTAGGCTATCATTACATAAAATGTACCTTTGACACTCTGCAAATATTAGAACACTACGCTGAGTAATGCTCCTCCATTTTTGACATTTTCTAGTGACTCTGAAATGATATTCCTGAATTCTCAAGCAAGAATCACATAAACAGATGTACTATCTCTAACGGTGGGTACATTTTTGAACCGCCCTCTTCTTCTTCTTCTTTTTCTCTTGTCACTTCCGGTGACACCCCTCTGAGCCTGTTGATAGCTACTCTTTTCCCTTCTGACTCAACTAACGATGGCTTATGCATTTTTCTAAAAACCAGTCGCATCACACAATTGTGCAGTTTTTAAAAATTCCTACTCACTTGGAAACATGCCATAGAGTTGATTACTTACTGATACCGAAAACTATTGAATATAAATCAATAGCAAGGATTAACTGACTTATAACCTTGTTTTTAATTGTTTATGTCCTGATATGTTTAGTTTATTTTTGTCCTCTGTCTTCCGTCTCATTAGTACTTTATGTGTATTTGTCTAAGATTTATAATAATGTTGTTTGTTCTGTATATATTGTATGTTGGTATTCATTGTATTTATACATTGTTTTATATATACATTTTGCAGCCCTGAAGAAGTCCCAAGTGGACGAAACGCGTCGGCTGCTCTGGCTGTTCTTAAATGTTATTTTAACATATGAAAAATAAAGAAGATCATTTTGAAAAAGAAAAATTGGATGTATATGGACTGATTTTGACCTAATTTGAGATTGTGGTGCGCCTTTTGCTGTTTATGTTCCTGGAAAACCAGACTCTTAAGCCTTTAGGAATTTCCCTTGCTTGGATATTGATTTCTCCAAGAACTCATTTATTATGCATGAACATCTATTCCTTAGGGGTTCATTCATGACGTTTCAATGCCCGACTTTTACTTCAATACAGGCATTCCTAAACACCTTCAAGGTATAAATATACCTGCACTTGCCCTGGCAAACCACGGTTCCGGTACGGTCCAGTTCGACTACCTACTTGCGGTTCGCCACGACAAGTTCGGAAGGAGATCGAGTTCTCGCCTGATGCACTGACCAGACGCTGTCATCCTCCTCGCAGAGAATCCAGCTCCAGGGTTTCTGACTCCCCTTGTGGGGTGTTAGATATTGAGTCCCGGAAAGAGATTCCAACCTCACACATTCTAAGGTATGGAGCAGACTAGAACTTAGAGAAACGTTTGGCAACTCTTGGCAAAACTAAAACTATAGCTAGCCATACTTTAGAAAACAGCACCTACTTCTTACCTCGTACTACACTTAGGTTAGGTACACTGGGGTAGAACTATTTAGAAGTATCAGATGAGTATTCACATTTTAGCCTGTGTTATTTATGTATGTATTTTATGAATATATGTCATAGCTACAAACCATGCTATTGCAGTATTATTTTATCTTACTGCTAACCCTGTACATACTGTACTTCGCATCCTGTCTTACGATTGTAGCAGTTCATATCCCTTGCACGAGAAATAAGACTGTTCAATAAACACTTTTTATTGAAACGCCAGTCTATCTATTTCTGTGCAACTCTGTAGAAACGAAGCATGCACGATTGACTGAGTGAAACTGGTATCTATTGTTTACACGGTTCTGAGATTGTTCCGACTCTAAGGGAAACAAAGTTGTCATGTTTATGCGGTTGTCAGAAACGAATCCCTTCTTGTATATTCAAGAAGTTTCTAGTGACCTGTGAGTTAGCTGGCACACACAAGTAATTAAGTTTAATGTACTCGATAGAGACATACTGACCTCAGTCCTATGTCAAAGCTATAGTTATACATCTCTATAATGCTTAACATTTAGGCTGCCTGAACTGCAAGAATATCTCAGGGGGTTTACGAGGTCCCAAATAAATACATTCTTAGGATCCGGACCTGTCATCAGAACGCAGTCCATTGCTCTTGCCAGGTGCACTTAACACTAATCACGTAAATGGACTGCTTGAAAACATGTGTCTCCTAGTGTCGCAAACGACCCATATAACCATAGCTAACCCAACAGAGTTATCAGAGGTTCATCTACAGTGAGCCAAAGCAGAGGCACAATCTGTTACCTGGAACTAGTTGAAAACCGGTATTAGCCAGACACCAAAGTAGACCAAAGCCGAAGAAATGGATTATTAATTCTCTAGAAATCATTGTCAGCGAAGTGCCCTTTAGTTGAATCATATGCAAAAAAACAATTGATGGACGGAATGCTAGACAATGCAAACAGTCCCTTGCTCACTGTGCCACTGGATTCAAGCTAGCCTGGTTGAAGAAGGGTGATATACCCTGAAACCGGTCCCAGGATGCTTGTTTCCGGTCCAGGGAGGACCTGGCCTGGCAGTTCAGTCTGGACTATTCCCATGGGGCACAGGGTCAAGACTGATTTGCATATTGCTGGGTCCAAACTGGGGTGGCGTAGTGGGCAAAAGAACAATGGATTTAACCCAGATCTTTTGACTGGGGGAGAATTTTTGCATTGTCAGCATTCCGTCCATCATTTGTTTGCTGTAACACTTTTCGCCCTAAGTGGGATGGGTATGCCCAGACGTGGGTCCCTTGCTCACTGTGCCACTGGATTTAAGCTAGCCTGGCTGAAGAAGGGTGAAATAACCTGAAACCAGTCCCAGGATGCTTGTTTCCGGTCCAGGAGGACCTGGCCTGGCAACAGGGTCTGGACTGTTACCAGGGGGAACAGGGTCAAGACTGATTTGCATATTGCTGGGTCCAAACTGGGGTGGCGTAGTGGGCAAAAGAACGATGGATTTAACCCAGATCTTTTGACTGTGGGAGAATGTTTGCATTGTCAGCATACCTCCCATGATTTGTTTGCTGTAACACTTTAGTTGAATCGGCATATGCTGAACTGTAGTAATGTTTGGTTGGTTTAAATCTCCCGGCCTAAATTTGAGTTATCAGGATCCTTCATTCAATTGACCGGACTGTGGCTATGCATGAATTCCACCCCTAAACCATTTAGTAGCCTTTGAACTTTATTCAATTACTCAGACATAATCATAAAAGCATGAAAAAAATAATGTAAATAAAACAATGATAACAAAAAGAAGAGGACTCTTACAATACAGCAGTCATAAAAGCATCTTTTAGAGTAAACCTCAACGTGCAGCAGCTTGAGTGAGCTTGTTAAAATAGAGTTAGAATACCATAGCTTTGTAGGACCTTACATCAGACTTTAAAAAACCCCACAGAATTTCAAACATCAAGACTGAACAACAACCTCAGAAGATAAAAAGCAGGTTAACATTTATAACATCCATAAGCTTTATGTATGGGTAACAAATGATGTTACGTAAAAAGTTTATAAAATTTACAAAAAAGGGCAAAGTGCATAAGTGTTTGTATAGAGGATTCAACGTAAGAACATAGTAAAACAGTTGTTGAGTCATATTGTCCCAAATGAATACAAAGATAGCTTCTAATACTGTCCAGGCGAAATCCGGTCAGTAATGATGTTTCCCATGAGTTGTTAGCCAGGATCAAATAAGGCTCTATATTAATTGTAGGTTGTATGATAGCATAGTCCTGGAGAGTTGCTATATTCCTCTCTTCAGTCTCCCTGTTCATGGAAGTCAAAGTTGAATACATCACTCTTTGGTGATCTGATGGGAACCGGTAAACAGATCAGGTCTACAGAGGGCATAGGACATCTGCTTGATGTGTCTTAGCCAGGGAACCTTATGGCTTAAGTCACACCCAAAACAGTCTTTCATTATCTCTCAGTTGAGAGCAGCATGGCCAAAAATCTGGGTGTTTTGATCGATCCCCTTTTGAGGATGGATCAACAGGTAAGCAGGACCATCTCCACCTGTTGGGGACTGATAAACATCTTAAGGAGGATCAGGCACTATCTGTCTTTCCAGGCCAGGAAACATACTGTCCTGGCATTGATTGGGTCCAGACTTGATTATTGCAATGCTCTTTATTTGGGCATCAATAAGGGCCTGGTGTCTCGTCTACAGATGGTGCAGAATGCTGCCGCTAGACTGGTCCTGGACCTGCCTAAACGGGCCAAGACCCATCAAGCAAGAAGGACCTTACATTGGCTCCCTATTGAGTCCAGGATATCCTTTAAATCCCTGACTTTGATTTATAGAGCCTTGGCAACTAATCGGTCTGGGGGTATGAAGGATTTGCTGGTCCCATACATTCCCCCCAGAACCCTCCGGTCGTCAAATAAACTTCTGCTTTCAGTGCCCAGGATACGTAAGGCTAGGTGGGGAGGTAGAGCCTTCTCAACTCTTGCTCCCAGGCAGTGGAATTCCCTGCCTCTGGAGATAAGATCTCTTCCCTCGGCTCTGGCTTTTAGGAAGGCCCTTAAGACCTGGCTTTTTGCCAGGGCCTACGCTTAGACACGATCTGCCTCTTTTTCGAACTGTTTTGTTTAGGCGCCTTGATGCCTTCGGGCTAAGTAGCGCGATTACAAGTTTCCATTCATTCATTCATTCATTCATGTGTTTTTCCCCATATTGATACCCATTAAAGCATCGTTGCTAATTTAATAAGATCTTCTACATGAGAGAGGCCTAATAACTGTGGCAAAGTGTTGAGGGCTGCAAGGAGGAAGGCCTAATGCGCGGCTGCAGAAGCGTTTCTCTTCTAATTGTAATTTATTGGTGGTGCATTAGCCCCATATTGCCACCTCATACATCAATACTGGCAGACACTTATGCTAGTATATTTCTAAAATTGGCACAATCGATTTGTTTGCCAGTGTTTTTGAAAAATTAAACAGTGCTCCAATAGTTAAGTCTAGGATACCATGTACTGTGACCCTCCCACCCCCAAATATAGAAAGTAATGTACCTTCTGTACTTGTTTACCCTTTATTACAACTGGAATAGACTTGCAGGATTTTGTGCCACTGGGCATATAATGAGTTTCAGAGATGTTAGTCTCAAGATTTAGATCATCCATGAATTTGACAAACTTGCCAATGAGACCCTCAGGCATTGGGGGTTTGTAATAGGAGTACAGCGTCATCAGATTACAATAGAGCAGGGATGCGGGTTAAATTGACCTTGAACCACAGAAACTAAAAACCACTAGCCTATTTAATTTAGGAAGAATAGATATTCAGTCATTACTAGCCCACCATTACTTAAAACATTCTTTTTATTTCATTAACCTTGATTATTCATAAAAAGGTTCACGTTAATAACATAAGAAACTTCATTGATCTGTACATCCAATAAAGTTACTTCTTCCAAAATGACATTAAAATACAGTACTTCATCATAGCAATTTCATCAAGCTCAAAGAAAAATGAATGAAAACAGAACAAAGCAAGACAAACCCCAAGCCATTCTCATTACCAGGTATACGAAGTCACACATTTTTAGGACACACCTCCCTCCCCACAGAGTGTCTTCTTAATAGCACAGAGAGGAGACCCCTCTTAAGTCTTCCATCACTGTGTCTTAGTCAGGGTGTTCAACAAATGGTCAGCACATGCTTCGGTGGCCTTAATGACTCTAAACCACCTTCTTCATGGTCCCTCTTTCAATGTTCTTTTTCATATGAAAATATAAATGGGGTATGTTCTCAGTATCAAAAAGAAAACATTTCTTTAATTATATATATGGGTTAGTAAATAATCCAACAAATTATTTAATTTCTAAGAAAACCAATGAATTGAAATATATCACCACATTGCACCAATACACTGACCACCATAGAGCAATAACGTGATTAAAACAAACCATCACCAGAGACACACATGTATTAAATATCCAACCATACATCACCCAAATTGAATCTCTTTGTGTTTCAGCCTATTAATTTTATGGTGACCCAAATCTACCACACATTTTATTTAAACAAAGACAAACAGGTTATCTAGCACTATCATTCCTGTACTGGACGCACATCATCAACTATTCATTGTCTGCAAACTTTATACATGGTATTCACAGCCCTTCTACCCACAGGGGATAATTTAGTGTTATATATAACAAAATCACCTGCAGATAAAAAAAAAACCTTCAGGGGAATGTAATTAGACTCCAATTGTGGAAAGGTCTGACAATAACCTCAATACAGTCTTTAGAGAAAGGTATTTACCACATAAAAAGTTCATAAAGCACACCTCGGTGTTCACTCATATTCTTTCCAGATACCACTACCAAAGATAAGTGAAGTGTATATGTGTCTACAAGGCGGCCTGAAACTCAGGACCTAAAAAACACAAAGTTGAAAAGTATACATCTGTATAACTATTCATAGCTACTACAATACAGTCTACTGTGTTACATATTTCCCTGTACTACTCACATTCTCTAACTAAGAAAGATCCAACTAAAATCTCCCTCACTTAGAGAATGGACAGTAACACAGATGTATACTTTTCAACTTGGTTTTTGTAGATGCTAAGTTTTAGACTGCTTTGTACATAAATATACACTTTGCTTGTCTTTGGCAGTGGCCAATTACTTTAACGAAAGAACTAAGCAGAGAAATAGGCCGATAACATTGGGGATCGTGCCTATTTCCATTGTGGAAGACAGGAACAATAACCACTGTATGCCGGGAAGATGGTAATTTAGAACATACTGCTGAGTTTAATATGTTAGTAATGGCTGGGGCCCAAAACTCGATATTTTCCTTGTATAGGTTCATTGGAACCTCATCAAGGCTTGGGCTTTTATATGATGGGCTGCAAATAATGTCAGTGACAATGCTCTATAACTCAAACTTCTTGTCAAGCGGGAAGCTAGGGGAGGACTCTATCGGTGTGTCCACATTGTCTGTATTCAAGCAGTAAACAGATCTAAAATGTTCCATCCACTTATCAGCTGCAACGTTAGTTTCCAAGCCATCAGATTGGCCAGCACAAATTTTATTTGAATGGATTATCTTCCAGAAGGCTCCTTCTGAACAGACTATCTCACTTCGCCATTATTTCCTCTTTAATAGTGATTTTCATTTTCGTATTCTCCATTTTGGACTCGGACCTGGCCCTTTTTAGGTCGAGCATTCGAGACCTCTTGTATATACTTTAGTGTATACTTATATGTGTATGTACTTTGTGGGCTCTGGAGATCAGCCCTAGGGCTTGGCTGCTTCCGCTTAGGGACTTTTTTGTCTGTTCAACTGCCTCCATTTAACTGTCTTGATAGAAAACGGCCAGCAGAGGTCAGTAAAATACCAGAATTGCTTTCTGCTTGTTCATCTGCTTCTATTTAACTGTCTTGATAGAAAACGACCAGTAGAGGTCAGTAAAATACCAGAATTTAAATTTTTCTGCCAACTACTTCTATTTAACTTTCTTGATAGAAAACGACCAGCAGAGGTCAATAAAATACCAGAATCACTTAAGCATTCTCTAGATTCCAGTCCATGGAAATTGTCTTCCACGAGCACCCGTAGACAATAATATTTTTTTCAAATTGTGTATTTTCAATGATATGACCACCCAAGGCCCTGATTTTATATTAAAAACAGAGCTTTGGACTATACCATTTCCAGCTGAAAGGCAATATTTCTCTCCATTGGTTCCCATACCTGGCGTGTCACGCAGTTTCGTGCTTACTTTCCCTCCATGTTAAAAATCAGTAGATGTTTTAGAACCCAGGCTAAATACATACAAGATCCCAAAGGCGAGACCAATTGCATTGCAAATGCATGTTATTTCTGTCTTGACTTGCTGTTTGCTGTTCAGGGCCACTCTCAGATGTACAGGGACCCCCCTGCATTTCTTATCGAACCACCTAGGATCAGTAGTCTTATTGTTTTTGATAGGGGCCATTAAAGACTTATGGATACTGAAACCTAGAGAAATAAATGCATTACAATTGAAGTTTTAGGGCAGGACTCAGACTGCTATTAATCAAATTCAAATTATCTTTCACAATGATGAGAAACAAGCCAGGGATATGAGATGCCTACCATCTGAGCCTAAGCCCCTGATCAGCAGTTGCTAAAACAATTATTCCCTTCCCACAATGACCATTAGCACTAACTGGTAAATTAAGTGCTAATTCAATGGGGTTGGGGTCACTAGAACTGCTAACTCTGGTGCCCCCCCCATAAGATATACATATTTATTGTTCATGATTTATAAATATATTTAGTGATGGTCCCACAGTCCCAGCCGATGAAAGTGTCCATTTTATTAGCTGGGTCCCACACAATGTTAGTGACGTTACAAAGATCAAAATGTAATAGAGTTCCATAAAGCCGGGCCCCCTGCTGTCCATCACACGTCTGTGGTACACCGAGTCCTCAAACTGAAAAGGATCCAAAAGGGTAGAACTATCCCCTATTTTTGCCTTAAAATCTCCCCCTAAAATAATGTTAAAACACTTCATATTTGAAAAGGATCCATTTCTTAAGATATCTATTGGAAATAATAAAGTATCAATGCTGCAGCTATTGACACCTGAGTGCACAGCATTATAGAAACCAACAAGAAAAAAGTGAAAATGATTAGTAAGGTAACACCAAAAGATTTGAATACCAGATTGAGCAAATGCAACAACTACAATCTTATAGCCCAAAGATGCCTGGGATGAGGTTACTAGGCCTCCCCTGGCTTTTTCTAGAGTGGAGGGAGCAGCAGGAACACAGTGTCCCCGACTATATACCTGTCCCTGACTATATCCTCAGTAGCACAGGTCTCCTGCAGCATATCAACATTTTCAAAGTAACTACACTCGTCATTATCCAACAGCGTAAACTTAATACCAGAATTGTTCCAACAAATAAGGCAAACTTGTGGTGGGAGATGGCCAGTCCTGGTGAATAGCAATTTCAACGGAGAATCCATGTTCGCAGAATCTAAACCGATGTTTGTTTTCTGTGAGGTGTTTTTTAAAGTCTGCTGTAACGCTCTGCAAAACTATGGTATTCTAACTCTATTTTAACACGTACAATCAAAACTGCTGCAAGTTGAGGTTGACGCCAAAGGATGCTCCTATGACTGCTGTATTTTAAGAGTGCACTTGTTTTTATTACCATTGTTTTATTAATGCCATTTTGTACACGCTTTTCCATTTTGTACATGCTTTTATGATTATCTCTAAATAGTAAAAAAAAAGGCAAAAGTTCAAAGTAGTGTTTAAGACCGTACACACAGCTAGCCCACATATCTTATCCACACACTCTGTAGCCGTGGACGTATATTTACTAAAATGCTAGTGGTAGCATAAGTGACATCACAGGAAGTCACACCTTTGACCCTGAATTTTCCCATGGAGTGATGTCTCATGACCTTACCCTTATGACCTCATAATAATTGATATTGCTTACATTCCATAATAACTGTATGATTAAAATAATACAACACAGACAAATGTCTATTTTAGATTTCACCTACATTAGGGTGCTGAAATGATGTGCAAGGGGAACATTACTTGCTTCTCTGTGTAGTACATGAAAAGTATGTATTCAGCTGAAGAGGATATATTGCCACAGAACAGCACTGGGGACGTAAATTATTTATCTCGCAAACTGACGTGATTTATTAGTTCCCCTAGTATATACCACAAGAGAAATGTATTGATAAATGATAGAGAGAAGAAAAACTATTTTAAAAACACAATAGTAGTTTAAGCCACATGTATTAGTTGATATAGACCATATATTGAATACGGACTATGTTATTGGCTACATTTTCCCTTATTGGTAATACATTTTGATTTATAATAATTTGCAAAGCACTGTCACTTGTGTAAAGCGCAGAGGTGAAGTTTTAATTCAAATACACATTTTTTATATATTTGTAATAGTGGAACATAGCAACAACTTTTTAAAATGTGTTTGTTGTTTTTAGTTCATTTTTTTAATCAGAAGTGTGTGCATTTCCATGCTAAATTTAAATTACAAAACCTAAAGCGTAATATCTGTGCCCCAGAGGAAGATGCAGAAAGTAACCAGTGCTCATCAAGACACTGTTTACCCTCTATCCTTGCAGTGGCGGTGATCTTTGAAAGTTGTGGGGAATACTACTTCCCCTAAAGTGACTGTAGTGAGCAAGTAAAGTGAGTAATCTGACCTCTTTTATGAACGCTTTGTAGGCTGCGTAAGGGTTTCTCCCCTTGAGACAATTTTGAAAACAAAAATTGCTCAAATAATGCATTTTCAAGCACATATTTCATATAAACATGCTTAAAAGCCATAGATTCTGAAAGGGCACTCCTTAATTATTCAAATGCTATCAAGGTGCCAAGCCAATGAAACCTGACACTCCCCAAGAGTAACCTCATTTTTTCCAAAATGTGCTATAGGTGCTCTGAAATGTCAAAAAACGACCTCCGTTGTGCCAGGATCAGCATTTTGTCATGGGTGCTGTGTCAAGGGTGCCTAAACCCTACATACAATATGCCAGCGCCAGAATTTTGCTGTACGTTCTGTCCATATACAATGGGTGACTCCAGTGCTTAATTTGTGAAGAAATAAGTGCTAGGGCAGTCGTTAGTGGGCCACTGTGGCATGCACTACCCATAGCCTCAGCCAGCTGTGCCAACTTCATGCCACCACAACTATTGGCCATCACACTTCTACAAGTGTGACAATGTATACTATTCCTTGCCCATTAAAGCTAAAAGAATGACTTGGTCAGCAGGAGTTAGTAATTTTAATGCATTTAATTAATACACAACAGTTGTTCTGCTCATATCTAACAGACAGACAGTGCCACCTTGTGGTATATTCTCATAAGTGCATGTGTTGACAATTAAGTGCCGGTGCAGAGCACCAGAAACCACCGGCTCAAATTTAGCACTGGGTGACCCTTATCTCAAAAATTATGTCAGGGTCAGCATTTTGTCTTGGTTGCCCCCTCAGGGCTCATGACGGGGTCTCGGTTGTTTATAGGGCAGGGAGCAGTTTTAGGGCTCAGGTGGGGTGCTGGGTCGGAGTACTTTACAGGTGTAGGGGATTGTTGGTAGGTCTCAGGGTGGGGGGGCCTGTGATTGGGATAGTTTTGGGCTTGGGCGGGGGAAAGAAAAAGTTTTAAGGGCTGGGGCAGTTTTAGGCCTCAGGGCAGGGGTTGGGGTGGGATACTTTAGGTATGTAGAGACAGTTTCTTAGGGCGGAGTAGACTGGGTTCTGGGTAGTTTTTAGGGCTTGGGGCAGGGGGGAAGGGACCGTTTACAGGGCAGGGGTCAGGGGTATGATCTTTAGCACGCATATCTCTTTGCCCATCATGTCTTTACCATGTAAAGGCATGCGTGGCAAAGGCATGCGTGGTTAAGGCATGCGTGGTAAAGGCATGCGTGGTAAAGACGCTGCTGTGGTTGAGACCGCGGGGTACAGGCATGCGTTGTTCAAGCATGTGTTGTACCATCATAGTGGTTGAAAGTGCATTGGAATGCTTGCGTGTAGGTAGAATGTGAGTGTGCGGTGTATGCGTGTGGGCATGGAATTCATGAATGGATGGTTGGGAAACTACCCTGGCATGAACATGATGCTGAATGATCTACTTGTTTTTTTTTAAACCACAGGTTTTGACGCAGTGTCCGGATGTAGACATCCATCTTGTATGTCCCTTATGAGGCTGTCAAAGTATCCTTTGTGTTGGTTCTAAGTTAAAGGATTTCACGGTGATTGGCATATCTGTGCTTATTCCAGCATCTACAATGGGGATAGCATACCTTGCAGCTTCAGAAGAAGACTGTAGTGATCAGTGCAACGGTACAATGTGTTGGTCAGAAATGGCTCCATGAGCGTAATGCCCATGGCTGGCAGCTTTATGTAAAGTGCTCAATGAGTTGTCTTTAGACCGTGTTGTCTTGGTAAATCAGGACAAAATTGCTCCTCTAGCTGGAGTGCAGAAGAAATTGTTCAAACTGTTACACCACGGCCATCCTGGGGTGTCAGTTAATCCTGGGGTGTTAGTTACTAAGCGTAAGGCGCACAAATATTGGTGGCCGGGGATGGATTTGGTCCTAAATGCCTGGTTATGTGGATGTTCTACCTATGCACACAGTAAGAAGCCACCAGATAGTGTCAGATGTGAGGCAACTGTGTTTTCTCGTTACCTGAGGACATTTTTGAACTTCGAAACAAGTCCCATGGACATGTAGGCCTTGGGCCGTAAACATCTCTGACTGTTCTTTTGTTTGGTTTATAGTTTGTTCCTGTTCCTTTGGAGCCATCAGACCACCTCCTGCTCAAGTTCATCAATGTCAGTCATTTGTTTCTTGCTGAGTTTTTGATGCCTCTGCGACATGTGGAGAGATGATCTGGACCTAACTATGAGGACTCCTGATGAAGCCTGAATCGTTGCAAACGCATAAGTGTTTGTATCAAGGTGCAAATCTTTCACAAGTGTGTAATGTTGTATTAGGAAGATGTAGCAATAACACTAAAATACAACTCGATCCCAACTGCCAGCGCCACTTTATTTGTTAAATAAAAGTGAAGTTATCCTACTTGCAACTTCATATATTACCATAACACAAGAAATATGGATAAATACCACTAAGATCATCAAAACGTAAATACGGGCAGACATGTAAAAAACACAATGAAACTGAGAGAGCCAAGTATGTTCAGTTCAGTAAGCCAGCACTCCTAACCACATATAGACGGGCTCATTTATCTGAAAGTCTAATGTTAGTGTGGACCCATTATTTGTGGACCGACCAAGGCCCTTTTAAATACTCGTCCCTATCCATAAGCCATTTTAAAACAGCATGGTTAACCTTTGCTGAAGACAAGGTCCTCATCTCTGATAAATTGGTGCCCAGTGTAGCCATAAGAATAACTTAAGCTTTGTTATCACCAATGTTTAATTCAACTGATTGGGCACCACATTTTACAGAAGCTCTTGAATCTACTTGTATGCATTTCAGTAGCATGAGTTTACAAGAACGTGAGTGTCACCCACATGTAGAGGGATCAGAAGAGCACGTTATAATGAAGTGCGTGATTAGTAAGTCCTTATTTAGGATAGCTTTACATTGCCTGTTCCCAAAGTGGCATTAATGCTTCAGGGAAATCAGCCCCCTGAAGGCAATTGAGGGAATACACCTTATTGTGAGCATTGCCTAGTTCTAGGACTATCTAAGACCATCTCTGGAGTTTTGCGTCTATTTCTGGAGGCCATGTCTGGAATATTGTAGGCAGCTCTGGTAAACACATCTGGAGCATTGTGTCTATACCTGCAGAAGGTTCATGAAAGGCTCGGCTGAAGGCAGGGCAGAGGCTATCAAAATCAGACATGGCTTAAACCACAAGCCCTGTGAAAAAAAAGCAATGGAGGGAGGAAAGGTAAAGGGAGGAACAGAAGGGAAGATGTGGGAGTTAGTAAAAGAAGGAGAGAGATGCATGGGTTGGCATTTGCCCTCACTCACCTCCATCTGAGTATGTCTCCATGCCATAGCCATCTTGTAGCCCATCACTCCACGCACCCTCGTACTTGGCCCCAGAGAGGCTCTGGCGGACCCCACAGCGGCCCTTCAGTCCATGGCTCCACTCACCCCGGTAAACCCATTTGCCTTTGGCTTCCACGCCAAGGCCATTGCGCTTGCCCTGGGCCCAGCAGCCCTGGTAGGCGTTACCGCTGGGCCAGGTGTAAACACCAAGTGACTCAAAGCCACGGCACCACAATCCACTGTATTCGCCCTGGCGCCCAGGGCCTGTGCACACCCCATAGCCGTGCGCCCGTCCGTCTTCCCAGTCACCCACGTAGCATCCGCCATCGTCAAATTCAAACTTGCCCCCGTGTGACATGCATGGGCCGTGCTTCCGCCCCGTGGGGGGCTCTGTCTGGGGGGACGCAGGTCACTCCCCGCTCCCCAAGTGTTGCAAATTCATCCCCTGCTCATACAGTACTGCAGCAAAAACCTCACATCTGTAGGATGGTGCCGTTTCCGGTCTGTGGCAATCTTTTGTTGCAGACTACTGCCCAGCACAAACCTTGTTGGCCCGGTGAGTGTGCACCACATGCATTGGAGTGCGAGCCTGTGTCTGATGCCTGAGCTGGGCTGTGAATCTCTGTCCGATGTCTGCCTTAGGTTTTGGAACTTTCTTCACAGTGGGCCTGGACTTTGGTTCGGTGTCTTCTGGTTGTGATGTCTGCAGCCAGCGTTGGAGTGCGGCTCTGCATCCACCCTCCACATCCAGATGTTACACTTTCTCTCCTCAACAATCTTGATTCAGACAGTGATGCATTTGGTAGAACCACTCTTGCACGTGCTCGCACATGGAAGGAAGAGGATGACAACACAGTCTTGCCTTGTAGGAAAGGTTTGGATAATTCCAGCTATCGAGGGCATGAAGCTAAAGTGGGAAGAGAAACAGAGAATTAATCAGGAGCAGGTGAAGAGGAATTACACCTCCTTTCCAACATTCTAGCACTACACATCTGTCTGAAAAATGCAGCGCTGCACCACACTCGAACAACATTGTTATTGCTATTTAGTACTTGTATAGCGCCTAATATGTCCTCTGTGTGGCATAGCAGGGCCAGTCAGTAGAACAGGGTATGACTTTCTAAGCACTTCAATAGCAGGCCAGAGTCTGATTCAGTATTGTAAAGGTATGCGATCAGCTGGGTGAGTACATCAGTTTTTAAGGATGTGTGAGTTTGACACTGGTGGCTGAAAAGCACTACACTCTAACCCTATCCAATGAACCACACACTTCTTCACAGGGGGACTTTTAATACTGTGCACGTGGTGTGTTTTGACGTTATCTGTACTTTCCCAGTGCTCTTAGTTAATCCAGAGCCAGAATTCAGCAGGCCTCTTCATTTGGTCTTGTATGTCTGTGGGCCACTTTACATATAGTCCCCACCCCTCCCATCTTACTCTGTTTGTTCTTCCTTCTCCTGTGCCTGAGCCATGTCTTTGAGCACTGCAGGCCGGGTTTAATCAGTCCAGGTTATGTGTAACCTGGACACTCACATACGAAGCCGCCCTCGTTAGAAGTCACCAAGGGGAGAGAAAGGGAGCGGGGTGGAAACTGCACGATGTCCGAGGCTATAGGCCATCACAGAGAACCTGCTTTCAGATCACCCCTTCCCCAAGGGAAGCAAGCCATGATTCCACGCTCCCCTGAAATCGGAATTAAATGAGCACGTGGAATGGATTGCATAATGTGTACACCCTGAAATAGCTATTGGAAACGTCGGTGCATCACGCTGTTTTTCCCTTCCCAGCACATAAAAGGAATATGTAGTCTGTCAGAAGCCGTTCAGGGGTCACAGGGCAAGCAGGGGGTGGGTTGGGCCCCAAGCATGATAGTTTAGGGCCTTTTACCTCCTTCGTCATGAGGCCTGATACACCATGGTCCATCACAATGAGCACCCCGCACACCTCTTCGGCGCTTGACTGACGGTAGCAATGAGATGAACGGTCCAAGGCTGCTCAAGGAGCCAGTCTGGAGACAAAGACTCACAACTCAGCAATTATGCAAGGACAATAATTACCATCCAGTCAGGTGCTTCTTTTCGTCATAAATGAAAATACTTGAATGCACTCCAAAATGCAATAGTACCCACAGAAATAATAAAGGCAAAGGTTTTACACAAGCACTGTGTTGTGAAGCAGCATACATAAGACACATGAAGACCTTGAGGATTTAAGGTAAGTTAGGAAGTTAAAAGATAAAGCAGCAGGGTTATAAGTGAGTGCACAGCCTGGACTTGTCACTTGTCAGTAGTGAAAGTATTGCCCACCTCAAATGGCCAGCCGCTTAGATGACCACAAATATAACATATATCCACAAGTATGAGAGGCAACACAAAAACAAAAGTATTGAGTAATTTCAAAGTGAAAGACTGAATGTTGAGTCCACACAGCAGTTGAATATTTTCATATATTCATTTATTCCAAAGTTCAGTGCGACCAGATCCGCAGCCAACGAGTTTCGCCCAAGCATGGGCTTCTTCAAGGCAAGGTTAACAATATATAAGCACACGTCAAGAAATTTGCGTAGTAGTGTGACGAAAGCAGCTGGACCCAGAATTATGTCTTACTAGGTGATAAGCCAGTGACTGTTGAACGTCCGTTAGGTGTGTAACATCAAAAAGTCTATACTGCCAGGTTCTGACTAATCAGATTGTGTGAAGCTCAGTGTGTGAAGTTCAGCCGAAGTCCGAGGCGCGATGAATCCCGTCGTGTTGAAACGTTTCAACACGACAGGATTCATCGCTCAGAAATATCAGCAAAACTTTTTTCAAATTTAGAATAATATTCGACAAGACCAAGAAAGGACCCGAGTTGATCTTTGTCCTTGGGGAACGGAGCATGTTTTATGGCCTCCAACAGATTCCGTTAGGGTGCTATTCCACCACTAGAAATGGTATACCCCAAATACTCAACATGTTCAGTTAAAAACTCACATTTCTCTTTGTTAACAGTTAACCCCGCATCCTCGAGTTTCCACAACACTTGTCGCAGAATGGCATTATGTTGCTCAACAGTCTTCCCTGACACCAAAATGTCGTCCTGAATATATACTACGCCACGCAGCCCCTCAAACATGCTAGCCATCATTCTTTGAAAGACACTTGCAGCCAACGCTAACCCGAACGGCATGCGAGTAAATTGGAACATGCCCTCAGAAGTAATGAAAGTAGTGAGTGGCTTGAAGTCACAGTGTAATCTAATTTGGTGATAACCACTTCTCAAATCTATCTTAGAGAAGTACTTACCACCCCCAACAGATTGTAGCAGTTCGTTGAGGTTAGGCAGGGGAAAGGTGTCAGTGACAATGTCACGATTGAGTGACCTCAGGTCAATGCAAAACCTTTCGGTTTGAGTGTTAAAACCACCGGAGAAATCCATGACGAAGCCTCAATTGGCTCAATCACTCCAGTTTTTAATAAATCTTGCAATAAATCTTTGACACCCTGTCTTACTGACAGCGGCACCTTCCTAAGTTTGTGTTGAACCGGACATGTGTCACGCTTCACGATTATCTTGTAGCGATAACCCTTGACGCACCCCAACCTATCCTCAAATACCTTGTGAGCATCTTGTACAATATGTTCAATTTGAATATGATCATCAAAAACCATAATCTGATTGGGGACCTTGGACTGAGAATATGAAGGTCCTATTGGTGCATCCACCCAAGGATGGGAGGACCTTCCTTAGCAATGTAGATTTTCCCTTCAGTGCTCCTCATACCAAAAGAAATGCCACCACACATGTAAACCAAGATGTCAATGGATTGTTCCTGATACCCAACAGGATTGATGTCCTTGTCAGATAGAGGAACATCATTCCACAGTGTTTTGAAGAGGGCCTCAGGTATGATAGTGAACATGGATCCCAAGTCCACCATGAGGGTAACATTTTGCCCACACACATTAAATTCAGCAGTAGGTCTAGTCAATCTTCGTATGTCTTGACTGACTTCCCCAACCATACTAACAGTAGCCTCCTCTATTACAAGTACTCTATCCAGACTTTGTTTGAACACGGTGCATTGTTGTACTACATTAACCTTAGGCTTGTACCTCTCAGGATTATCATTCTGTCTACACATACGTGCATAATGCCCCTTACAACTGCAGCTCCTACACACTTGGTCTATGGCAAAACATCTTTTTGAGTCAGCAATGTGATACTGACTGCCACATGGCAAACATTCCCTCCCTTTGACTTTAGGAATAGAGCCAAACACATTCGCTCCCTTTGTAGCTTTTTTAAAACTGCATTAATTTCAACATCATCATCTTTAAAAACACCTTCTACATTTGCTACTTCACCTAAGTTCCTATCCCTTCTTCCCAACTTGAGACTCCTCAATTACTTTAGCCGTGTCCACAGCTTTTTTTAGGGCGGGATCTTAGACAGCCCAAAGCATTTCTTGGATCTTCCTATCAGGGCATTGCACAATGAGTTGATCACAAATTAATTCCTCAGTCATTGTTCCAAATCGACACTTTACAGAAAGTTCACGTAATCTGGCAACTAATTAATCTAAAGCAAACACAAGGAGATGATGGACGGAGTGCTGAAATTTTTCAGACACTCACCCCCAGTCACAGATCTGGGTTGAATCCATCAACGTTCTTTAGCTCACTTTGCCACCCCAGTTCAGACACAGCTATATGCAAATCAGTCTTGACCCTGTACCTCATGGGAACAGTCCAGCTCGAACTGCCAAGCCATGTCTTCCCTGGACCGGAAACAAGCATCCTGGGACCGGTTTCGGGATAACAGCCCTCATCAGCCAGGCTAGCTTGAATCCAGTGGCAAAGTGAGCAAGGGACCCACGTCTGGGCATACCCTGCCAACTTAGGGCGTACAAAGCAAACACAAGGAGATGATGGACGGAGCGCTGAAACTTTTCAGACACTCACCCCCAGTCACAGATCTGGGTTGAATCCATCAACGTTCTTTAGCTCACTTTGCCACCCCAGTTCAGACACAGCTATATGCAAATCAGCCTTGACCCTGTACCTCATGGGAACAGTCCAGCTCGAACTGCCAAGCCATGTCTTCCCTGGACCGGAAACAAGCATCCTGGGACCGGTTTCGGGATAACAGCCCTCATCAGCCAGGCTAGCTTGAATCCAGTGGAAAAGTGAGCAAGGGAACCATGTCAGAGTGGTTGCCCTGTCTTCTAGGGGGATCAGAGCGGTTGCCCTGTCCTCTGAGGGGTCATAATGGTTGCCCTGTCCTCTGGGGGATCATAGTTGTTACCCTGTCCTCCGAGAGGATTAGAGTGGTTGCCCTGTGTTCTGGGGGAGTCAAGAGTGGTTGCACAGTGCTCTGGGGGAATCAGAGTGGTTGCCCTGCCCTCTGGGGGGGGATCAGAGCGGTTGCCCTGCCCTCTGGGGGGGGATCAGAGCGGTTGCCCTGCCCTCTGGGGGGGGATCAGAGCGGTTGCCCTGCCCTCTGGGGGGATCAGAGCGGTTGCCCTGCCCTCTGGGGGGGATCAGAGCGGTTGCCCTGCCCTCTGGGGGGGATCAGAGCGGTTGCCCTGCCCTCTGGGGGGGATCAGAGCGGTTGCCCTGCCCTCTGGGGGGGATCAGAGCGGTTGCCCTGCCCTCTGGGGGGGGATCAGAGCGGTTGCCCTGCCCTCTGGGGGGGATCAGAGCGGTTGCCCTGCCCTCTGGGGGGGGATCAGAGCGGTTGCCCTGCCCTCTGGGGGGGATCAGAGCGGTTGCCCTGCCCTCTGGGGGGATCAGAGCGGTTGCCCTGCCCTCTGGGGGGTCAGAGTGGTTGCCCTGCCCTCTGGGGGGGTCAGAATGGTTGCTCGTCACTATTGGTGTTTAAGGACACAGTTGCTCCTACATGTTGGTGTCTCAGGTCACAGTCGCTTGTAGTTGCAGCTGCTTCAGGTTGCAGCCACTCTTAGCCGCAGAACACTTGGGCGTATCCAAACAGCAGCGGTCACACCTCCGGCAAGATGAGCAGTCGACTTGAAGTTAGGCCGTGGAGACTGGATGACCCATTCTAAACTATGGTCGGTGCATACTCCTCATGGCAGTCTGCGATTTCTGAGGCTCCTCCAATGCTCCAGAGGCTCGGCCTCTCCTTCTTGGTCGTCTTTCTGCCAACAGCAGCTGCCCGACCCTCTCTCAACAGACCAGCAGCTCCAAGGCCAGAGGCAGACCCACAGGTCCTCTCTGGAATTTGGCAGACTTAAGGGGACGAGATTACATCTCTTCAAGACTGGCTGAACAAGACATCAGTCCTGTGTCAGAATTTCTTGAAGTAATCCTCAGATTACTCCCTCCGTTATTCAATGAAGAAATTAAAACCAAGTGGGAATGTTTGGGTCCCACTTTTGTACTACATTTTCCAGACAAGGGATGCTGGTCCCACTGTCAAAGGCTTGGAAACGATTAGGGGAAGTTCCTCTTTTTTTGTGTTGTCCAGCTCCTTGGAGCAGACTTAGTTTTGTCTCTGGTGCAGCTCTTCTCAGAAGGCAGTGAGGAACAAGTGGTGTCTCCAACATGACCACCTACAACAGCGGCACAATAAAGTGTGAAGCTGTTAACTGCCCTTTTGGGAGTAGTATTTAGGGGAAAGCAAAAAGGCAGGCCTTGCCTGAAATTTTCTTTTTACACCTGAAAATAATCTTCTGACTCACCAGCTCCTGCTCCCTATCATCTCTGATGGCTAAACTCAGAGAGAGATAATCTGTAGGGGCTCCATGAAGTTTACTATTGCATTTCTAAACCTGCCCGCCTCCATTTCACCACACTTCAGTGTCTGGGGCTGTTCCCTCCAACCCAGGAATGCCATTAATAGATGTCCTTTTCTTGTGCTATGTTGTACAAGGGGCATTCCAAAATGGATACTACTGGTCTGGTCAAAAGTACACTCACATGGAACATAGAGCCCTGCTAACAGCACCACATATATACAATACACATGCACATCCACTCTGCATGTCAGCGCAGGGTCTTGGAACTACATTAGAGTGGAACTTTACATGAGTGAGACTGGTAGGCATCACATTCTTCCTAAAATGGAACACGACTTGTTTATGACTATAAGTTCTAAATCATAAAATACACTACTGTTAGAAATTGGGTTTCTGGTTGGCAGAGGCATGCAACCTGTCCAAGCAGGAACAACAATCCTAGTCAGGGTAAGTCAGATACCTGCCCTACATTATCCTGTGCTCAGCCTCTGGTAGCTTGGCATAAACAGTCAGAATTAACTTGAGAGGCAATGTGTGCATCACTGAAACAGTAAAACAGGGAAAACACCACACAAAAAGATACCACACCTGGATAGAAAATTGAGCTTCACTTATTGAACAAAACAAAAACAGAACATAAAGCGCTAACCGGGGCTATCTGATTGCGCTAGACTGGTTCAATTCCAAAAGTTCACTACGATTCAGCATGGGTTAGATAAAGGGACCAGCCTTGGCCCGCTGAAACTGTACCTTGGTTTGGGGTTGTGTCGATGTAGAGGACGAGATGCGGGGATCAAAGTAGCAAAGGAGGTGATGCGTCTGCATCTATCCTGATGTAGGCGATGCTTCGGTTCCAAGACGAGCAAATTGGAGATGTGTCGTTTTCGTTGTCGAACCCCTCTGATGTATATGATGTGTCATTGTTGAGCAATGCAGCCGATGATGGCCTCGATCCTGGCAGCAGCGGCGATGCATCAGAGTTGATGGAAATGCGCCAGTTGCGAGCCACGCAATGACAGCGATGCGTGGGTTTTTGCAGCACACTACACCCACTTCCAAGGGCCTAGGACTTGATTGGCATCACTTGGCAGGGCAAGACTCTCAGATGTCAGAGTCCAAGTGCTGGTTATGGAGTGGAGTTGAGTCTTTGATGTCCCTGAGACAACAGGAGGCAAGCAGGCAAGCCCTTTGAGCAACCCTGGGTTCAAGTGGTGGAGAGAAGCAGGTCCAGTTCTTCTAACTCCCAGGCAAGAGGGCAGCAGGTCAGCACAGCAGAACTGGAGTCTGGCAGAGTCCAGCAGAGTGACAGTCCTTTCAGCAGCACAGCAGTCCTTCTTCCCGACAGAGTACCCACTGGTC
This sequence comes from Triturus cristatus, assembly GCF_964204655.1. NCBI lineage: Eukaryota > Metazoa > Chordata > Amphibia > Caudata > Salamandridae > Triturus > Triturus cristatus. The sequence goes on from NC_140579.1 coordinate 241,886,963, forward strand.
CAGACGTGTACTGAGTTGGTGGTGTCGGGAGTCCAGTACTTATACCCAGTTGTGCCTTTGAACTGGGGGAGACTTCAAAAGAGAGGGGCCTTTAAAGTGCACAGAGTTCCTCCCCTCCCTGTCCTGGCTCCAGACTTACTACAGGGGGTAAAGCACTCCTTTGTGTGGGGACAGGATACAGCCCTTTCTGGTGTAAGTGTTAGTTCCCCCCTCCCATCCTGCCCAGGATGTGGATGGCCCATCAGTCACATCTACGCTCCCTTTGTGTGTGGCTGTCTTGAGGGAATGCAGAAAGCCCAGCTGTCACCTACTAGGGCGTGTATTCAGAGACAGGCAAATGGCACCAAATAGCTAAAGTAAGAAAATGCCAACTTTCTAAAAGTGAATAAAAGCGCAGCTGGGATGCACTCAAATAATCTAGTTTGAACAATATAAATGCTTTTTCAAACTTTCAACAAACTTAAACACATACTGTGTGCACCAGGTTAGGGGCTCTGCAGGCCACCTGATTAAAAAATGAAAAGAAAATACCCAGAAGTGTATCTAGGAATACCCAGTGCACTACAATCAATTCACTATGAAGTGTACACAACGTTAACAAAACAATCGTTAGTGATAAACAATTATTCTAGTTGTGAACATCAATTGTCCAATCAGTTTTCAATGAATCAGAACAAAGAGTCAAATCATCCGGCCATGAAGTTGATTGTATCTGCTTTATTTCTGAAGATTGCAGATGTAGTTGTAGTGGAAAAAATGGCAAATAATACAGCTTGTAGTCAGCAAAAACACCAGAATTTCAAATATCCCAATGCATTTCGGGCTTTTCACATAAGCCCTTCGTCAGAGGAATCTGCAAAGTGACAATATCCTAATTTTAATTAATGCAATACGACAACATGAAATTATAAGACATTATGGATTACGGGAGGGCAGGAGAAAGACACAATTATAATCACTATTAGACTGCAGTCTCATCCATTTTGGAAATAAACGTGAAAAGCAGTGAGGTGATGAAAAAAGGACCTAAACATCTGGTCAATGTCAAAAAAGTGAACAATAGTGTGACACCCGTGAGAACATACAGCCCATAAATCCAGAGCCAACAGAAATAAAAATAAAAATATACAGTGCACATCGTACCTCTAACGTTAGAGTACATAACCTCTAAGCGAAGACTAGAACCAACACTTAACCACCGAGGTGTCCTAGAGGAATCAAACATATGCAGCAGCAAGTTTTAACGGACCGAAACAGGCGAAGTGATCAGCCAAGGGTGAAATCAAGTGCTAACCTATGACGTTACGTTTAAACACGCGCTGCAAAGTACTGAAAAAGCGATCAAATAAGTGCTGAGAACCAAGAGCGTCAGCAACATCTGAAGAATAAACAAAAATGGGTACTGCGGTGTAAATTCCCGGTGAAAGGAAGTATAAACGTGAAAAAACTCTAAGGATTAGCACGAACCGCATACCTGAAACGATAAAGTCAAGTGCACAATACGACTACAAAAAGATACCCAGCTCCTAAAAAAACGAGAACAATAATGATAATGTGAACGCAACTACTTAAAAGCGCCAGGGGAACCAGCGAAGTGGTCCAAGACTCACCAGATATAGTAGATCACAGCGCATTAGCAGCAACTCTGAGAACGCCGGCTCTAACAAACGTGCTAGTCTGACATAGACGTATAAGAGGGCACCGGTCAACAGAAGTGTAGTAATAAAAATAGGACTGTCAGAGCAGGCTGAGTGTCTAAGGCAAAAAGCGGCAGCCATTATGATGAACTTGTAAACAATCACAATATCAAAATCATCCAAACAGACTGAAAAAGTGAAGTCACGAAAAAGCGGGAAAAGTAAACAAATCAAAAGTAAATGGATGAGAACTGCTGATAAAAAGAACAGGAATAAGAAAAATAGAATTACAATGGTCAAATACAGAAAGCAAAATATAATCACAATGACAAAGTAATATAACCTAATCTAGTACATACATGGTAAACCTGTCCACAATAAAGCAACAAGCGTAGAGAGCAACAGTCAATGATATAGAAACAATCCAGACGTTGTAAAAAGTTATAAAAAGCAAGAAAATTCAAATTTATCATTCAACCCTTTGGGGGACAATATTTGCATGAACCAAATCCAGTAAGGCTCGCGTTGAGATAGAACTTTAGACATATTTCTATCTGGAAGAGCCTCAACAATCTCAAGAACCCCAAATTTGAGTTGTGCAATGGTATGTTTTGCAACTAGCCAGTGCTGTGCTAACCGAGAGCTTATCATCTTGGAGCGAATTCTGCTTTTATGTTCAGTGATCCGGGTGCGGAGCACCCTCTCCATTTTACCAACATAATTCAAACCACATGGACATTTAATCACATAAATCACAAGTAATCTTTTTGCCTAATCGAGGGTGTGACAAGCTTCTACCTGTAATCACATTATTACAATGCGAACAGTTCATACATTTAGACATGCCTTTGTAAGAAGCTTGAATCTTGTTGGGGTCCATCTACACCGTTCCTGTCACTGGAGCTACCTTTTCTCATTACACTTTCACGCCCCTTCTCTAAGTATCTTTCATCAGTCCTTAATGTATCCGACCTCCAATCACCAGTCCCTTTCCACAGTGTCACTTCACTAGGTATCTGCAGTACTTAATTTGAGCTGGTGGTTTCCATCACTTAGCTCCAACACCTATTTCTTAACTCAAACACTTTGCTAGTCTAACACATGGTGTCACTGTCTGATTATTTTTCAATGGTGGCACTGTCTGATCATTTCTCAATGAGCCCATTAACAGAGTATTTAACAATTTAATATGTTAACAAAATACCAGTGCATCCAGACAATTTTTTACAGCTTTAGGTGAACTGGAATAGTGAAAACTGTAGCATTTGTAGGAGTGTTACTGGCATTTGGCAGCGTTGGCAGGGGCAACCGGTGGTGCAAGCTTGAAGTGACCACAATCACAGCCGGATAAGAGGAGAAGACGAATTTAATACTGCTCATCAAACAACAGCTTCCAGGGAATGAAGGTATGCTTCAAGCATAAACATTCTATCACCCAGGAGCTAACAGAATATTCAGGGTGCAATGACATCACCACTGTAGATATTACAATATCTCCCTTCTTTACAGAAACATAATAGTAAAACAATAAAGTAAAAACAACAAAAACATAATAAATAAACTACATACAATAAAAATAAATAGCAGGAAAAAATACTTAGAATACAGAAAGCAAACTTAATAAAAACTATAATTACTGTAACATTTTACAAATCCATACGTTTGGGAACAAATCTTCTGCGGGTGCTCCTCCTTATCGAGGAAGAAAATCTCTCTTGAGACCTTTCTTGAGATGAACCATTACAGGACAAACTTTTCCCGCTCAATCCAAACTTCCCACTCTCAAAAGAAGAACTATTGAAAATAGGAACAGAGTTATCATTTAAAGCCATTTGATGTGCAACCTTATCAGGGATTCTATAAATTCTAGATACATTCCACCAATTCTTACCATTGACTCTCACAGCATGACGCGAAACCAAATCTACACACACAGGTTGACTGAATTTAGAAAGACCCTTGGGTACATTATGTGGGTTCTTTATCTTAACCCAATCCCCCACCTTGATATTGTGAAACCACTCATCTTTATGAGAACTTTCTCCAGAAAGATGAGAAGTGTTTTCCTCAGCATAACTTTTCTTGCGTACCTGTGAAAGCACATTCCCCTCAACTCTCTCAACAGAAGATGACAAGACTGATCTTGACAATAGTCCCCACTGCCTCATCCAAGCTGGACACATGCTAAACGTTGCAACTCTCCCTCTCAATAACTCAAAAGGACTTTTCCCCAAACTCAGTACCCGGTGTAGTCCGATGAGCCCACAACATACTCTGAACAGTTCCCCCAATATCAATATTGCCAGAAACAGCCCATTGCACACAATCAACCAAAATACGATTCATGCGCTCAATAAAACCATTTCCCTGTGGGTGATAGAGAGCCACACGCTTATGAAAAATGCCAGATTGATTTAAGAAACTAGACATTTCCTTGGAGACAAATTGTACTCCATTGTCTGACACCAATTCCTTAGGGAAACCTTCCCTTGCAAAAAGACTTTCCAAGAACTTAATAACTTTTGTTGTATTAGGTTCAGTCATAAAACACACTTCCCACCACTTGCTGTAATAATCAGCAATTACCAAGGCAAATTTATACTTGTTAGATAAAACATTGAACGGACCAATGAAGTCCAAAGCCAGTTTCATCCAAGTCCCTGATGGTAAATCAACTTTTACTTTGGGAGGAATGACAGTCTTGATCACTTTCTCACTGGAACAACATGTATAGCAATTTTCAACCATACTCTCTATATGCCGATCCATTGAAGGCCACCAATAAATGGAACGAATTCTGCGCTTGGTACATGTTTGCCCCAAATGACCTTCGTGCCCAGCCATAATTATGCGATCTCTCAAACTCACTGGAGGTACAAATTTATCGCCACGTAAAATCATCTCACCTTCTTCTAGAGAGAGTTCATCAACCACTTTAGCGAAAGGTTGTAGTTCACTATCTAAATGTTTTTCCTTTGGCCAACCCTGAATGATACACCTTTTAACCTCCTTAAGGACAGAATCTGATTGTAATGCATCGAACCATTCATCCTCCTTGAAACACCCCTCTTTACAAACATCAATACTTGCAATTAAGCATTCCTCATCCTCTTCTGCAACACATTCCTCCTGCACAACAGGCAACGGCAATCTGGAGAGAAAATCAGGTCTAATGTTTTTTCCTCCAGGAATATGTTTAACTGTAAAATTGTATTGAAGAAGCTTAGAGCTCAATCTCGCAATCCTGGGTGTGTGATCTTTCACAAGAACACCATTAAGAATGGGAATAAGAGGTTTGTGATCAGTCAGCAGCTTTAAAGATCTACCCCAAAGAAAACCTTTAAACCTTTCAACCGCCCAACAACAAGCAAGAAGTTCTCTTTCGATTACTGAATAGTTTTTCACACTGGGACGCAATGATCTAGAGATAAATCCAACAGTGTGTTCCATCCCAACTTTCATTTGAGTTAACATGCCACCCAGACCATCCAGACTAGCGTCCACTGACACAATGGATTCTAGAGCAGGATCATATGGAGTTAATATGTTACAGCGGCTCAGTTCATTCTTAATGTTATCAAAATCTGTTTGACATTTGTGATCCCAAAGAAAAACAGTTCCTCTCTTCATAAGCTCACGTAGATGAGCAGTCTTAGCTGAAAAATTTGAAATGAATTTAGAATAAAATTCACACATACCAAGAAAAGATGAAACCTGTTCCTTGGACCTGGGAGACGGAACTTTAACAATTGCTTCAATCAAACCAACTCTGGGAAGAATGCCCTCGCCTGAAATACAATGCCCTAGATTGTCAATGGACTGTACTCCAAAAACACATTTGCTCAAATTCCCTACAAAACCCTTTTCTTGCAGTCTGTTTAACACTTCAGTTAAACTCCTATCATGTGAAGACCTGCAAACTCCTGCTACTAGAATGTCATCTTGAAACACAACCGTATTCTGCACCCCCATCAAAACTTTTTCCATCACACGTTGGAATACAGAAGCTGCGGAAGCTAACCCAAAAGGAATCCGTTTAAATTGGAAAGTTCCAGATGGAGAAACAAAAGCAGTCAAGTGTTTAGATGACACATCCAACTCCACTTGATGGTATGCCGAAGATAAATCTATCTTTGAAAACCATTTGAAGCCTTGAAACTTTGACACTATGTCGTCAATGCGGGGTAGTGGGTGTGAATCCACCCAAATATTCTTATTGAGACTGCGTAAGTCAATACAGACTCGGAGATTCCCATTATTTTTCAGTGCGACGACCAAGGGACTTAACCAAAGAGATGACTCAACCTGCTCAATCACACCTGACTCACACATCCTTTCCAACTCTTTTGTTAAATCATCCCTAACACTCAAGGGTACATTACGCAGTTTGTGTTTGCAAGGAATAGCTCCATCTTTTACCTTGATAAGATGTTTAAAACCCTTGATTAACCCTAGTGATTCAGAAAAAACTTTTGGGAATTTGCTTCCCCAGTTGATTCATTAACAATGGATACTGGTTCCTTAGTGCCTGGCCTAAGAGTCATTCCAAATAACGCTTGGTGGTACCAACCCAGGATATTTAATCCTTTGATAGCAACATATATTTTTCCAGTGATAGATTTTTCTTTGAACACTAAAGTGCTTTCAAAAAAACCTTTTAGTTGAATCTTCCTTCCTTCATAAGACACCGGACTTCTATCAGGAGGTTCAAGATGCCTATCACCCCATACAGATTTGAACAGCTCTTCGGTGATCATGGTCATGCTCGCTCCTGAATCAATTTTAAAATCTTTCCATCCACTAATATGTCAACAATCGGGTCTGCACACTCCTCACAATCATCCTTAACTACTAACATTAAGTCACTCATGGAACTCACAACCTCTGTATTGCTCCCTAATTTGTCGCTCTCTTCCCACACTACGTTGATGCTCCTTCTGGAATTACACACCTTTGCAAAATGACCTTGTTTACCACAATTTCTACACAAAGCATTACGAGCAGGGTAAACTCGTGAATTAGGAAAATGTGAAGAATAACCACACTTTGAACACACATTCTTCTTTTGTAAATAGAATGGTTTCTTATCCTGTCTTACCGCAGGCAACTTCCCCTTAACCTCATTGCTGTTTTTTTCGCTACTATTTTTTTCAGAGATACTATTCTTATCTGCACCATTTTTCCCTTCATTTACAACACCAACAGTGGCTTTATCTGATCTGAGCTCATTGGAAGACAATTGTGATAACTCAATGCTTTTAACGATGGAAATTGTTTCTTCAAGTGATGGATTTTTTAAAGTTAATAACTTCTGTTGAACTTTTTTATCTCTACACCGTACTACAATTTGATCTCTAATGAGTTGAGACGTAAAAGTCTCAAACTCACAATCAGACGCCAATATACGTAGAGAGGCAACATATGACACAATACTCTCAGAGGTTTGTTTTTCCCTCGTGAAAAACTTATGCCTGGCTACTATCAAACTCTTTTCTACATCAAATTGTTTTTCTAACATTTGAATAGCTTGATCGAAATCGTTAAGCGGTTCATCACCCTCTGCTGGTTCTGGCAAGGGTAAGTGTTCAAGTACAGCTTGACCCTCAAAACTCAAATTATGTTCAAGAATGAATCTTTTACGTTCAGCACTGAATCTAAGACCCCCAATGGCTCCTAAGTACTTCGTGAATGCCCTGTACCATACTTTCCACTCTACTGGTGGGTCCCCTGGAAGCTGTAGAAAAGGAGAAGGTGCTTGTACATTCTGCATGATAAAATAGCTGAAAGAAACAAGCTAGACAACAACTTAGAAATGCCACAAAATGTTTCACTAGCACTGTAAGTTTTCCCCTTTTCCTTGACCAAAACAAAAAAACTAATATTGTTGTATTATATTCTCCGTTACATGAAAGACTTAACTATTGACAGATTTGCCGTTAACAAAAATAATGTGTGAATTTGCACCTTGTAATTGACATTGGATGCTATTTCAAATTTATAATCTAGCATAGAGTCAAGCGAAATCGTCAGCTTAATCAAACATCCACAAGATGGCGCTAAAGTACAGTTGAAATAAAATCAAAAGGAAAAAACAATGACCGATCCAATGGTTGTGCTGATAAAAAAAAATATGACGTGAGATTTGTGGAGACAGTACCTTGAGCACAACGAAATGACTATTCACGCGCTGATGTCTTGCCAACTGTAAAAATTAGAGGACCAACCATATTCCTGAAATGCCTGAAATTGTAGCGATGGAGATATAACTTTGTACCAAGAACTTTCTTAAAATAAGAAGATGGGCGCTATAATCCTTTGATGACTGGTGAAAAAGAAAATAAGAAACTGACTTCAAGTGATGCCAAGGCGCACAGAAAACGCATGCCGTGTGGCTCACGGCGCGCTCCTGCTGCACAACGTCAAAGAGAGCAACTAAGACAGAGAAGCCCATGGAAGGTTGACGACAGGCTCCGCGCGACTCAATGACGACGGTGAGTACGCGAGCCAATTTCAATTTTGAATACGAAGCACAACTGTCGAGATGAACATCCAACCAACACTTTTGACTTTAGAGTTTGGGTTTCGAGTTTGTTGACAAAATCGGACTCCTCTAGATGTTGCGTGAAAAAATCACGGCTCGTACAGTTCGTCCGTGCCCAAATACTTCTTGATGACATAAGTGACTATCACATTAAAGAAACACTGGTGCGATTGAACGCACCACAGATAATCAAAATCAGACTTCAATATACGCAGGGACACATGCCCTCGCACCAGTTCCAGATACAATCAGTTAGCCAATACCTCGCTTCTTGACCACACGTTACTGGTAACGGCAACATTCCATGGAGAAACAAAAAGGTGAAACTGACATCGGATATAGCTGTTAGCCGAGACCGAATGTCCCATCGGCAGTAGGGAAAAAAAATGGCAATTCAGACAAGTCCTTTTGAATTAAAGCTGGAAACGATTATTTCTTCAAAAAAATGTACAGGCAAAAAATAACAAGAATAACTCCGCACACGTGGGTATGAGATTGAGGATGAGCAGTAGATCCCAAAATGCGTCGCCAATTGAAGTGATCACAATCACATAAGAGGAGAAGACGAATTTAATACTGCTCATCAAACAATAGCTTCCAGGGAATGAATGTATGCTTCAAGCATAAACATTCTATCACCCAGGAGCTAACAGAACATTCAGGGTGCAATGACATCACCACTGTAGATATTACAAAGCTGCAGTGGCCGCCTGAGAAATACCTATGGCCCTGACACATACTTTTTCTTTTTCACAAGTTAAGCATTGGTACAATCATTCCCAGTCAATTTTACCAGTCCAAGCGCCACTAATGAGGGTTTTCTTTTGTGTCCACCCATTAATCCCTCCAACTACAGTACCCGGTATCCCCCAAAAAGCACCCAAGTCCCTATGCAATCCAGTCTTTTATGTGTAAGGTGCACATACAGTTACTGACTGATTCTTGGCACTGATGAAAAAAATAAGCTGACAGAGATTAACACGTGGAACTACATATGACATACATGGTAGAATTGGTCAGCTAAAAGAAGCGTGGCTGACAGTGTTGATGACAGCCAGTAGGACTAAGAGGATCAGTGCCCTAACACTGCTGCCAACTTGTATTTGTATTTGTATCTGGATTTTGTATCGCGCCAACTCACCGACAGGTCTCAAAGCGCTACTGACCAAGTACAGAACAAAGACGGAACAAAGATATATAGGTGTCAGGTCTAGCAATCAATTATTGAAGCGGAAATGCGTTCTTGAAGAGTAAGGTCTTCAAGGACTTCCGAAAGCGGAGAAGGTTGGGCTCTCTACGAAGCGCCTCTGGTAACTTATTCCAACTGAGGGGCGCCTGCACTGAGAAAGATCTGCCTCCTTTAGTGGTTAGCTTGAAGCGAGGTTGAGACAGTAAGAAAGAACCAGACGATCGCAAGATGCGTTTAGGTTCGTAGAGTTCGAGCCTTTCTTTTATATAAGCTGGCGCCTGTCCGTGTATTGCTTTGTGGCAGATACACATGCTTTTGAACTCCACTCTCTGCAGCATGGGCAGCCAATGTAATCGATGGAGCAGGGGGGAAGCATGGGTCCTCCTCGGTACTCCAAAGACCAGGCGTGCTGTATCGTTTAGAATGACCTGAAGACGGCTGATGGAATTCTTTGGATGGCCGAGATACAGCATATTTCCATAGTCTATTCTAGACACTATTGTGGCTGACACAATGGTTTGCAGCATATTCCTCGAGAGCAGGGGGGCGAGTTTACGTAGTTGCCTGATCAAGTTAGTACAACAACTAACTACAGCGGAAACTTGATTAGCCATTGAGAGTTCTTGATCGACTTTCATCCCAAGACTCTTGACATTGGGGCATGGTTTTGGAGTAGGGCCTAGCTCTTGTGGCCAGTACAGGTCGCTCCAGGGGGACACAGAAGTTGAAATAACAAGGACTTCCGTTTTCTCCGGATTGATCTTCAGCAAGTTGGATGACATCCAGTTCACTGTGAAGCGTAGGATGTCTTGAGCCACTGATTGTGCCGATGATGTATTGTCGATGCTCAGCAATAGCTGAGTGTCGTCGGCATAATTGAATACTTTACACTTCATGTTTGCCAGTGACTCTATCAGTGGTTGCAAGTAGAGGTTGAATAGGAGTGGCGAGAGCGCTGACCCCTGCGGAACCCCACAGACTAACCTGCCCACCTCTGAGACCTGGTCTGCCAACTGGATCTTCTGCGTCCTTCTTGTTAAGAAGGCTGTGAGCCAATTAAGAGCCTGTCCTCCTATCCCGAACCCAGCCAATCTGTCCAAGAGCAGTGCATGGCTGACAGTATCAAACGCCGCTGAAAGATCTAATAATATCAGCGCGCTTGGCTTTTTACTGTCAGCCATGCATCTTAGCTCATCCAGTACCGACAGCATTACTAGTTCTGTGCTATGGTGGGCACGAAAACCAGCTTGTCGCTCCTGGAGAAGATGGTGCGATTCCAGGAGGGCTGACAGGGACTTAAGTACATGTTGTTCCAGTACTTTTGACAGGAATGGCAGCTGGGAGATTGGCCTATAGTTCTTCAGGCTAGTTGGATCGGCTCCCGGTTTTGCAGGCCCGCGGACCTTGCAGACAGTGCCTGTGCCCTGTGCTTGTCAGCGAACACCGCCGGTTACAGCAGCGCGGAGCTGTGAGGCCGGGCGATTCTTTTAAAGGCCATTTACTTGTTAATGAGGCTTTGTTGTATTTCACCTCTTCTTAGCACCCCTGCATCTCCCCTCTCATTGAGTGGAGATGCAGGGGCGCTAAGAAGAGATGAAATACAACAAAGTCTCATTAACAAGTGAATGGTCTTTAAAAGACCTGTGAAGTACTTGGGTGCGGCGGCCGTGTGCATTCCCTGGAAGCCGTCTCAGCGCGGGGTGAGGTGACAGAGGACAGCAGGGTGAGGTGATGGAGGGCAACAGAGGGAGGAAGAGGAAGACAGAGTGCAACAGAGGGAGGAAGAGGAAGACGGAGGGCAACAGAGGGAGGAAGAGGAAGACAGAGTGCAACAGAGGAAGGAAGAGGAAGACAGAGGGAGGGAGAACGGAGGAGGGAGACAAAGTGCAACAGAGGGAGAACGGAGGAGGGAGACAGAGGGAGGGAGAACGGAGGAGGGAGACAGAGGGAGGGAGAACGGAGGAGGGAGACAGAGGGAGGGAGAACGGAGGAGGGAGACAGAGGGAGAGATAGATAGATAGACAGACAGAGTGAGAGATAGATAGATAGATAGACAGACAGACAGAGTGAGAGATAGATAGATAGATAGACAGACAGACAGAGTGAGAGATAGATAGATAGATAGATAGACAGACAGACAGAGTGAGAGATAGATAGATAGACAGACAGACAGAGTGAGAGATAGATAGATAGATAGACAGACAGACAGAGTGAGAGATAGATAGATAGATAGATAGACAGACAGAGTGAGAGATAGATAGATAGAGACAGACAGACAGACAGACAGACAGAGTGAGAGATAGATAGATAGAGACAGACAGACAGACAGACAGACAGACAGAGAGATAGATAGATAGAGACAGACAGACAGACAGACAGACAGACAGACAGAGAGACAGAGAGACAGAGAGACAGAGAGACAGAGAGACAGATAGATAGATAGATAGATAGATAGATAGATAGATAGATAGATAGATAGATAGATAGATAGATAGATAGATAGACAGACAGAGTGAGAGATAGATAGATAGATAGACAGACAGACAGACAGAGTGAGAGATAGATAGATAGACAGACAGAGTGAGAGATAGATAGATAGATAGATAGACAGACAGTGAGAGATAGATAGATAGATAGACAGACAGACAGACAGAGTGAGAGATAGATAGATAGATAGACAGACAGACAGAGTGAGAGATAGATAGATAGATAGACAGACAGACAGACAGACAGAGATAGATAGATAGATAGATAGACAGACAGACAGACAGAGTGAGAGATAGATAGATAGATAGATAGACAGACAGAGTGAGAGATAGATAGACAGACAGACAGACAGATGTGCATACCGGGTCTGGTGGCTCAGTAGATGAAGGCGTCTGCTGCAGTGGCCTGTGTTCAACCTCATGGTCAGTTTTTTTTTTGCTCTAGCCCCGCCCCCTCCCCCACTGGCCCCGCCCCCACCGGTGCGGCCCTCAGCCAGAAACCACACTGTAAATTTGGCCCCCGAGAGAAAGTTTGTGAGTACCCATGGTCTAACACATGCCTCTTTGAAGGTAGATGGTAGAAGTCCAGTGGCTAATGAGGTGTTTAAAAGGTCTAAGATCTGGTCTTCTAGAAGCGGAATTGCCATCCGAAAGGTGTCAGGCGAGCAGGGGTCAGCAGGGGAACCAGATTTGGTAGACGCTACGAGTTTCCTCAAAGTACTAAGGTCAATGTGGGGAAAGCTGGTAAAAATTGAAGAAGGAGAGTCTGGGAGAGGAGATTGTTCGACATAAGGGACTGGGTTGTTTTTCTTGATATCCGATAAGATAGTCGCTACCTTACCCAGGAAATATCCTTGAAAGGTATCGCAATCAATCTTGATATCTGTCTTTCCCTCTTTCTTACTTAACTCTTTCAATATTTGGAAGGTCTCTCTCTGTATATTTGTAGCGTTATTAATATGCGTCTCGTAGTACTCCTTCTTTGTTAATATAATAAGCTTTTTATATGCTTGGAACGACATTCGATACAACTATTTCCCTTCTCAGTTTGGCCAGTAGCAGCAAACACCATTGACTCTCTACTTGTGGCTGCCCTACAGATTGTTTTGTGAGGTGTAGAATGTTATCATTCCTCACAGAGGCTTGGAACTGGTTAGTGGCTACCACCTCTACTGCATTGGCCATGAAAGTAGCTGGGCAATTGCCCAAAAGTCCCCTAGGTCAGCTCACTCCAAAAATGGCATTTTCAGTAGGGTCTTGCATATTTACACGCACCCGGGTCCTCGAGGAGATTGAGGAAGTGTTACACATTTCTGCAGCTAACACAGCAATTTCCGGAACCAGGGTCTGTAGGGCTTGGGCTGACAAAGGTCGATGTAAACCAGAGGGACAGGCGGATAGGAGCTCAGTACATCATCCTTCCATCTATGAAGGTTTAAAATAGGAGTGCCGTCTGCAGACACTGATGAGGAAGCTATGCTATGCTGCAGAGAGGACATCAGTATCTACTCCGGCTTATACTGCAATTCAGGGCTTCAAATATTTGTCAGGAAGATATTAGGCTAAATTATCACATAGCCCTTTTTGGGCTATGGGGGCATTGCAACCCAAAACTACCCTGCAGAGGTCTTTAGCTGGATTTGCGTGTTCCCGAATAACTTGCATTAAGTTTTTGTTTCTGCTTACTTTAGTGTTCGTTGTAGGAAAGAAATGGCATGAGGTTTTACCCACCAGCTCCACTCCTCTGGACAGAATTCAAGCTTTAATCTGGAGGTCACTAGAGAACCATTTGACTTCTCAAGAAAAACCATTTACAATGTCTGTTCCAATTGGAAATCGAGCATCAAAGATCTGACTAATAGTGGTATTTAGCCAAACGAAGCTCTCACTGACCTCCTGAAGAGGAATCAGGTAGGTGAGCTCTGTCAGCTGACATGTTATGGTCTGTAAACGTGTGTCAGCTGAAAACAGATTTCCAGTCCCAGTCTTTTAGCTTTGCAAAGTTGTTTAGAATAATAACAATAGAGGTACGTGTCAGCAGTGGATCCGCCATCATAGCCCCAGAAAGTGGCAATCAATACACCTTTCCTCTTCTACATGGCAACACAATCAAACTGGTGATGCATCCAACCTCTACTGTGCTGCTTGCAGTATTCTTAGTGCTGTAATCACCCCCACCGTATACTTACCTCCAAAAAGATTTTAGAAGTGCATTCACCAATATTGGTACTATACCAAAACCCCAAATCACCTCTGATACCCCTTATACACATCCACAATTACCACTGTGACACGACGTGCACCCTATCCTCAACCACTGACACCAACAAACCATCCATGCTCAACCACCCAACCCATCCTTAATCTGCAGTGATATCCACAACCTCACAAAAGCATCAGCATACCAATGACACCTTCCATAGAAAATGCAAAACGCCATCACACAGAGGATTTCAGAGTATCAGTGCAAGCTCTGCTACTCTCGCAAACAGACTGGGGTGATACCATCTTGACAGACCTCCTTTAATATACAGTTTCAGACATCTTATGTATCACAGATTAGACGACATAGTGCCAGTCCTGAAACTTCTCGAATGGCTTACCCCAGAAGTCCAAATTATCTTGAAGATCGCCTCATAACACACAGAGCTTTATACTCAGGACTACCAGAATATATGAAAGTACAACTTCACACCGCAGGGGCAAAGAATAGCAGGTCTAAAAGAAAGAATAATCTTAGAAATCCCCTCATCAGAGAGAAAAACTGCTGAAGAGAACTTTTGTTGCCTAGCACCCAAACTCTGGAACCAAACTCCCAAAGACATAACAATTCTTGATCTTCTGTGACTATTGCAAAACTCACTTGTTCAAGCTATACCTTCCAACGTTTCGTCACCTTGAGCTATGTAATGAAGAAGGTGTATATAGTTCTGTTGTATGACTGATATGTGATGTTATAATGTATCTTTAGCTTTTACATGTATGTCACTACACTGCAACTGTGGCTCTGTTTGCACTTTATACATACACGAAATAAATAATAAATACTCAATCGTGCACAAATGGAGCCCACTGAAACGTATCCACCACTGATGCTAATCGCACTCCTTTCTTCACAAGTATTGATATCACATATAACCCAGCCTCCACTACCATGACACAACTCATATCCACCAACACCACAAGAACTCATCCCCGTCACTATATCCTCTAGCACCACAAACATTAATCCCAACTCCATCCTTTGCAACTACCAGGATCCTCTCAATTCTGCCCTCACTTCCCCTTCCAGCACCCCAGCCACATGCACCACCACCGAAACCCATCATTCTCAAGCTTACCCTTCCATCGAGACTTTCAACCTCTTTGTCCACCACCACCACTTACACTCCTCATACTCCACCCTCCCCCAACGTTCACAACCTATACCTCAGCACCTTGCTACCCAGCATTCACTATCACCGACAGTCCGCTCCTTCGACCATGTCATACATCCCAAACTTCACTTTTATCAAACCACCTCATATCCTTTCTATAAGCCAATACTGCCGACTTCCTCCAACACTCTCACATCACAAACAACCTAGCATCCACCACAGCCACACATCCCTTCCAACTTGTCCTCCACCACTGAGTATTCTTCAGGCGCTGTCCTTCACTATTACATACATCCTTCACACAACATCATCTACCAATACAAATCACACTACCTCATGCACCAGTACACTGCAAAGCCGAACCTAGAATACTACCGCAACTGACATCGCTCAAACCCACCCTCCACCAGATTTATGAACAGCACCTAATCCTCCTCATTTACACCCTCTTACATTCCCCAGCATGACATTCCCACCAAGACCACTATCATTTTCTACTAACCACCACACCTCATTCTGCACTAACACCAACAACCCTAACAGCCGATAATCCACTGCCACTGATAGGCCTTATATTCTATCATCCACCACAGACAGTACTGTCAGCCCTCTAACCTACCCTCCACCACAAACGTGTTTCAAACTTCACCCTCTCTGTCAAGTGACACCCCTCATACTCTGCTAACCACGCCATTCCCCATAACACATCTCTCACCATCAACACTTAAACATAACTCAGTCCCACCACTTCTGAAATGCCAACTGCAACCACAAGTAATTATTGCATCTTCTACCACTCACACTCCTACTTCATCACCAAGGCACTTAACTCCCTACCATACACACTGACTAGCTTCCATCCCACCCCGTTCTGTTATTGTATTGATTTATATAGCGCCTACTACCCCTTATGAGGCGTTGAAGAGCTTATTGGCAAGTAGCATGCTACTCCAGAATCCAAAAGGATTAGGGCTAGATTAATATAGGGAAATATGAGCTCACTCGAGTGGAGGACATGCAAGTCTGTTAGTTGCATTGAGTAGGATAATGGAGGGACAGAAGAGGGAAGAGCTTAGAAAGTGTTTATTTGGGAGATCATAGCAGTAAGATGAGGTTTGGGATGTCTCAAGGAGAGATTAATGAGGGAAGAATTTAGAGAGAGTTGGTTTGGGAGATCACAATACCAAAACAAGGCTTGGGGTGAGCCAAGGATGGATAGAGAAGGGAAAAGCCCAAAGGTCCACCCTGGAGATTACAGCAGTAGAACAAGGCCCGGGATGAGTTAGAGAGTATAAATAGAGGACATATTGAGAGAGGCAAAGGATGAGACAGAGTAGTGCACTTGAGAGAGTCAAAGGTTTTTTTCCCTTATTACTTAATATTTGTTCTACAGTAGAAGTAAAGCAACAGACACACAGCTACACAAACACACAGCAAGGGTATACATGTACAAGGAAGTCAATACACAGAGATTCAAAGTTGGATTGTGTAAACTCAGACTTCCAAGTGCTGCGCTTGAAGCCAATCGATCTATGCATTTTTTCTTAATCTAAACCAACTGCCCAACTCCCACCCAATTTTCCACCCTCCGACATAGCTCACACTTTATCTTCAATAACCGCTGACGGGCACCACTCACACCGTATTGGCTTTTCACACAGAAACCCCTCACACCATATCCACAACCAACATACCAACATCCCACCCGCATCCACTCTTATGCAATCTCCATACCCATCCTACCATGCCGCCCCACAACCGGTCTTCCACCCCAACGGACCTTAAATTCTGTGCTGCAAGACTTCTACCAATTCCACCACTTGTACCCTTGCCTCCCGGATAAACACTACACTGAACCCTCCACCAGTAACTCCTCCCACCCCATTCTCCACCACTGGGAACCCTCTTGAAACCTCATCCTCGGCCTTTCTTCCCTCCTTACATCCCATTTTAACACCACAAACGCCCCATCCCTCATCACCCACACTTATACCATACCACCACCGTCAACACCCTCACCCCTCTCCCACTGCTGAAAATTATTAACACCACCCCCCGCCATTCTTCATGGTGTTTACCCAACACTCATCCTTCACAACTTCTACTCACAGCCTACACGACCAAACCCCCAGACTGCCATCACATCACATCCCGTGACAGCAACACCTCATACCACATCTTCCGACAGGCACCCCTCACATACCATTCTACATATCTACAGACACGTCTTACCCTCTCACCATATCCCCCCACGACCCCACTGCATGTCACCAGCAGCACCCCTCATATCTCATTTGTTAAAGCGAAGACAACTACTCACCGACCGTGTGCCCCAGGGGACCACTCTATGGAGGCAGGCGAGGCGAGCCGGGATGGGAACGCGGTGCTGGGAAATGTGATATGCCATTCGCAGACCACCATCCCCACGGTCTCATTCAGTGAAAGATGGGCGCTTCTCACACTGCACAGGGAGGCCGGCCAGGGGGGCACGGTCCATGCCGGGGACGTGCGCGCGTGGCTGTGTTTACAGCCCACAGGAGCGCCCAGACGGAGAGGGACGCTGAAGGCACCGCTAGATGGAGTAAAATGGGGCTGGATAATGTGACCGTACGACCCGATGGGTTTTTGGGAAAATAAGGATGCTGTTTAATTAAAAAAGATCAGATACTCGATGGACAGATGTAGGCTAACAATCATTAATTGCAGTGTAGGTTGCGCGCTCTTGGCGTCGGCAGGTGTACGATGAATCCTCCCACCTTCCGGTAGGAAGGGCTCGTCCTGGAGCAAATCAATGGCGGTGTTAGAGCGGCGTCACCAGGGGGTGGGGGTTCGTAGGAGAGGATTGACCCGGGCCATCCCTTTGGAGTAGGGGCCGCTTTGGGAGTGCCAGGCGAGACGGCGAGGGCCCTTTGTTGTCACTAGAGTGTGCATGCAGGGAGCGCGCGCACACTCACCGTCACCCACTGTACGCTGCGTACAGATGACTTCCGCAGGTATACGTAAATACTTGTGGGCAGACTACGTCCACACGTGTGCGACTGTGCGCTACGTGCAGACTGCTGTGGATCGTGTACTGTATTGCCGTGTGTACATACTCTACGTACACGCTGCTACCGCCGGGATGGGAACGCGGTGCTGGGAAATGTGATATGCCATTCGCAGACCACCATCCCCACGGTCTCATTCAGTGAAAGATGGGCGCTTCTCACACTGCACAGGGAGGCCGGCCAGGGGGGCACGGTCCATGCCGGGGACGTGCGCGCGTGGCTGTGTTTACAGCCCACAGGAGCGCCCAGACGGAGAGGGACGCTGAAGGCACCGCTAGATGGAGTAAAATGGGGCTGGATAATGTGACCGTACGACCCGATGGGTTTTTGGGAAAATAAGGATGCTGTTTAATTAAAAAAGATCAGATACTCGATGGACAGATGTAGGCTAACAATCATTAATTGCAGTGTAGGTTGCGCGCTCTTGGCGTCGGCAGGTGTACGATGAATCCTCCCACCTTCCGGTAGGAAGGGCTCGTCCTGGAGCAAATCAATGGCGGTGTTAGAGCGGCGTCACCAGGGGGTGGGGGTTCGTAGGAGAGGATTGACCCGGGCCATCCCTTTGGAGTAGGGGCCGCTTTGGGAGTGCCAGGCGAGACGGCGAGGGCCCTTTGTTGTCACTAGAGTGTGCATGCAGGGAGCGCGCGCACACTCACCGTCACCCACTGTACGCTGCGTACAGATGACTTCCGCAGGTATACGTAAATACTTGTGGGCAGACTACGTCCACACGTGTGCGACTGTGCGCTACGTGCAGACTGCTGTGGATCGTGTACTGTATTGCCGTGTGTACATACTCTACGTACACGCTGCTACCAAGCGTGCACACGTTGCATTCCTTCGCACCGTGCGCTAAGCGCTGCTATGAAAAGTCCACGTTTCTCACACTAGCTGCCACTACATTGAAATAACGCACACATACTGCCTCGTGCACATAATTACTGCATACGCCCCCCTGCCATCCTTGCATACTGCTACTACACATATGCGCGTTGCGCACGCTACTTCACAGACATGGCTACCACGCGCAATCAGTGCATTCCAACATGCCTTCGTTACATCCTCTATCCCCACCTCACCGATTCATGTGTACACTGCGTGCACACAACTATCCTACATAGACAGACGTAGGGGCAAACCCTCCAGTGCTGCGGCTCTGCTCACTACTGCCTTAAGCATGGACATGCACACCGCTTCCTTCATTTGTAAGCACTTACCACCAAGGCTCGCTCAATGCCGCTGCCCACGTCCCAAGCAGTGGGACATCAGCAGGGCAGCCCTCTAGTGGCTGCCCGTCGGAGCCTTCCCCCCTGCTGCCTCGCGTGCGAGGCTACGCCCACGAAGGTTATGACCTCCCAATAGTGTGTAGCTGGAGGCGGGCCGTTGGGGGCGGGGGGCGAGGCTTGCCCCCCTACTTAGGAGGCCCTCTCGCCCAGTTCCTCCTCTGTTCCCTGCGCGCCGCTCCAGCCTGGACACGCGTAATCCCGGCCGTCCCGCGGTACCTGACCGAGCCCCCCCTCCAGCGACGTCGTGCTTCCGTGAATTCCTACGTCCGGTGAGTCTTGCTAATCTCTCCCACCCCGGCCCTGTCCCTGGGCATGACCAGGCGTACAGGGCCCTGTGGCCCGGGAGGCCATGGGTGTGGGGGGCGCAAGCAGAGGCCCGCGCCCCTGCGGGGCAATGCGGGTTGTTGGAGGTGGGGGCCATGGGCCCTAGGGGCGATTGCGGGGGGGCTGGGCGGAGGACCGACGGTCTGGCATGCTCCCGTCCGTTTGTATGCGAGCAGCTCGCGCGGCCATTGTTCGGGTCCCAGGCGGGTAGGCCTTAGAGTGTGGGCAGTTCGCGGCGTGAGTCAGGCAGATCGAAGGTCCGCAGGCAGGAGCCCGCCGGAGCCCGGTATGGCGGTATAAACACCGCCCCCCCCCCAACCCCCTCACCCCTGCCATGGCTCCCGCATACACAGACGGCGATAATTATTATACTGCTAACAGAGTCTGAGCCCGTTCCCACGTAGAGCTGGTTTCACGGTTCGAGGCAAGAACTCACGTAACCCCCCCGAAGGCGTCGAGCAGCTTGCAATCTCAAGGGAAAATTGTTTGCGCGCGCAGGGAGGAGGAGTACCCGTTCTCCCACAATGGGTTGGGGGCCATCAGACATGGGCCGTGTTCCAATGGAAATGGGGACTCCGCTGGGGGTTGTTGTGCCGTTCTCCAGCTGGCTCGGTTGTTACAGCTTGGGGGGACTTAATTTCTAAGTCGGGTGTTCCATCCCCACGGTAAGCGCGTGGATTTCTTTGGCCCACACGGTATAGCCAGCCGCGCGGCGGGAATAGGAGTACCCGTTCTCCCACAATAGGTCGGGGGCCACCAGACATGTGCCGTGTTGCCATGGTCATGGAGATGGGGGATCCGTTGGGGACTGCGTGCCGTCGCGTTCCCATTTGGCGGATCGTGCCCCCTGACCGCATTAGATGTACGTATCGGGAGGTAATAGCTGTGTCTGCGCGATGTATGGGGTTTGTCAGGTTCGGACACGAAGTATGGTGCTGGCCGCATGGGTTTACTGCCTAAGTCACAACACGCGGGCGTCCCTGGTTACGCGGCATTGGCCTGGATGGCTCAACGTGGGGGATCGGGCGGTGGCGGCGTGGTGGTCTGTGGGGGCGCGGACATTCCCTATGTAAGGGCCACGTCGCGCCTCTCAGCAGTTGAGGTGTGGCCATTGCCGATGTTAAGGGCTGCGACGCGCGCGCTCCCAATAATCAAGGTGCATCGGGCAACGGTGGACTTGTGCAGCGCGACATGGCCGGCGTTTTTTTGTCCCACGTGTTTTTAGTAAACACGCGCTACAGTAGTACGGCCGTATGGCGGGGCGCCGAGCCTCTCCTTTAATTGTTTGCCGCGTCGAGTCAGAGTTCAGGTAAATGGCGTGAGGCGGGGCGTGCTGCGGGTGAGAATTGTTTCCGCGGCGATCCCAGGCACCGCAAAAATGTTGAGATAACTGGTGTGATTATCAGCGTGGGCATTGTAGGGAAAGGCAAGTGTTCCTTTTAAGCACATGATGCTGCAGTTCCTTGCGCGGCAGTTGTCAGGCCCCTCATGAATGTCGAGACAACAACGGTGATTTATTGTTGTCCCTATGACGGCGAGCGTCCTGTTTGTTAAATCATCTGTTTGTCGGGGGAATTCATTTCTCCTGCAGCTCCGAGAAAACACCGGCTTATTTGGTTACAGATTTCTCCCAAAAAAAAAAAAAAAAAAATTGGTAACAACCAGGAGGCACACGCGACGCTAATGCATGTCGGGGTACAGTTTATTTATCTACCGCCACTGCCTCCCTTTGGCAGGGTCCACTCAGCTGTCTGTCGCTGGAATGCTTTCTTATATTATGACGCCACCACCAGCGTTGATCACACACAGTCTTCAATTTAACCGTCAAATGGGCCATTGTACAATCAACGTCAGCTTAGTACAAATCGATGCGCATATGCCATTGTGTTCTAGAATAAGGGTCGCATCTGCTTTTCTTGGCACAAACAAAAAAAAAAAAAAAAAAAAAAAAGTTTTCCGCAGTACTAACCCTGCTCTTTTACCCCATTCCAGATCCGGTGAGGGATTGCCCGCGAGCGTAGGCTAGGATCCGAGGCGAAGGCGCTAGGGGACGCGCATAGCTGTACTTTCCGAGTAGCCCACCTGCCATGGAGAATATCGGGACACCGGGTCCACTTTTCTCCCAAGAAACGTCGGTCGAGGAGACGCAGTCGAGCGCACCACAGGAAGGGGTTTGGGCGGACTTTATGGCGTTCGCCCGAGAGAAGGGCACGGCGTGGGCCCGAGGTTTTCTTGAGGGCCGCAGGGTGGAGGACTCGGGCGTGGTCGTAACCCCCCCCCCCCCTCCGAGGGCGCCCCAGGCCTTTCAGGGTCAGAGCCCTGGAGGTCCACCAGGGTGCGTAAACCCACGTCAAAAGACATGCCAGAGGCCCAGCCGGCCAGGAAACGACAGGCGACTGCAACTCGTTCTGGCCTCCCAGCAGTCGCAACAACTCCGGTACTCGAATCAGCCACAGGACTCACTGACTTGGCCCAGATGGGCAAAGCCATGGACCAGATGCTTGGCCTCATGTCTGTGTTCCAGAGCCGCCTCGACGCACTGGCCGCACCGCCACAATTGACTCCGGTGTCGGCCCCCGCACCCGCTCAGGCGCCCGTGCTCCAAGTTTGGGCTGGGCAGAGTACAACCGTTGAACGGCGCAATGGTGAGCTGGGGGGAGCCTTGGGGTTGTCAACATCGGGGGATGCTGGCCCCTCCACAAGTATTGCAGCAAGCACCCCCCCGGCCGGCGCACTGGCGTCCCCGCCACCCACACAGGCGGTTGCCACATCCCCCATCCCGGCTGCTGCTGAGCCGACGCCCACCATAGCAACGGGTGTTGCGGCGCCTGGAGGGGAGGGTGTAACTCAGGTCCCGAAGCCCCTTGTCACCCAGGCACCGCTGGCATCGGGCCGCTGCTCCCTGGCATGGCTGGTGCCGCAGGCCGCGAAAGAAGGGATTTGGAGGAAGGAGTATATAGACATCCTGACATTACTTATGCATGGGTCTGCGGGGGTGGACACAAGAAAGATGGGGCGCAAGGAAGAGGAGAGGGTTAGGTATCAGCGGTGGCCAGACAAGACGATTGAAAATTGGACATCTGCATTTAATATATTGGCTGCTGTCATAGTGCAGAAATCCCCGGAGCAGAGTGAGGCTTTAATGCAGTATGCCAGCACGATACAAGAGGAGGCTAGGCTCACTGGGGGGTTAGGTTGGTTCTACTATGACCAGGATTTCAGGAAAAGAATGGCCATATGCCCGGACCTGGGGTGGGACCAGAAGGAAATTCAGCTTTGGGTGGAACACATGTGCCGCCCCACCAGGGAGAAGAAGGACCAGGCATATAAAGGGCAGGGGGAGGCATTTGATAGAAAGAAGGACCAGTTTCCCAAGCGCCCATCCAATCAGCCTTTTCGGGGTGGCAGGGGGCGGGGGCAGCGACAGGGCAAGCGATTCAATTCTGGGACGTGCCGCCTTTACAATGGGGGAAACTGCACATGGGGGAGGTCATGTAAGTTCGCACATAGCTGCAGCAAGTGCGGCGCGCAGCACCCTGCCACTTCTTGCTCCTCCAGCCAGAGCGCACCTCAGCCCACAGCACCCACCAGGACTGACGCCCGACTCTGAGACCACACATGGCCCCCCTCCTTCGTCAGTCCCCCCCCCTCACACACCAGTCACGCCCCCCGCATTTCTGGCTGCACCACAGAGCGCCACGGCCCCGGTCAAGGGTCCCTCACCCATCATCCTGGGAAATATCCTCCCACTCATTAGACGTTATCCACTGCTCCGGGACAGACCGCTCCTGGCGGGGGGGTTCATCGATGGCTTTAGGATTCCCTACAATGGGCCGCTGGAGTCCAGAGATGCGAAGAACCTGAAATCCGCTAGGGATATGCCCGGGGTGGTGGACCAAAAGGTGAGGAAAGAGTTGTCAGCAGGTAGGGTAGCGGGACCTTTTAGCAGCCCGCCCTTGGACCATTTCTTGGTGTCACCGCTGGGGGTTGTGCCGAAAAAACAACAGGGCACCTACCGCCTAATCCACCACCTGTCATACCCTGAAGGAAACTCGGTGAACCACTGGCTGGACGAGGGTATTTGTTCTGTGGTATACTGCTCCCTCGACATGGCCATTGACATGGTCAGGAGAGTTGGGAAGGGGGCGTGGCTGGCGAAGGCGGACATTGAATCCGCGTTCCGCCTGCTGCCGGTTCATCCAGCTAGTCAACATCTGCTAGGCTTCAAGTGGGCAGGGCAGTTCTTTTATGATCGTTGCATGCCGATGGGCTGTGCTGTCTCCTGCGCCTACTTCGAAGCCTTCAGTTCGTTCCTTCAGTGGGCCTTGGGGGAACTCCACGGGATCACACAGGTGACCCACTATCTAGATGACTTCCTATTTTTCGGTGCGAATGGGTCGGACGAGTGTGCAGCAGGCTTGAGTCGGTTTGAGGAGCTGGCACAGTTTCTGGGTGTTCCCCTTGCCCCAGGTAAGACCGAGGGGCCTGCACAGGTACTGACCTTTCTTGGCGTGGAGTTAGACACGGTAAAGGGCGAGTCGAGGCTCCCCGCTGAGAAGGTACAGGGCTTGTTACAGGATATCCAGGCGCTGCTGGGCAAGGACAAAGCGACCCTCGGGGCTGTCCAGAGCTTGATTGGCAAGTTGAATTTTGCAGCAAGAGTGATTCCAGCAGGCAGAGTGTTTTCAAGGAGACTGGCGGGGGCCACGGCAAAGGTGACTCAGAAGCACCATTTTGTAAGACTGACCGCGGGCTTGAAGGCTGACCTTACCATGTGGGCGGAATTCCTCACGGGCTTTAATGGGACGGTCATTTGGAGGGCCCCGTGGATAGCCAGTCAGGAGCTCTGCTTGTTTTCTGATGCGTCTGGAAGGGAAGGTTTTGGTGTGATTCTGGGGGAAGAGTGGTGCGCGATGCGATGGCCCAATGCATGGCGTAAGAAGAAGGTGACGCAGAACGTGGCAGTGTTGGAGCTTTTCCCAATTGTAGTAGCACTGCATCTCTGGCGGGCCTCACTGAGCAACAGGAAGGTTGTCTTCTGGTCAGACAACATGGCGGTGGTGCACGCCATTAACGGCCTGACTGCCTCGTGCCCGCTAGTCCTGAGCCTGCTGAGGGAATTAGTCAGGGAGGGTCTGCGCAGCAACGTCGAGTGTAGGGCGCGGCACATCGCGGGTGTACGGAATGTGGCAGCTGACGCTCTTTCTCGCTTTCAGTGGCTCCGGTTCCGGGAGGCCTGGCCGTGGGCAAGGGCGGAGATGACACCATTCCCGGACCACCTCTGGCGCTTGCTTCAGTGGGGGAGAGACTGAGGAAGATGGGGGAGAGGTCCTTGGCGCCAGCGACGCGGCGGAAATACGACTCGCAGCTAGTGACTTTCAGAGCTGTAGGGGAGGCGTTGGGTGCCTCAGCTTTGGGGGCGGAAGAACAGGTGGAGGCCTTTGTTGTGTGGGCCAAGGAGAATGGCAGATCGCACTCCTGGATCAGTGGTCACCTGGCAGCAGTGCGCCACGACGCCAGGCTAGATGGTAGTGGCGACCCCACGGGATCATCCAAGATTAGGGCGGCCCTGAAGGGCTGGGCCAGGGAGGAGGTTAGACAACCTGACACCAGGGCGCCCATTGAATTCAGAGACCTCCAGCTCCTCCTAGACGCGGTACCCCTGGTGACTTTCTCCCCGTTTGAAGCCAGGCTGTTTTCAACGGCCTTCTGCCTGGCATTCTTTGGCGCTTTCAGGGTCAGCGAGCTAGTGGCAAAGTCTAAAGTTGACCTGTCCGATTCCGCGCTGGGGATTGCGGATGTGACCCTCAATACAGCACTGGAGCTACGGATTCGCAGATCAAAGACAGACCAGGCAGGGAGGGGGAAGACGGTGGTGTTACAGACCCTAGGGGACAACAGGTACTGCCCGGTTCACATGGTCAGGGAATACCTGGCTCTGCGTCCAGTATCCCCGGGTCCCTTCCTGGTTCATGCGGACGGATCCCCCCTCACCAAATTTCAGTTCGATCGTCTACTAGGAGCCTCGCTGGCTAAAGCCGGTCTAGCGGGGTGTGGGCGCAGGTTCTCCTCGCACTCCTTTAGAATTGGTGCCGCTACTTCAGCGGCCAAAGCCGGCCTGGGCCCGGAAGGAGTAAAAGGGGTGGGGCGATGGGAATCGGACTGTTTTAAGAGGTATGTCCGTCCTTAATGCTGTGGTGCAGCCCCGCCTTTTGTGCCCGCTCTGGGTTTTGTGCATTATGATGAGCGTATCGAATTTTTGTGTGTCTAATAAAGATACGACTACCTAAAAACCGTTTCATCGCTTTATTGACAGGTCCCCAGGTCTGGTTGGTGGGCCATTCCTACATCACGAGGCTGGAACGCTGGGCAGCACACAGGAACTGGTCGCAGAACTTTGCTAATACACAGCTTGTGTGGTTGGGTTCCCCGGGCATGAAATGGAGTGAAGCCCGCGGCACAATTGAACAGCGCCTGGCAGCCGTGGGGGCCCGGCCCTCTGTTATCATCTTGCACTTAGGGGGTAATGACCTGGTTGCCAGGGGGAGGAGGGCTCTGCTCCTGTCAATGCAAACGGACTTGCAGGCCATTAGCCAGGCCGGGGGGTCCTGCGAGGTTTGGTGGTCTGAAATCGTCCCCCGTAGGGTTTGGAGAGGGGCCAGGTCCCCGGCGGCAGTAGAGCGGTCCCGTAGAAGGCTTAATAGGTCCATGCAGAAATTCATGGAGCGCAGGGGCATGGGCTTCATCAGACATGCTTTGATCCAGGAGAGGGTTGAGGGGTATTATGAGGCGGATGGGGTGCACCTGTCTAGGGTAGGGATGGACATGTTCCTGCTAGACGTACAAGAGGCACTTGCTAGCAAGGGACATCAGTAACACCTATTAGGAGAGGGGGGCTCTGGCAGCGACGGTAGCCTCCCCAGAGCTGTGGCGGAGTTACAGGGCGATCTGGAGGCAGACGGGTACAGTAAGGGTACCTCTGCGACAGGCGGTACAGTAAGGGTACCCCTGTCCGGCACAGTAAGGGTGCCCGAGCCAAGGTCCAGGAGCCGAAGGGGGTTCTGGGAAGACCGCGACGGCGCCCCGTTAGTCCTTCGGGCGGTTGGGGGGCCTGACCAACCGGGGGTGTGCCACAACACGCTCCGCCCCTGTCGGAAGGGGCGGGAGTAGGAGACAGATCACGTGACCCAGTGGATGATCTGTAAATAATTATGTGCCACACTGCCGGGCATCGACCCACCGTGTGTGCTGGCTCACCAGGCGGGCGGAGCAGCAAGGGGCTGCTTGCCCTGGATCGCCCGTAAGATAACCCAATTTTATTATCATACTATGTTGTATGAAATAAACCTGCAGCAGTTCTTCACCCACAAATAAAGTGTCAGTGTAATCATTGGGTGACGTCTGTGTATGCGTGTTGACTGAAGCGGATGACGGTGTGGTCACTATGCATGCTGCTACCTCGCATACAGCCGCCACGCATACCACTCAGACTACTGTCACGTGTGGCCACTGTTACCGGACATACACAGAACCTGCTAACTTGCATCACCATTTCTACCAGGCGTCCACACTGCACACACATACCTAACTTACTTATTCATTGACTAACTGTTGCTACCATATATTCACACTACACTGCTTTCGCTACCTCTAACACATATCCACACAGCTAAACACACACATCGTAGGCATTGTGTACAAACATGCTACTACATGCCAGGCGGGCAACTAGAGCCAAATTTCGGGGGAGGGCTGAAAAACATTTCGGGGGGGTGGGGGGGGGGGGTACGTCTTCCAGCCATAGACGGAGTGGCTGTAAGAAGGGTTGAAGACACAACAAAAGCCTCATTAACGAGTAAATGGTCTTTAAAAGACCAGTGAAGTACTCGGGTCCGGCTTCAATTAGACGGACACCAGCCCGCGAGGCTGTCTCAGCCGGTCTGACACACATGACGGGGGGGGGGGGGGGAGCTGAAGCCCGGTGGGCCCAATGGGTGTTGCGCGCCTGCTACATGCCCATACTCAATACATTCTAATACCGTACTTCGTGCATCAGTCTGCCGCGCATGTACACGATGCCACTATGTATTTTAACAGTGCTTCCAGACGATCAAAAGGGGGCTACACATGCACACTGCCACCACGCCTGCACACTACTGTCACGTGTGCGCCTGGTTACCATTTGTACACTGAGCAACCTCCCCTTTTCCTCATGAATTCCCCGCTCTACTCTAAATGTATGCTGCCCAAGCGCTTACCTTTCCTTTCTCTCCCACATCATTTGCAATATCCTCTTTCCCCCAGTTCATTTCTTCATTCTTTCACCACCATCGCTTCTCTTCCCTATCTTTTCCTCCCTTCGAGTCGTCCTTCCTCTACTTCTCCCCACATACCCTTTTCACCAATGTCTTCCATTCCATCCCCACTCTCTCAATCCATTCCGCCTTCTCTTCACCCATACCTCCATTCCTCATTGCCTTCCATCCCGGACTCCCCTTTCCCTCCTCCTACTACCTCCTCCCTTCTCTCCCTCCTCCTGCCTCTGGGGACCAGCATCCTTCCTCAGCAGCATCTGGTGCCATGGTAGCAGAGAGGAGATTGGAGGAGGTGGTGGTCCAGGAGGGAGAGATCGGCCCTGTGCCGTGGTTTTCACTGTAATTCTATTCTGCGCAGGAAGGGAGGCAGCTGGTGATATGGTAGGCATGATCCGGCAGGAGGGGAAGCGGCCTTCTAGCACTTGAGTCCACGCACAGCACCGCCCCCCCCCCTCCCTCTTGGAGAGTCAACATGGCCTGCCTTTAGCATGTTAGAGCTGGACCCAAAGAAACCATGGACATGCCACGCACACGTCTCTTGCAGTACCCCCGTTCTTGAGTTTGTAGGTCTATACTGTGGGTTCGGCCACAGCCACTAGGCGTCACTGTTGCACTCTTCCTTGTCAGAGCTAATGAGTAAACCTTCCTTACTCCCCTCTCCCCAAAACAAGAAGAAATAAACCTTTCTTACTCCCCTCTCCCCAAAACAAGAAGAAATAAACCTTTCTTACTCCCCTCTCCCCAAAACAAGAAGAAATAAACCTTTCTTACTCTCCTGCCCCGAAGACAAGACATACACCCAGTCCGTTTGCACAATACGCACCACATTTGGGTCTTCTCATGTTACTGACCGTTCACCAGCCCTATTTGCCTTTAAGATGGGCACAATTGAAACATGACTGGTTCTGTGCTAACCTTAGTTACGTGTCAAAGGCACCAGCTCGCAGGGCCGTAGCTTGGCCGGCAACACCGGGAGATATGAGATTCATATTTTCCGACAATCATGCTGGCATATCATATTAATTATTATATGAGAACCAGCCCTTGCGGTGGGCTTTAAGGGTCAATGTAAAGGGAAAGGAGTGCGGATTTGTGGGGGGTACTTAAAAACCAGTAGTTTGTAAAATACCCATCTTTTAAGACCTTCAAAACAGAAGAGTGTGTGTGTTTTTGTCTGAGTGAGTATTTTAAAAACCCAGGTGAAATCCGACAGATACCTAACCCATGGCTTCAAGTGGGTCTCACCGGTGCTGAGCACCAGCAGTTTTTTAAATTAGGCCTCGAAACGGGTCTCCATCGGGCTCAGTTTTGTGCCCTGGCACAGGCGGTCTGTTTTTCCCCGACTGCAGTGAGTGCAGGCACACCGATGTGCGTTCCGATGTGCACTGCTCACACTGCTCACTTCTCACTAGTGGAGAAGTTACGGCATGACATCATGCCAGGTGAGCATTGGAGAAGGGAAATCCTTTAAAGAGTCATTTTCTCGCTGGATTTCCCTTCTCCTTTTAAAACTCAGGAGCACCAACATTGTCGTGGTGTCACCATGGCTTTACGTGGAAGCTTTTACAATATTATATACAAGCCATAGTTGCTGCTTATCTTATGCAACTAACAACCATTGACAAAGCCAATAGTCCTAACTTGTGGGTTGTGAGAAGTTGGCCTGGCATATGCTGTCCACTAGTTATAGTGGCCGCCTTGCACCAGTCCAATTCGACTCTTATGGTGATAGGTTAAAAGACAACCTTTAAAGAAAGCTATCCTAGTGGTAGCTGTGGAGAGCAGCCTTCAGGCTAAATCTTGAAGGAGTGTTAAGCTTATTGTTTTACCATAGATAACCTCTTGAATAACCAAATGGAAGAGTAGTCCACACAGGTATATATATAAAATATATGTATTTATTCTAAGAATAATCCCACTAGTCTCTTTATGAGGCTGGAGGTAAAGATACAATTCAAACAAGCATTGATAGTTACAATAAATAGCACTGGAATCATAGGGCCCCGGCGGGGGGGACCAAACCATATATCAACAAGATCCCTATTGTCCAGCTGCCGTGGCTGGAGTTCTGCCCAGCAACAGGCGGGTAGGTGGCGGGTAGCATCCATTTTGTACTACGTGTACACTTTTAAATTGGTGTCTAAAATCTGCAGCTTTTACCATATCGCCCCTCTAGCAGGGGGTAATCATGCCCTCACTCCCATGGTTGGATTGGGGGTATGATTCCTACATGTTTGACACCAAACACGACATGGTTCTGTGCAGCCACTCTCAAGTTATCACACTATTGCGATTACTTATAATGTGGTTAAGAGTATATGGTATGGCTGCACTACAAACAACCCAGCAATAGTTTTACGAAGGTTGCAGAGGGGCCCTACTCAGGTAGGGGTTCCCCCTCACACATATCTCAGCACCCTGCCTTGTAGGATTAGCAAGGCCTGCCTTAGGGGTGACCTATGAGGATATATGTGTTGTATTAAATGGGATACAGGATACCTATATCCCTGTAAGGGGTGCAAGCACCACCTTACCCAGACTACAGTAGTGGTCTGGTGGTGTCAGTTTGTATGGCTGTCCCAGGGGTGGCACAATAAGTGCTGCAGCCTCTGATAGGCCTCTGAGGGACCCATGCCATGGGTACCTAGGGTACCATCTACAAGGGGCTGACAGGGTGTCCTCAGTATCCAATTGGTAGGTACCTAGGGTACTCTCATCAGTTTATAGAAGAAGCAGATAGGCTGGGGTCCTGGATAGTAGGGCCACAGCCTGGCTAGAGTCATAAAACAGTCAAAACATCAGCAAAAAGTTGGGGGCAACTATGCAGTCAATGCCACTCTCCTACATGGGTATAATGTTACTTGTTGTATCTGTTAGACCTGTCAGCCCTAGGGTGGTCTTACCCCGTTTTTTTCCCTTTTCACCTCATTTTTGCCACCGTCTTTTGCCGGACCTAGGCCTCTGGGCGCCTTACCACTGCCAAACAGTGCTGAGGTGCAGGTGCTCTCTCCTAATAAGATGGCTGCCATAGGCCCCTGCTACTGCGGAGTGGCCATAGTACACACACGCACCAGTAGTTAGTTACTGTATCTTTGCCGTCCCGCCTTTTTGGTCTCATAGACAGACATGGTAGAAGCCCCTGGAACCTTCCAGCCCAGGGAGGAGTTATACTTTGCCGCCTTTCAGGAGGATCACCTGACCTAGGGGTATAAGAGGAAAGGAGGGAAACCTAACTAGTTAGTTGGGGCACCACTGGACCTGGGGGAACCTCTGCCAGCGTATAGGCTGTTGGGCCTAGGGGGGAACCTAAACTACTGTGACTGACTGAGCTTAGGCCCTGCTGTACCCAAGATAGCTGAGGGACTCTGCCAGCCTGTTGACCTTGCCCAGTGAGGGGGGAACCCAGGAGACCAACTCCAGTGTGCCGCAGGGAACCAGCCTGCCTCTTGTGCCTGCCAACTCAACCCCCACCCCTGCAAATTCCTGCAACTACTGCTCGCCCCTGACTGCCAGCGCTGAGAAAAGAAGCGCTGGCTACCTAATCTCTGGATCTCCCCAACTAGCGCCGAGGAACCTGCTGCTGCTGCTGCTACTGCTGCTGGGAAATCCCAGGTAAAGCGCTGTGCCATCCAAGCGCTAGACTGACAGAATTTGCCCCCCTGCGAACGCTGAGCTAGCGCGCTCATACTGTGCCCCCTCTGCGCTGAGAAACGGAGTGCGGGCTGCCCAAGATCACCGCCGCTGCCCGGTTACCTGTGAGTGGCACTGTGCCTGCCAGGCGTGTTGCCCCGAGTAGCACTGTGGCCGGAGTCCTCGCCGCGGCCCCGGGGCTGCCCCTAAAGAAGATCAGGTGGTCCGACCCGCCTCTGCGGCCCCTGTAGCCAGGGGAGGGCCGCCGTGGCGGTAGCGCAGGCCTGAGGCGCGAAGAGCGAGCGTTGCGGAGCAACCGGGGCGCCGGCCGCATCATAGGCCGCGCCCCCGGGAAGCCGCGCTCCCATTGGCTGCTGTGCCTTGGGCCGCACTGTGGAGAGCGGCACCCGGACTGGCCCTGACCCGGTCTTCCGGGAGATTGTAGGCAGAGAGAGAGGCCGCCTTCACCAGTCCAGGCCCTGAGGATCGAAGTGGGCTGACTGGTGAGGGGGCGGCCTACATCCGGTGGGGCCGGCGCTGCTGTGGGGCCTCCCTTCCCCTACCTGAAACGGAGCGGTGAGTGTGGGGGGAAGCTGGGGGGAGCCTGAGCATACAACCAGAGTCATCCGTCACACGCGACCGCTGTGGAGGGTGGGAACAGCCCCTCCTGACTGAAACTCTGCCTGTATTGCCCTCGGCCTGGTGATCCACTGCCGAATGTGACACCACCCACGTGGAAAGAACAATGCTGGTATGATCCCCCTGCATGAGGAATGTCACTGGGGTTGAAGCCCTCCACTCCGAGTGTTGCCTATCATGACTGGGGCCTAAATATTGTTTCCCAGTCTCAATGTATACCTGCAATAAGGTCCTAGTTGCTTGAATGTACCGGAATGAATTTAGGTCTACGTTTCAACCTGCAACCCCCTACCTACAGTGATACTTTTTCTTGGAATGGTTATTGCTACTGCCTCTTTCCGGCCTGCAGTTTTCATGCCCTGGCGCATTTGAATGAATTTAAGCTTGTTTTTGTACTTGAATGAAGTTACTGTTGCCCTGAGATTATCTGCCATATTTACTGAAATGAATTTACTGTTGCCCTGAGATTATCTGCCCTATTTACTGAAATGAATTTACTGTTGCCCTGAGATCCTGAGATTATCTGACCCTGAAATGAATTTACTGTTGCCCTGAGATTATCTGCCCTATTTACTGGCTCTGACCTGAATGAGATAAAGGGTCTTGTTTTACAAATCAGCCTGGTGTGGTGTCTCGTCATTGTGTGCTCATCACTGGGTCAGTGTGAGTGTATGCTGCACAACTACTTTACACATTGCCTTCAGGTGCCTTCCTGCCTCGCGCCAAGATACCGTGTCGGAATCGGTGACCCCGGTTCTAATAGTGTCATATATCTGGATGCAATCGGGCGTCACACTATGCTAAAAACAGATTTTTAGCTTAATGTGTTTTTAGGGCACGCCCTTAATTACATTGGCCACGCCCCTTCGAGAGACCCTCCCCCTCCAGTTTCTTCATCCCACTTAAAGCCCTGCCTTACCATTCCCGACTGAAAACCCATCTACCCAACTATTTACTAAATCTCGTCACTAAATCTCATATGTCTGTGAAAGGACCAGCTCGGCTTTGATGAAATTGGAATCGCGGGTTCTAGTTCTGGGAGGACCAATTTCAACCCTGCGCGAGACACTGTATCTCTCCTCGCTGATGCCAGGCGCAAGAAACGGACCCCTTCGATCTCGGATTATCGGAGTTCATTTTCAACAGACTCAACAGATTTCCAGCCAAGAAGACCTCGAGGGACAGGTTTATCTCCAAGGGTTTTGAGTGGAGCATCTGCGGTGTGAATGTGACGTTTCCCACACCTATGGTCATTTGAAGCGTTGAAGTAGCGGTGCTTACAGATGCCTTTTTACAAAGTATGGGAAGGGCACAATAGTGTGGCATGTTTTGTGTATCAAAGTTAAATATACTGAGGCGAAAGGTGCGCCTAAGCGATGGTTTCGCGTGAATACCCCCACAACATAGTGAAGGTGGGCGAGCCCACATATTAAGAGAGCAGAGCCGAGCCAGAGGTCGCTCGGCTCTGCCTATATCCGATCACGTGCAAGAGCCATACCTTTGAAAATATTTGGCATGTAATTAATGCTATGATCATTATGTTAGACAGGTAGACAGTAGGCGGACAGTTGTCACGGCACTTATCATGTCTAGGTTAGATTACTGTAATGGTCTCTACCTAAACATGCAAGAACGATCCATGAATAAGCTGCAACTGCTGCAAAATGCAGCCGCTAGATTGCTTACTGACACTCCCAAATTTATTCCTATTTCTTATGAAATAAAAAATACTCCACTGGCTGCCTGTGAGGAAAAGGGTGCGCTTTAAGGCCCTGTGTACAGTGTAGAAGGCTCTGCAGGGCACTAGCCCAGAATATCTTAAGCAAGGGCTGCAATGGTACCAACCTATAAGAACATTGCGCTCCTTGGAGACAAAGCTGGTATCAGTGCCAGCCACAAAAAAAGCTTCATGGGGTGGAAGAAGCTTTATAGCTTGTGCAGCAAGAGCCTGGAATGATCTCCCCTTTTACTTGAGAAACTCCACTGATCTGCTTATTTTTAGGAAGTAACTGAAAACTTGGCTTTTTAACTTATAATTCGTGTCTTTATCTTAATGCCCAGAGGAAAGCAGTTAGTGCCAGGACACCCTTGGGTAACCGTTCGCGCTTTAGAAATACCAATAACATAACAGTATATGATAAGGTGTGAGAAGTTGGCCTGGCATATGCTGGTCACTAGTTATAGTGGCCACTAGGCCTGGGCGAAGCACTACGCTACGCTCGCGTAGTTTGCGAAGTTCGCGCTACTTCGCACTACGCGAACTGCACGTAGCACAGTGCGAACACGCGTAGCGTAGTGTTGCGTAGTGCTGCGGTCATTTTTTGCTTGCTCGCGGTCCTCAACGTCAAGTTGGCGACCGCGAGCAAGCAAAATGACATCCCGGCGAGACTTTTTCCTTGTTCGCGATCAGCAACATCAAGTTGGCGATCGCGAGCATGGAAAATAAACCTCCCGGCGAGATTCCCAACGCGAGGTTTCTCATTGCGAGGGGTCGCGTATGCTCGCGACCGCTCGCGATGAGAAACTACCAGTTCGCGTTGAGAAAGCTGCCGCTCGAGTAAAAATCTACTCGAGCAGCAGAAAACTACAGCTCGCACTGTGCAAAATGCCATTTTCAATGATTGCACAGTGCCGGTTTCTTGTCCGCACTGTGCAATCATTGAAAACAACATCTTGCACAGTGCGAACATGTTACTACGCAGTTCGCGAAGTGCTACGCGTAGCTCGCGTAGTGTGAACTTCACTTTGCGTAGCTTCGCGAAGTGCTACTTCGCGAACTACGCCCACCCTTAGTGGCCACCTTGCACCAGTCCAATTCGACTCTTATGGTAGATAGGTTTAAGACAACCTTTTAAAGAAAGCTATCCTAGTGGTAGCTGTGGAGAGCAGCCTTCAGGCTAAGTCTCTGAGGAATGTAAAGCAGCTTGTTTTACCTTATAATCTCTTGAATTACCAAATAAAAAGGACACCACACAGGTATATATATCAAATATATATGTCTTTATTCTTAGATACACTCTACTAATCTCTTTATGAGATTAGAACCCAGATACACATTCAAATGTCAACACTTCTCAATAAATTAAGCACAAATATGGCTGTAGCCCTAGGGGCGTACCAGATCATATACTAAGAAAATGGTTTAACAAACTCGACTTGCAAAATGAAAAGGCCTAGGTCCTTGGGAATCGCTGGGGCTTCACTTCTGCAGTGATAGCAGGCAAGTAATCAGCCCACGGGAGACGCGTGCAGTGTCTAAACACAGCCGCTGGTTTCCTATTGGTTTCAATGGCACAAGTCGCGGTTTGTAATTTAAAGTTTTAGGGCACTTCGAAGAAGTCAACAAGCAAGCCACTTACAGGGTAAGTATTTTGAGGGCCAACATACACTTGGGCACCGGAGTGCACGAGTTACCTCACCCACGGAAGCCGGGTGCATAGGTGTCTTTTGGTGTCGGGTCGCGATGCTGTTTTCAATGGAGATCACTGAAGACTTGCTGCTTGTGACGACTGGAAAGGTGTCCGCTGGAATCCGAAGATGGATTGGAGTTGAAGAGGACCTGAAAATTGAGGGGACAGTGTTCAAAGTCACTTGCCAGTGACCGGTGGCCAGCAGGATGGATGACCACTGATGTCGCGTCGTTTCAGGTCGTCGATGGTGATTTGTCTCTTCGCTCACGAGGTCCAGGAGAGATCGACGATGACCAGCAGCTGGATTCGGAGTGTACCACGACGTCTGCAGCTGATGACGGTGTCGGCAACCGGATTGGAGCCAACAAGCCTTGGCAACTGCAAGTCTCGTGTGGAATGAAGATTGACGGTGATGCAGACCAGCAAGGTCTGATGGACTTACCCAGTGAGGGTAAGTGAGGGCAGGCCCGGAGCAACCAGGAGCAGGGGCGGCCTTAGGCATGTGCAAGCTGTGCACCTGCACAGGGCCACCAAACCCCAGGGGCCACCACGAGGAATCGGATACAATACATATTCGTGGCGGCCCCTGGCAGGGATTTGGCGCATGAACGACTGAGGCGTGCTAAATCTAATGTGATGCACGCTGAATGGTTGTTCTTATACTCTTTTCCTTTCTAACCCAGTCTCGTCTTTGTGTGGGGTCGGCCTTGTTTCGGGCTCTTCTGGTAGGTCTTGTGCTTGTTTAGAACTTTTTTTCCCAGGAGAATCGAGCTTGTTTTAATAGTCCAGATCTGGCACCACCGGAGGCTCGCATGCGCGCGCATGCGCAGTACCCGCGAGTCCTGCAGCGAAGGGGTTACAGAAGCACCATGCATCACTGGCGGCAGGAGGGGTGGCAGCACCCGTGCCCGGCGTGCAGCGAGCAGCACCGAGACCGGCCGAGGCCATGCACCGGCGCGCCTAGAGACCCTGGGCAAGAAAGGCCGCCTTGCAGAGGATAGCATGCCAGTGTGCAACCTTTGGTGCCAGCTGCGAGGTGAGCAGCTGAGGGTCAGGGCATGGGGAGGGGGAGTGAGTAGGTCAGCGTGTGCCACTGCATAGTGAACCCGAGGGAAGGTGAGCCATTGGACGAGGGTGTGGGGAGCCCTGGGGAGGAGGGCAGATCAGGCATAGGAATGTATCCCAGCCCGTGGGGGTGAGGAGCCGGGGGCGTGGGGAAGGTTGGGTGAGGATGTTATTGTAGATGGTGTGTGCTTTGGGTCTGGGTGGAGGTAAGCCATGTGAGGTGGCGAGCTGGAGGTATTCTGGTGGTCATGGGAAGGGAGGGCATGATGAATCGTGAGAGAGAGCCTCTCTCTCACGATTCATCTCTGAGAGGGCACGGGTCGGAGAGGTGGTCACTGTGCGCCAGGGGTAAGGAGTGGTACAGATCGGCGCTGTTTGTTGAGGGAAATGTGAGTCAGGAGTGCAGGGGCGGTGTTTACTTGTGGCTGAGGGGAGGCATGGTGACTTTTGGAGGTGTAACTTGGGAGGCACGGTCGTATTGGGGGGAAGAGGAGAGCAGGGTACGAGGTGTTAGACGTAATGTTAAGGATTCATTAAAATGATTACAATTACTTATCAACAATCATGAAAACAGAGTATGAAGCTGATACTTGTGATCTAATGAGTGGATCTGCCTGCACAAATCTTTTAAAACATCGAGTGTTCGAATGTACTTGGCATTTGGTTATGTCTGTTTATATGGTGTTGAGGCAGACATGAAATGCAAGCACCTATGGATGGACGCCTGGAATAGGATGGCAGTGCCTACCCATGTTAACTCAATCTAATGCCCTTTTGCAGAGACCTTGGTAGGAGACTGGCTTCTTGATCATTTCTTTAATTACATTCCAGTGCTTGTCATGTGACTAGCAGAGAAAACTAGTTTAACTAGTCCTCAGTTTGCAATTGGTGAAGCAGCCTTCTCTGTCCATACTAGGGGCATAGTTACCATTGGTTCAGCAAGTACAGTGGTACTGAGACCCAAAATCCTCAGGGGCCCATTGAACCCTGATAATTGCTATATTTTACTTCCTGAGCAGCAGCCAAAGGGGCCATTTTCCTTGCTTATGCCACGGCCCATGGGGTCGTTGGTACGCTGTGCTAGTGATTCGTACGTCTGCTTGAAAGTTGTCTCCTGACTGGATGTTCCTTGCACATTAATTTTGCTTCAGTGAACCTCTAGTGCCTTTTCATAGCCTTAGGACTCACTGTAATTAATCCTTGTTTAATAGGTGCTCTGTAAAGCGAGCAGAACTGGTTGCTGGAATATGGCACTAAACAAGAAACCTTAATTAAATATATTGTATTTTGTCTTTTGACAATGTGGTAAAGTGGACGAGTCTTTGGTTACCTGTAGGCTGTCTTCAGGATCAGTGACGTACTGAGACAGGTCTCTGTGTGCCATGATTTCAAGGTAGCTTACTCTCTTCCTGCTAAGGTCACTTCCCAAATAGATCATGAACTATTCTCCAGGCTCTACTGTTCTCAGTGGACTGAGAAAACAGACCTTGTATGCCAAGTCACATGATCTACCCTATAGTTTTATAACACTCTTCAAATAAACCTTCCATATGTGGCTAGTCCTCATAATGTGTCATACATGTAGTGGGAAGGGTAATTACTATCAATCAGTCAGAGTTTGTAAAGCTCAGCTGCTTCACACATAAGGGTCTCGAGGCGGTGTGGGATTCATGCTGCTGGATCATGCTGCTTGTTGGTTGAACAGCGAGGTCTTGTGGTCCTTCCTGAACTGCTGGAGCGATGGTGAGGCTCTGAGGTGCAGGGGGAGGGTTTTCAGGTCTTCACTGCCAGGTGGGAGAAGTAGCGGCCTCCACTGTTTTATCAGCGGCTGCATTGGGTGGCTGCTAGGGAGATGGTTCTGGAACATATTTTCCTGGTAGGTTGGTGGAAATTCACTCGTTCATTAAGTTATGCTGGTCCTTCATTGTGTAGTCCAGGGAAGACATGGCTTGGCAGTTCGGGCTGGACTGTTCCCATGAGACACAGGGTCAAGGCTGATTTGCATATGGCCATGTCTGAACTGGGGTGGTGTGGTGAGCAAAAAAACGATGGATTTAGGCCCAGATCTCTGTACTGGGGTGAATGTATGACATTGTTCTGCATTCTGTCCATCAACTGTTGTTTTTGCAAGAAAATAAAAATGACACATCAAAATTTTTCAGCAGCCGCCACTGCTGATTGTCTTCTTTTTTTCCCTACCCACTGCTAGCCTCGCCCGCTGCATTGCAAGCAAAATGAAGAGAATTCGAGTACACAAATCTGGTTATTCGAAACGAAAGAGAAAGGTGGCTCAGCAGGCTTTCGTAGTGTCACAGGAAGGAGCAATCCTGAACTTTATCACCCAAGGGAAACCTAAAGATGGAGAATCCTCTGGCCAGAGTACTGCTGATGCACTAGGTAAAACAGGCGCTGACGACCATAAAGAACAAAAAAATGATGATATCCATGAGCAGAATGATACTCATGAGCAGACCAATGAAAATGAACAAGGTGACTCTGAAATTGATACAAACATGCAGCAATTACCAACTCAGGA
Organism: Triturus cristatus; assembly: GCF_964204655.1. Lineage (NCBI taxonomy): Eukaryota > Metazoa > Chordata > Amphibia > Caudata > Salamandridae > Triturus > Triturus cristatus. The sequence goes on from NC_140579.1 coordinate 241,926,445, forward strand.
TGAGGATTATTACAAAAGACCCTCAGACAGAGAAACTGAAACATCATTCATCGGTCCATCAACATCTGGCATTCTGAAGGAGGTTCAGAGTTTACAGACGGATGATGCTGGTATTGAAGAGGAAGCCAAAGAGCAAGACCATGTTACAGACCCGTGTTCTGAATATGATTTATGTGATTGGAGGGATCCTACTTTGTGGCCGAACTGTCTTACGGACGCGCAACGTGTTTTTCTTGTTGAAAGGGGTCCCTCCAGAGACCCAGATTCTAAAACAAAGTATCCAAGGGATGAGCACTCAAAAAGTAAACGTCGTTTTTCTGTTACCATGTTACTGCTCATCTAACGCCTTTTCTGGACGTTTTATTAAAACACCTTCCTGAGCTCCGCCCCGCCCGGACCCCCTCTTCCGGGGCCCCCTACCTGCGCTCCCTGCACAGGGCCACCATGAGCCTAGAGCCGCCCCTGCCAGGAGAGCCCTTGAAGTCGATGAGAAAGTCTTCGGGTGAGTTACTAGCCAACGGGCAAGCAACCGCGAAGACGCCTTCGCAGGAAAAGTTCCACAGGAGCCCACGGTCACTCGGGACGGGGTAGGCTGCTGATTTTTGGTACCAGACCTGCTAGGGACTTGGACTACAGATGGTCCAAAGCACAAGTTTGTAGAACGTTGTTTAGGGTTTGCACTCGAAATCAGTGCACAGGTTCCCTGGTATTGCTGTTCCTCGTCACTCGTGGGGTCCAGATGCCACAGCTTCGTTGGGGACTCAAAATGGCCGTCGAGAGGTCAGGAAATCCACTTCAGGGGACGCAGGGACTTCGGACTCCTGCGGGAGCGGTGAAGTTTGCAACCGTTGATCAAAGTTACTGGTGCCTGCAAAGCAGGGGAGTCACTCCTTGACTCCAAGGGAGATTCTTCAGTTTTCCAGAGCTAGTGGAACGTCGAAGGGCCAGGATTCTTCTTTGTAGAGCGTCGTCCAGGGTTAATCTGAATTGCATTGGCAATGCTTGGTATCTTATAGTGAAGATAGGGGAGGGACTAGCTCTATGACCACTCCTCTAGGAGGGGCAGGGTAGTGGGTGGTCACACCCACTTCCCTTTGTCCAGTTTCACGCCAGAGCAGGGGCAGGTAGCCCCTGAACCGGTTTGAGCTGGCATATGCACAGAGGAGCCTACTGCTCCCCCAGTGCAGGACTTCAAAGCACTCTAAGAGTGCACCCACCCAGCTCCAATACACTAAATCCTGTCTGGGAGGTGGTGACACCTCCCTGTGACAGGAAACCCTTTGTTGGGCTCCCTCCACTGCGAGTTTCGGTCAGCAGCAGGAGGGCAGCCCGGTGTCTGTGCTGGTGGCATCCATTTTGTGATGCCAGGGCTCTAGATGATTTCTACCGTGTAGTACAGTGGGTACATATCGTCCCCTCTAGAAGGGTGGGATCCTACTCCCACACCAGTTACTGGTGTGGGGGTAGGATTCCAAGTTGTTTGACACCAAACACGACATGTTTTGATGCAGTCATTCCAAAGTTAGCATTTACCGCGAGGTTATAATGCACTCAAGAGTATATGGTTTAACCGCATCCACAAACAGCAGCAGAGAATTGACTCAGCCAGCTGCAGAGGGGTCCTGCTCAGGCAGAAGCACCCTCTCACATAGTAAACCATGTACCCTGCCCTTGGGATTGATAGGGCCTACCATAGGGGTGACTGATAGGTTTATATGTGTGTGTATGGTGAGATATAGGAACCTATACCTCAGTGAGGAGTGCTAACACTACCTCACACAGGCTGCAGTAGCAGGCCTGTGGTGTCAGATTGTGAGTGCTTCCCAGGGGTGGCATAATACATGCTGCAGCCCCTGGTAGGCCTGTGAAGTACCAATGCCCTAGGTACCTAAGGTACCATATACTAGGGGCTCATACGGTACCACAGTATCCAATCACTAGTGCATCTAATATGCACACCAAGTTGTTTAGAGAGATCAGTTAGACTGGGGCCCTGATTAGCAGGGACCCAGCCAGACTATAGCCAGAAACCAGTGTATACATCAGAAAAAAAGTGGGGGCAACACAAGTGCAGATCTTACTCTCCTACAAAGAGATACAAAGCACCTGCTGGACCACCTCTCGGAAATTATGAGGGAACAAGAGACCTCCAACTATATTCTCTCAGGGGATTTCAATCTCCACCTTTTGGGCTATTTGGCATCAGAAGTAATCCTTGCCCAGTCATTGGCTTGGAGCATCCCCGACCAGAAAAAGAGCCTACATGGCAAAGCAAGTAACATTTCATGGGGACTCTTGGAGGGCCTAGAGTACATCAACCTTCGAGTATTAAATGGCAGGGTTGCAAAAGATTCACCACCAGCAACCTCATTTTAGACCGAGACTACAGCTTCGACTCTTGACTAGACTCTGGTTTCTCTTCCCCTTTTTCTTTATGTGACCTCGTTTACTCTTGGCGATAAGGTGGATAGTGATCATCGAACACAAGAAGTACTTCTGCAGGCCAGCGCTCCCCTTTTTGAATCTGTACCAGGGGGATACAGTTCCATTTACACAAATAACCTTAAAAGAGTTACATTTTCACTGGCACATACTGAGGAATTTCAGGAGGCAGCAAGGTTTCTCCTACTTGACTGCAATGATCAAAAAAAGAGCCCGGTCAGCGAATGGGAATACTTCATCACCAAGCTATCAAATGCATGCTCTACCAAAATTAAGCAGAGAACGAACAATGAAGAGTGTGCAATAGAACAGAAAGAGCAATTAACAAGGCCCTCAGATTACTAAAATATAACCCTGGAGGTTCAACCCTAATCCTCTCATTATGCCAACATAGATCAAAGCTGAAAAAAAATCAAATGGGACATTAAGAGAGCCAGGGAAGAAGAACTTTGGGCCAGGCTACTCCACGACTCCAAAACTAAAAACAGCAAATGATTTTGGTCGCTTGTGAACAAAGTAATGCACCCCTTACATGGTGGAGTGTCATCACACATTCCTGAGGAGATATGTGCACAGTACCTGGAATCTCATTTCAATCTCCCACCAGCCAACCTACGGGTGACCATTTCTCTGGGCCCCACTACAACCAGCAAACGGCGGAATAAAAGCACCCAGTGAACTGTCTTACAACATAAGGAGGATGTAAAGGCAATCCACTTGGATAGAATTAAACAACAAATATCAAAAGAAAGGAAAGAGGGAGATCCAGGGCCCAACGGAATCCCACTAGCCCTTTTTAAACAGGATGCAACATTTTGGGCAGATAAGTTAGACCCAATTTTTTGCCATATCAGGCAAACCAGCCAGCTGTCAGCTAAATAGAAGGGCTCCATTATTTCACCAATTCATAAATCAAGCAACAAAGCCTTTCCAAAAAATTACCGTCTTACTGCCTTGTTTGATGTAGAAGCTAAATACTCTGCAGACACCCTACTAGTGGAGTTACAGGAATGGGCCGAGGACCAGGGTATTATTCCATACAACCAGACAGGGTTCTGCAAAGCAACCGGCACAACCACTAACACCCTCACAATGTCACTCCTTATCGATCAAGCCAAGGTGACAAAACAGGCTTTGCACTTCTATTTAATAGATTTTAAAGCCGCTTTTGATAATATTGACCGAGCAAGGCTGTGGAAATAACTGGCCGGCTCAAATATTCCGAATTCTCTCCTCGAAATGATAATACAACTACATACTGATACCTGGGTGCAGGTTAATTTGGGCAATGGTACACATCTATCTAGGCGTAACCCTACAACTAACGGGCTCAAACAGGGCTGTGTGCTTGCCCCAACTCTATTCAAATTGTATGTTGCAGACATGACGCAAACTCTAAATTTACCCAACGCACACGCCCCCAAGATAGACGGTAAGGCCTTGTCCAGCATTTAATATGTAGACGATGTGGTCTTGATCAGCCACACGAAAGTAAGACTGCAGCACCTCCTGAACGCACTAGAGAGCTATGCTACAGAAAACATCTTGGAATTAAATCTTGACAAAACAAAAACAATGTCTATAAATAGATCTGCAAAAGGCTCCTCTGAATGAAATCTGGGCAATATCAGAATTCAGAATGTCACAAACTATAAATATCTACGGCGTCTTGACAGCACTATGATTAGAGCTTACAGGATCCTTTTTAATATACCTACTTATGACAGAGTGGGCCAGATCAGACTGGAATTTGTGCTCACCAATCAATACCTAGCAATACAAGGGGTCTACCTAACGAGCTGGCACAAAATTAGGATGCCACTGAGAACACTTTAAACCATCTATAATGGAAGGAGCTGCAGTTCAGCTCACAGCGACCGGCCAGGAACTATTTTAAAAGCAGCCTAGCAACTACAGGGCTTTCTGCGCTTTGGGAGACACTAACCTCGCATACACTTTTTTAAAAAGCAGTACAAAGGACAATCAGGACCCTTTCGGTAATTGACGATAAAGCTACCTTCACAAAACGGAGCCATGCAGAATGCAGCGGCCAGAATTCTTCTTGGCCTTCCTGGAATCTGTTCCACCACTCATGCTATCTGTCGGCTACACTGGTTGCCGGTGGCTAGACGTGTTAAGTTCAAGGCCCTTTGCATCACTTTTAAAATTCAGAATCTCTCTTCCCCTGGTATTTTGGCCAATCTGGTGTCATCTTATCTTCCCACTCGCCAGCTCCTCCGACTGGTCACCATCTGGTGGTTGTTCCCCAGGTAAGGAGGGAACGGGCTGGTGGGCGTTCCTTCCGTGTTATGGCATCTAAACTCTGGAAATCACTGCCTCTTTCCATCCGCAGCATTAACACGGAACTACATTGCTTTTCATAAGGCCATTAAGACCCATCTTTTCCCTTCTCTATATGCCTTCCATTTCAGCAGCCTCTCCTTCTGTTGCTTAGTGCCGGGACGCCCCTTCGCTGGGGCAGCTGTGCGCTCTACAAAACGTTATAACATAACATAACATGCATGGATGACGACTAATAGCTATAAAACACTCAGCCCACAAACCTATTTCAGCGTGCATGAAAGAAAAAATGCTCAAACATCGACTATGGAAGTTTCCATCTATCCTGCATCTACCACCATGGCAGAGGGGGCAAGCTACAACTAACTGCTGTCTATGCAAAAAGGGAACAGAGGACATGGCACACTTGATTTGCACTTGTATGCATTAAAAGCAAGAAAAAGTCAGATTATTCAAACCAGAAGTGAACGCCCGTGGAAACCGCACTCAACGGCAAGCAGTGATAGCGTGCTTCAACTCCAATGGTCTGCAACTTAATTGCAAACTAGTGAAGTTTTTAACCATTGTAGACAATAAAATGGAAGAAGCAAGTGCATTGGGGACCCGCACGGTCAGCGGGGAAGGCAGAACTATGCAACCCAAGGCCAATTAGAACAAGATGTTTCTATTAACCTCGTTCCATTTAAATTCTAATTCTAAACCTTTAACGTTTTATTTATCAAAATTGATCTGATTATGAAATTTGAGCTTTTTGTAACAAATTTGTAAAAGGTTTTTATTAATCACATACAATAAAAATAAATGGATTGAATTGATTGTCTGGGATGGGTGACAGCCGGGCTTTGTGGATTCCCTCTAGATAGCTACACACAAAGGGAGCTCAGGTGTGGCTTGATAGGACATCCACATCCTGATGGGCCTTCCTGGGAAGAATGGGAGGGAGGAGCTGTGCAAAGCCTCACACTTACACCTGAATAGGCTGTGTCCTGTCCCCACATAAAGGGCTGCATACCACCCTGTAGTGAGTCTGATATCAGGGAAGGAAGGAAAGACCACTGTGTACTTCAAAGACCTTTCTTTGAAGTTTCCCCTACTTCAAGGGCACAACTAGGTATAAGTACTGGGCCTCTGACACCACCACTTCAGTACACTTCTGGACCTGTGAATACTCTGCCAGAAAGAAGGACTGCTGTGCTAGTAAATGACTGCCACTCTACTGGACGTCTGCTCTGGAAGAACTGGTTTCCTGCTGTGCTGACATGCTGTTTGCTGCCCCTCTTCCCTGACTGAGAAGGACTGGACCTGCATCACTTGAGCCCAGAGTGACTCCAAGTACTTGCTGGCTTGCCTCCTGATTAAAGTCTCAGAGACAGAAAAGACTTCCATCCATCATGCTCATACACCTGGACTCTGAAATCTGTGAGTCAGCCCTGCCAAGTTGTGCCACCCCAGTCCTGGACCCCTGGAAGTGGGCCTAAGGTGTTTGCTCCAGTGGAACCGACACATCCTCTGCTGTGAGAGCAGAATCGACGTATCACCGCTGTTGCAGGAAGAGGACCAGCTCATCACCCTGGGAAGCAGCACATGATCCTGGAACTGCTGCTTTTGAGCCAATGCATCGACTCCACTGCAAGGAGAAGATTGACGCATCACCTCTACTGTGCAGAGAAACCCGGCGCATCACCTTTGGAATCACGGCATCTCTGAAATGGCGCATTGACTTAAGAACTGATGCACTGCTGCAACCCGCATCTTCATTAACGCAAGAAGACTTAAGGTACCTTGGTTCAGCAGGCCTCACTGGGTTCCTGTATCCAGCGCAGTCGGCCTGAATTTATTACTGTGTCCTGGTCCGGCATGACCAGACAACCCAAGTAAGCACATATTGCTTCTAAGCACTATTTTACTGTTTATTCTTTAAAATTTCATATTGCAAGTTCTACTTATTGTATTTTTGTCATTTTCATCATGTTTTATATATTAAATTAAGTTCTATTTTTCGAACCTCGTATGTAATCTTTTTGTGTGGTCATTTCACTGTTTTACTTTTTGAAGTGTTGCACAAATATTTTACAAACTGCCCCTTAAGTTAAGCCTGACTGGTCTGAGCCTGCTAACGGGCGTGAGCCCAGGTTAATTTAGGGTGTGTTTGTGATTTACCCTGACTAGCATTGTGGTTCCTGCTTGGACAGGGTGCATACCTCTGCCAAGCAGAACTTCCATTGCTAACAACTGTAGATTACACTTTTATGCACTTTTCAAATTTTAATGTGAGTGAAAATTCTGAAATAACCCCTCAGCAGGAAAGTGACAAGAATCAACAGAGAAGTTCTTTATTTATTTTATAATAATATCTAACATATGGATTTTCCTAACACTGGTAACTAACTAATAAACACCAGTAATAACTCAAAACTAAGGGGGCGATCAAGATTGCGGAAGGCCCGTCACCACCAGCCATGCGGTGGCGGTCCTTCCGCAATTGGACCGTGATTTTACCCCCCGCCACATTATGATAGCGGGAGTAATTGATCTCAGACCGCGCCGGATGCAAAGACCGTCCACCACGGAACCGCCACAGGCAATCGTTGCGGTTGCCTGACAGAGTGGTCTGCATCAATGAAATGGTGGCGGTGCCTAGCAGGCACCGTCCGCCAGATCACAATGCTGTCTCCAGCCAGTCGTTCCATGGTGAGTAAACCGCCGTTAAAAAGGCTGGTGGAGATTGGGTTCGGGGGCCCGTTGCGGGCACCCCTTGTTTTGGGGGTAGGTGTGGGTGTACTGGGGAGTACCCATGGTACCCCCCTACATTTCACCGCACCAAGTGACAGGCACTGTGGGGTGCCTGCCACGTAGTGCAGTGAAATGCACACCATGCCATTTTAACTTCGCGGCACAATGTTAAAATACAAAATGTGACCTCTAAGGGGGCGGTCTCATCCCAATTTTGTGTGCGGGGCCGCCGCATGTATTGCAGGCGGTCCCGGTTCCCACCGCGATGGCGGGCGGACTCCAGTTTGGCTTAAAAGACAAAACTAGTCAATTATAATTCAAGTCCCTAATTCATTAACTCCAGTACCAAAGATCAAGCACATTACGCATGGATATTGGAGTGGGAATCACTGTTAAATTAAATTCTAGAGTTTCTTTCCTCTAAAGTAAATACCAAACTTTTGAGGAGTAAGATCAAATAATATTGTTTACCAAAAGATCCTCGAAATTGCTATGTCTTTTGTTATAGAACCCCCAATCAAGTGATCAAGACAGACAAATAAGACAGCTGAAATACATACATACATTTTTTTAAAGGGAATTAGATATAATCAACAAGACGATGCTCGGAAAAAATACACATGAGACAATCATGTCAGGCAATATAAAAGAATGGGTTTGGCTCGTGTGCTCACAAAATGCCCCATGTTATGTTATGTTATGTTATATATCACTTATAAAGCGCGCGTACACCAGGTTGGTTTCATGGCGCTGCTCTAAAGCTGCCATAATCCTGAACATTACTCATATGATCATGTTGGATCTCTCAGCGGCATTCGATACGGTCCACCACGGTAAATTGATGGAACGTCTACAGGAAATAGGAGTCAAGGGCTCTGCCTGAAAACTTCTTAAATCTTTTTTGACAGATAGAGTACAAACTGTGGCCCTGGATGATTTTGAAGCTAAATCATTTTCCTTGCCTTGTGGTGGCCCGCAGGTATCATCATTGAGCCGGACTCTTTTCAATGTCTATGTTTCCTCACCGGCACCCCTTGTTGAATCATTTGGGTTTACATTAACCTCATATGCCGATGATACCCAAATAGTGGTTAACCTATTTCCAGGCGGCTCTCTGAATACTTCATTTAGGCTACAAAATTGTATGAGTGCCGTGGGGGGCTGGATGGCAAAAAACTGTTTATAAATGGAGGTGGTTCTGTTCGGCAACAATCCCAATCTATGGACACCTGTATTTGGCCGGTAGATCTGGGCCAGCTCCCCACGCCAGTAGGGAAAGTAAAAAATGTGGGAGTGTGGCTAGACGACAAACTGAGCTGCAGGGACCAGGTAAATAAAGTTGTCTCTACTACCACCTACATCCTTAAATCATGTAAAAAAATCATGCCACTACTCCCAAAAGCAGTACAACAAACAGTTGTCACCGCACTTATCATGCCAAGATAGGATTATTGCAACAGTCTTTATTTGAAAATACATGAAGGATCTCTAACCAAATTACAGATTCTGCAAAACGCGGCCGACAGATTACTTACAGGTACACCTAGGACTGATTCCATCTCGGTCCAAATTAAAGCTCTGCACTGGTTGCCTGTGAGAAAACGTATTCAATTCAAGGCCTTGACATTGGTTTTTAAATCCCTTCATGGAATCGGGCCTGAATTTCTAAAACAGAGACTCAACTGGTACACCCCTAATAGAACCTTACGATCTTCTGATGCCAAATTGGCAACAGTACCCAGGGTGAAGAAGGCCAACTGGGGTGGCAGAAGCTTCATAGTCAATGCGGCAAGAGCCTGGAATGCTCTACCTTTATCTCTAAGAAGCACGACCAATCTTCTTGTATTTAGAAAGACATTAAAAACCTTGCTCTTCACAAACTGACCCTCCGTGTTCCTCCCTTTGACTCGGTTCCTCTTTAGGCCTTCTTCTAGCGCCAGGACACCTTTGGTTGCGCTCTATAAATGGCTGTAACATAACATAACATATGCCTGTCTAAACAGCTATGTTTTTAAGAGTCTCCTAAATCTCATAAAATCCACGCAGGATCTAATTTCTAAGGGCAGAGAGTTCCAATATCTAGGGCCTAACACGGCAAACCTAGTTCCGCCGATACGTTTCAACCTGAATGATGGAGGAGTCAGGAGATGCAAGTGGGCCGATCGCAGATTGCGATAGGAATGTATCTTTTAATAATCCTATCAACAAATTTGGGGCTCCTACCGTTCAGAGATTTAAAGATGATACATCCCACCTTGAAGGGGTATCTCTGAGTTATAGGGAGCCAATGTAACTTCCTCAGAAGAGGGGTGACATGTTGGCGCCTATTTTCCTGTAAAATCAGTCTTGCTGCCTAATTCTGCACCAGTTGGAGTTGGTGGGTAAGCTTAGCTGGAATGCCGAAATATAGAGAATTGGCATAATCTATGTGCAAAATCACCATAGCTAAAACCACCTGTATCTTAGACTCCTATGTAAGGAACCTACTGATTTTCCTTATTTTCCTCATCTGGAAAAAACACGTAGGGACCACAGCGCCAATTTGAGTCTTCATTGTAAGGTCGCTGTTAATAATGACCCCCAATGTTTTGGCAGAAGCCGAGGGTGTCGGGGGCTGTCCCAGCTCCTGAGGCCAGAAAAGGGTGCTCCAGGGATTCATAGAGCCACCTATTAGAATCACCTCCGTCTTATCTGGATTTAACTTCAGGTGATTGCTGTTCATCTAGTCACGGATGAACAGCATCGTGTTCTGAAATTTAAGGATGGATTCTTGGGTGTTGCTAATAGGAAACACGAGTTGGAAATCATCTGCATAATTAAAGGTACAAACTTTCTTTTCTTTAAGAGCATGAATCAGAGGAAAGAGATAAAGGTTGAACAGATGGGGGAAAATGAGGACCCATGTGGCATACTGCAGGTAGTATTCGCCATGGGGGTTGTGAACTGGCCTAGACGAACTGCTTGAGATCGGTTGCACTGGAAGGTGCAAATCCATTTAAGAGCTGAGCCTTGGTTTCCTGCCCCCTCGACATGGTCGACCAAAATATTATGGTCGACCGTGTCGAACGCCGTGGAGAGGTCCAGAAGTGCCAGGGCCTGTGAGAGACCCCTGTCTGCCTCCCCCCGCAGGGTATCTAGTACCGGCAGAACAACTGACTCTGTGGAATGAGCTGGCCGAAGCCTGCTTGATGAGGGTCCAGCCATTTGAACTGTTCCAGAAAGGAGGATAAGCATCTAGCCACATAGGCTTCAAGTATCTTGGCCAGGTAAGGCAGCAAAGACCTCGGGCGATAGTTAGACAGTACTTCGGGATCTGCCCCAGGCTTTTTCAAAAGGGGAATGATAATGGCCTCCTTAAAGGTGTCAGGGACACAGCCCTGGGACAGTGATTCATTCAGGAGAGATATAGCTGGACCAGGGAAGGTGGAGAAGACCTCTCTCAAGATCCAAGGGGGGGCAACAGTCTCTGGAAGAGCCTGATTTGACTTTTGTCAGCAGGTCAAGCAAGGCAGTATCGCTTATTGCTAGAAACTGATTCAAAGAGTATGGATTCGTAGGTACCATTACATGTATCGGACTCAGACATGTGGGAATGCTGGCCTTGATGACTTTTATTTTATCAATAAAAAAATTATTTAGGGCGTCACATAGTGACTGAGAGGGCGTAGATTTTAATGTCACTCTATCGGGTTGGATAATTCGTTCACTATTGAAAAAATTACTTTAGACCGATTTGTGGAAGTTATAATTTTAGAGGAGAAATAAGCAGTTTCTGAGGTCTGAATGTTTTTTAAAATGTTCTTAATGCGACCAAATAAATCTCTTTGTCTTCAGGTAAATATTTATTTCTCCACTTCCTTTCGGTTTGTCACAGGGCTAATTTTAAGGACTTCAGATCAGAGGAAAACCATCTCTGAGCTTCGTGACGTCGGGCTCGAGGTATTCTTTTAAGAGGGGCATGTTTGTTACTGGCTGTAAGCAGCCAGGCCGATAAGTCTTTCTCACTATGATTGATTGATGATTAGGCCAGCGGCACTGTGTTAGTCAGTGTCTCAATAAATTGATTTTTGTTATTGGTGTTCCAGTTCCTGGCTGATCCGCCGTCAGGAGTAGGGATTTGAATCCTAGTGAGATTATTAACCCCTTCAGTGCCCGCCCCTTTCCCCGCCCAGTGCCGGCCGTTGCATTAGCGGGCGGGGTCTATGACGAGCTGGACTCGTCATGGGCACAGCGCCACCGCGGCCCATGACGAGTCCAGCTCGTCATGGGCACTGAAGGGGTTAATAGTACATTTTATCAAATGGTGGTCAGACCATGTACAGGGAATGACCACTGGACTAGTTATATCCAAATTAGTTGACCATACCTGGTCGAGTATATGACCGTAATATGTGTCGCCACAGACACATGCTGGCTGAGGTTAAGCCCTGTAAGTGAATCTGTAAGCTCAGCGGATTGGGGACCACCAGATATTTCATTTGCCCTATAGTTAAAGTCACCAATCATCAACATTTTAGCGTGACTTGTTATTAGATGGGCTAAATGTTCACCCAAAATTTGTGAAATCTGTGGCATATTCTGGGGTTGCCTATAGAGTAGAACACAGACCATCGGGCGAAGTCAGCTTCAAGCTTAATCACCAGGTTATCTACTGATGGTAGGTCGAACGAAGTTAGTGCCGTGAATTTAAGATCATGACGTATTATAGCTGCTACTCCGCCTCCTATCCTCCCCTGTGGGCGATTAGCTTGTAGTATGTAGAATTCACTAGGTAATGCTGCTAAGATATCGGGGGAGGAATCCTGAGCTAACCAGGTTTCTGTTAGTAACAGGATATCCGGTTGGTCCGACCCTAATAAAAGATATATGTCCAATTGGTATTTTACCATTGAGCGAGTATTAAGATAGATAACCTTTAAACGCTGACTTTTAATTCTACGCTGGGTCTGAGTATGGCTTGGAGAGTAGCTAGTATATGTGAATTCGGGGAAGGTTGATCGAGTTTCCATTATCCCATTCTTCATCAGCACTAGATGCGTAGAAGAATGCAATGGATGATGAATATGTAGGTTTTTTAGCATAATGACCTGCCCCTTGCCCCGTACGGCCGCGGATGGGCGCAGACGGGCTTGCCTTTGGCGCGCCCTCTGCGCTTCCGCACTGCGGCCGGCATTATAACCGTATTCCGTATTCCGTATTCGAAACACGTGTCCAGGGATGGCACACGCCACGCATACTTGCATTCACACTCGAGCATAGGTGTATCCGCCGACGCTGACCTTCAGGGACCATTTTCATTGGGGGAACACGCCTGGTAGGTGTAGCAGTGTGCGACCAATCTGGTTTAACTTTATATTCAGGCTCCCTTGAGCCGGTGGAGTCGACGGACTCATGGTTACGCACCTGCGCGCTACAAGAGGTACTAGACCTGATAACGATTTTAGCAGCTTACACAGCAACCCCACACATTTTCCTACTCCCTGCTGACGAGAGGCAACTACCTCGAAACACGTGTCCAGGGATGGCACACGCCACGCATACTTGCATTCACACTCGAGCATAGGTGTATCCGCCGACGCTGACCTTCAGGGACCATTTTCATTGGGGGAACACGCCTGGTAGGTGTAGCAGTGTGCGACCAATCTGGTTTAACTTTATATTCAGGCTCCCTTGAGCCGGTGGAGTCGACGGACTCATGGTTACGCACCTGCGCGCTACGAGAGGTACTAGACCTGATAACGATTTTAGCAGCTTACACAGCAACCCCACACATTTTCCTACTCCCTGCTGACGAGAGGCAACTACCTCGAAACACGTGTCCAGGGATGGCACACGCCACGCATACTTGCATTCACACTCGAGCATAGGTGTATCCGCCGACGCTGACCTTCAGGGACCATTTTCATTGGGGGAACACGCCTGGTAGGTGTAGCAGTGTGCGACCAATCTGGTTTAACTTTATATTCAGGCTCCCTTGAGCCGGTGGAGTCGACGGACTCATGGTTACGCACCTGCGCGCTACGAGAGGTACTAGACCTGATAACGATTTTAGCAGCTTACACAGCAACCCCACACATTTTCCTACTCCCTGCTGACGAGAGGCAACTACCTCGAAACACGTGTCCAGGGATGGCACACGCCACGCATACTTGCATTCACACTCGAGCATAGGAGTATCCGCCGACGCTGACCTTCAGGGACCATTTTCATTGGGGGAACACGCCTGGTAGGTGTAGCAGTGTGCGACCAATCTGGTTGAACTTTATATTCAGGCTCCCTTGAGCCGGTGGAGTCGACGGACTCATGGTTACGCACCTGCGCGCTACGAGAGGTACTAGACCTGATAACGATTTTAGCAGCTTACACAGCAACCCCACACATTTTCCTACTCCCTGCTGACGAGAGGCAACTACCTCGAAACACGTGTCCAGGGATGGCACACGCCACGCATACTTGCATTCACACTCGAGCATAGGTGTATCCGCCGACGCTGACCTTCAGGGACCGTTTTCATTGGGGGAACACACCTGGTAGGTGTAGCAGTGTGCGACCAATCTGGTTTAACTTTATATTCAGGCTCCCTTGAGCCGGTGGAGTCGACGGACTCATGGTTACGCACCTGCGCGCTACAAGAGGTACTAGACCTGATAACGATTTTAGCAGCTTACACAGCAACCCCACACATTTTCCTACTCCCTGCTGACGAGAGGCAACTACCTCGAAACACGTGTCCAGGGATGGCACACGCCACGCATACTTGCATTCACACTCGAGCATAGGTGTATCCGCCGACGCTGACCTTCAGGGACCATTTTCATTGGGGGAACACGCCTGGTAGGTGTAGCAGTGTGCGACCAATCTGGTTTAACTTTATATTCAGGCTCCCTTGAGCCGGTGGAGTCGACGGACTCATGGTTACGCACCTGCGCGCTACGAGAGGTACTAGACCTGATAACGATTTTAGCAGCTTACACAGCAACCCCACACATTTTCCTACTCCCTGCTGACGAAAGGCAACTACCTCGAAACACGTGTCCAGGGATGGCACACGCCACGCATACTTGCATTCACACTCGAGCATAGGTGTATCCGCCGACGCTGACCTTCAGGGACCATTTTCATTGGGGGAACACGCCTGGTAGGTGTAGCAGTGTGCGACCAATCTGGTTTAACTTTATATTCAGGCTCCCTTGAGCCGGTGGAGTCGACGGACTCATGGTTACGCACCTGCGCGCTACGAGAGGTACTAGACCTGATAACGATTTTAGCAGCTTACACAGCAACCCCACACATTTTCCTACTCCCTGCTGACGAGAGGCAACTACCTCGAAACACGTGTCCAGGGATGGCACACGCCACGCATACTTGCATTCACACTCGAGCATAGGTGTATCCGCCGACGCTGACCTTCAGGGACCATTTTCATTGGGGGAACACGCCTGGTAGGTGTAGCAGTGTGCGACCAATCTGGTTTAACTTTATATTCAGGCTCCCTTGAGCCGGTGGAGTTGACGGACTCATGGTTACGCACCTGCGCGCTACGAGAGGTACTAGACCTGATAACGATTTTAGCAGCTTACACAGCAACCCCACACATTTTCCTACTCCCTGCTGACGAGAGGCAACTACCTCGAAACACGTGTCCAGGGATGGCACACGCCACGCATACTTGCATTCACACTCGAGCATAGGTGTATCCGCCGACGCTGACCTTCAGGGACCATTTTCATTGGGGGAACACGCCTGGTAGGTGTAGCAGTGTGCGACCAATCTGGTTTAACTTTATATTCAGGCTCCCTTGAGCCGGTGGAGTCGACGGACTCATGGTTACGCACCTGCGCGCTACGAGAGGTACTAGACCTGATAACGATTTTAGCAGCTTACACAGCAACCCCACACATTTTCCTACTCCCTGCTGACGAGAGGCAACTACCTCGAAACACGTGTCCAGGGATGGCACACGCCACGCATACTTGCATTCACACTCGAGCATAGGTGTATCCGCCGACGCTGACCTTCAGGGACCATTTTCATTGGGGGAACACGCCTGGTAGGTGTAGCAGTGTGCGACCAATCTGGTTTAACTTTATATTCAGGCTCCCTTGAGCCGGTGGAGTCGACGGACTCATGGTTACGCACCTGCGCGCTACGAGAGGTACTAGACCTGATAACGATTTTAGCAGCTTACACAGCAACCCCACACATTTTCCTACTCCCTGCTGACGAGAGGCAACTACCTCGAAACACGTGTCCAGGGATGGCACACGCCACGCATACTTGCATTCACACTCGAGCATAGGTGTATCCGCCGACGCTGACCTTCAGGGACCATTTTCATTGGGGGAACACGCCTGGTAGGTGTAGCAGTGTGCGACCAATCTGGTTTAAATTCCGGCTTAGCTCCTCCCCTTTTCCTGTGATTGGCGCCCCGATTGGACCTGGCACCCGGAAGTGAGCGGGGCCGATAGCGGTGTATGTATGACCCAATACTTTCCCCAATTCAGTGCAATACAATTTCCCAGTTCAGTGCAATACGAGCAAAGTGCAATTTTACAAGTCTAGCAGTTAAAATTCTATTTCTAATCAATTTAAAATTTCTCAACCGTTTAAAATAACAATTCGTGGCAACAGCACCTTTCTTAGAGCTCCCGCTTCCGCGCTGCAGCCGGCATTATAGCCGTCGTCCGACTTAGCTCCTCCCCTTTCCCTGTGATTGGCGCCCTGATTGGACCTGGCACCCGGAAGTGAGCAGGGCCGATAGCGGTTTTAGTATAACCCAATACTTTCCCCAATTTAGTGCAATACAATTTCCCAGTTCAGTGCAATACGAACAAAGTGCAATTTTACAAGTCTAGCAGTTAAAATTCTATTTCTAATCAATTTAAAATTTCTCAACAAAATAGCAATTCGCGGCAACAGCACCTTTCTTAGAGCTGATTATTACATTTCAAATGGGAACATGAAAACATATAATTTGAGTCGTTTCAAAGAATATAACTACACCAACTATTACTGAACCATACTCTGACAGCACTATTTGTATTTCTCATGTAGAAATTACCAATTTGATTTTTTTTAAAAGCCATTCTTTGTGATCCTCAGGTCCAAATGGCATTCCAATTGCAGTAAGCAAGCATACCCCATCTTGTGTAGTACCCTGCTAATCCTTTTAATTACAAAGGTGATAAACAGGACGTATGCCACCGTCTCAGAAAAGCTCATTAATCCAACCAATTTATAAAAAGGGACCTGAAATCAACCCTAAAAACTTCAATTTATAGGGCTTCTTGACGCAGAGGGCACGCTATTTGGAAAATTCTTATTGAATAAAGTATCAACTTGAGCTAATGAACATAATCTGATTAGGTTACGTTATACTGGATTTTGAACTGGACGCTCCACTATTGATAAAATTGTCTCATTTACTCTATTAATAAAGAAAACGATCTGTAAAAAACACATTACTCTACATCCTTCTGTTCTGGTAAAAGCTCCTAAGAACGGGCATAGATCATGCACTTTTAGATTTTAAACAACAGTACATCAAGACGCCTGGTTAAAGATAAAACTTTCAAACAAAAACTGCTTTTCTCCCAAGATGTCTGCATATAACCATTTACAACAAGAATGCATTTGTGGGTGTGCAGACAGAGAATATATAGTTGGAAATGTCGAACTACAGAAATATCGAGTGCTAAGTACCGTGAGTCAGAAATATCGACAGCAAGAATATTGTGGTCAAGAATATCGATTTTAAGGTATGAAATATTGTTTTTAAAAATATAAGAATTATTTAAGTTTTTTAATATACGTGCTACTTTTTTAGTAGATATCAATTTTATCTTAATTAAAGTTTGCATTGTTTTGTTCTGTAGAGGGTTGTGGGTGTATAGGGGAATAGGGTGGGAACTAATTTAATTATAATAAATTAATGATTATTTTTTATTTATGAGTATTTATTTAATTGAGATTTTATAGTGTTAATTGTGGGAAGTAATTTATTATAAATTAATTATTAATTGGTTGTTAATCATTATTAATTAATTGCTAAATAATTATAGTACTTGTGTAATTGTTTTTAGGTGTGGGTTGTGGGATTTATAAGGGTAAAGTGTGGGAAGTAATTTATTTTTAATTAATTAATAAGTTGTTAATTAGTATTAATTAATTGAAAATTAAATATGGAAATTGTGTAATTAATTTTAAGAGCTGGTTGTGGGGTTTATCGGGGTAATGGGTGGGAAGTAATTCATTTCTGATTAATAATTAGTTGTTAATTGATATTAATTAATTTATTGATATTTAATTTGGATAATAGTTTATTTTTGTGTGTGTGTGGGTTTTACTTTTATAGGGGAAAAGGGTGGGGAGTAAATTAATTATACATACTTTATAATTAGTTGTTAAATACTATTAGTTTTTTTAACTGAAAATAAGTTTTGATTGTGTAATTAATTTTGTTACTGTTTAAGTTTAGCTGTAGTTTGTGAGGGTAATAGGGGTAAAGTTTGTGAAGTTTATACATTTTTATGAGTTTTAATTTATTTTTTAATTAATGATATTTCTTTAATTGGTAATTAATCATGTTAATTATGTAAGTAGTTTTTAAAAAAAAAATTAGATGTGGGTTGTGAATTGTGTGGTGTTATAGGGTAGGAAATACAAAAAAGTAAATGTATGTAATAATTAGTTTATGTTTCTAAATATTTTAATTGAAAATATGTCTTTGTTTGAAAATTATTTTTTATTTTATTTAATATAATATTTGAAGGCATGTGCCATATGCATTTAACATTATAATATGTTTTTTATTTAGTTTGTAATATTAAATATACTTGTATTTTAATTTTTAACCTATTTAGATATTTTTAAATTTATTTTATTGTTTAAATATTATTTTGTTGTAAATATTTTGTTTCTTTTTAATTTAGAACTGACTGGAGTGAGAATATTAATTGTTACGCCTCGCGCAATCCAACACTTTACCTACTGTTGCACTGATTGGAGTGGGAATAGTACATTTTACCCCTCAGCTATCCAACACTTTCCCTATTGTTGCACTTACTGGAGTGGGAATAGTAATTTTTACCCCTCCGCTATCCAACACTTTCCATACTTTTGCACTGACTGTAGTGGTAAATTTAGGTTTAATGTTTTAATTTATAATAGAATGTTTTTTAATAGATATTATGTTATTATATATATATATATATATATATATATATATTCACTGAAAAAACCATAGGTTTCAGGGGTGTTATAGTTAGCTGGACTTTTCACTTGTACAAAACCATTGAAATTCCCCCGTTATAGTTAGTTCAGCTAACTATAACTCGCGCGCCCGCAATGCACTGCTGATGACGTCACATATTACATCACTCATGACATGGTCAGTGACATCACTCATGACATCACTGATGACATCACAAATGACATCACTGATGACATCATCCAGTGAATGTCTGTTTTTCAGAAAATTAAATATGTTTTATATATGTATATCTAAACAATGATGGAAGAATAAATGGGTATATAAGTGTCTAAATGGATGATTTGTTTTTGAAAAATTGATTGTGTAACTGACTGATTAAGTGTATCATAGTGAATACATGGCTTAGTGAGTAATGTTTAAATATGTAAATATCTGTATCAGTCTCTCACTTTGTGTATAAGTGGTTGCATGGGTTGGTGAGTAGCTACATGGGTGTCTATATAGGTTATTAGTTGTTTTTTTGAGTATCAGTCTGAGTGTCTGCATGGTTCGGTGGGGGGTATTACGTAGTGCATAGGTGCATGAATGAGTGACTCACTGTTTGTATGTATTGAAGACAGCATGTGTGCAGGACTGTATGGGTGGATGAGTGTCAGGCTGTGGTGGGATTACTAGTTGTGCCAAATCCACGGGAGCGAAGATTACGCATCTTCCTTCCCTCGGCGCTATGACACCTCCAGCTACTATAGGCTGAAGATATGCAAAGCCCCTAGGGAGTGGAGAGACTGGAGAGGATCACCAGGACCTCGACGGGGAATTTCAATGAACCCTGCAGAAAAGAGAAAGAGCAGACAGAAAAAGGTTATAGCTATCCCGCCCACATATATGAGTGTAATAAACAAGAAACTGAAATTACAAACTAAGAGCGGTTATGCCTGCCCTTACTCACACTCTTCACCCAGACACCACGCTGAATAGAGGATACTGTGGGTCTCAAGCTAATCAGAGCGAGTTCCAACAAAGGATAGGAAGTTCAGCAATTCCTTTCAGGATGCAAGAGTGCCAAGTAATTGCTGGAGAACAAAGGGGATAACCAGCGATAACCACCTCGCTGTTAATAAAGTTTGTTCAAAATAACAATATTCTCGAAGGGGATTGATGTCTCTGAAAGTACCGTCGGTTACAGTCCATAGGTTGGGGGAATGCGCTCGTCAGCGCTTATGTGCCACGCTAAGCATTAGCAAAAGTCTTGCAGTCACACAGTTCTGAAAGCGAGGCACAAAAGAAAACAAAAAAAGGGGACCAAGTCGAGTGCTCCGGCAAACTTAACTGAAAGGGCAGTCTCTGGTCCACGCTATTTCAGCCTCTGATGGTAATGCCAATATCGTGTTCAGGAGGAACAACACTGCAGGTGCACATGAGCAAAACTCAGCTACGGAGCCGATGGCAGGCTTTTCCTTTGGAACAATTAGCGAAGGCAGGAGCAGAGGATTGAAGCCGGAATCTCGAAGGAAGGTGCAGTTTCGTCGAGGTCTTGAAAGGTGGGGACGAGAGCAGGACTTAGGTGCTTGCAAGGGAAACTGGAAACGCGGGAAACTGGAAACGCGGAAGAAAACAAATCCGCCGTCCGTGACCAAAGGTTTACTTGCAAGGTACTCGAACAAGGGGGCGTGATCCTCAGTTGGATGGAAGGTCAAGCACCGGTTACAAGGAGCTGCGTGATTATATACAACAACGTGGTCTCTGATTGGTCTCACCTCATCCTGGGCAGACAAACGATGCGGTAACCATCGCACTGCATCCTGGGACATGTAGGTGCCGATCACGATCCGGTAAAAAATTACCCCGTGCGACTCGTATCCGGTCTTTTTACCATACGAATCGTACAAGTGCCGTACGAACTGGCAATCACGATTCGCATGGTAAAAAGTCCATACGAACCGCATTCGGAATCATTCCCCACACGTCCTCGGGTCGGAAAATGTGTCCGACACGTCCTCGGACGATTTACCGTACAAACGTGAAAAGTCAAGTCCGACCGAGGAATCACGATCCATCCCGTGCGTCCGAGGTTACAACCGTATGGAAAAAACACCGTCCGCACCGAACTCCTATAGCAACCATGGAGACATGTGCCCGCATACGCGCCCAACACTCCCCCCAGCCCCCGTACGTCCGACACGTACCCCCGTGTATGTACACCCCCACCCGTCTAGGTACACCCCAGTACGTTCGAGTCCTACCCCCACCCCTGTACGTGTCGTACCATCGTGTACCCACACCCCAGTACGTTCGAGTCCTACCCCCACCCCTGTACGTATCGTACCACCGTGTACCCACACCCCAGTACGTTCTAGTCGTACCCCCACCCCTGTACTTGTCATACCCCCGTGTACCCACACCCCAGTACGTTCGAGTCCTACCCCCACCCCTGTACGTGTCATACCCCCGTGTACCTACACCCCAGTACGTTCGAGTCGTACCCCCACCCCTGTACGTGTCGTACCACCGTGTACACACACCCCAGTACGTTGAGTCCTACCCCCACCCCTGTACGTGTCATACCCCCGTTTAAGTACACCCCAGTACGTTCGAGTCCTACCCCCACCCCTGTATGTGTCGTACCACCGTCTATGTACACCCCAGTACGTTCGAGGCCTACCCCCACCCCTGTACGTGTCGTACCACCGTCTATGTACACCCCAGTACGTTCCGGTCCTACCCCCAACACAACCTCCTAAGTACGGAGCGCACCCCAGGCCCCAACATCACAACCGCATGTACGAGTCGTACCAACCCACACACAAGGACAGCACCGTACAACCAAATGGCCCATGTACACACCGTACACACGCTCAAAACGCACGTACGCAACCAGGCCAAAACTAAACAACACAAGAATACACCATACGAATGGCACAAAGCCACTAAACATGGCCAACAAACACTACAAAAACACCTTCACTGACCTGCAACTGCCAAAGACAAACAGAGGCCCAAAACACCACCACTACTTATAACACACCCACCCAAACTTCAAACACTGCCACACCCACCCATGGACCAATAAAAAGGGCCCACACACACAAACCATGAGCCTTTGCAACAGACTCACTGCTGCCAGACACCACAGAACCATACTACAAGCTACACCACACCTTACACTTGCACACCTTCACACAACCACCTTCACAAACACCCCCTCATCACATTCACACACATACACCCACAACCATCCACACCCCCCCCCAACATCCACACACCCCCCCCCACCATCCCCACCCACACCCCTCACCATGCCCACTACCAAGAATCCAAAGTTCAGTAACCGAGAGTTGGAGGTCCTTGTTGATCAAATCCTCAGAGTCGAGTCACAGATCTTTGGAACATTGGTCAGAAACACCAGCCTGGCAGCAAAAACAGCCATGTGGCAGACCATCGTCGATGCTGTGAATGCTGTTGCGGACACCAGAAGGACCAGGCAGGAATGCCAGAACAGGTGGTACGATCTGCGGAGGAGGGTCCGAGCCAAGAGGCAGGAGGAACACGACCAGGCCAACGCCACCGGAGGAGGGCCCTCCCGCAGACCCGTACACTACCATCCCTGGGAGGAGAGGGTGATGGCCATACTGCCGGTGGAGGCAGTCGAAGGATTAGAAGGACTCCGAGACCTGGGTGAGTACACAAACAACGCACCTCACATGGGGGGAACGGCATCCACAACCAAAATCACTAACAGGCACGCAACCACCACAAGCCATCGCATGACTCAACCACACTCCATGAGCACGCACATGCCACTGCTGCCACCATGCCCCATGCACCCAGCTGGACAATGTCAAGTCACAGGCCACAGAAGACAACAACACATGACACGGTAACCCGGATGGCGGGAGGCTGGGCCCCAAAAATCACATAGTGCGACTCCAAAGCAGACAACAATGCACTCTGCCCATATGGCCTAGGTCACAGCCAGACAAACAGTGTGTCCCAACACAGGAATGACTTGCCAGCAAATGGCGGACGCCTTGCATCAACACATGGGGGTGAAGGCACTGTTTTGCACATGACAGCAGCTAATGAACAGCCAACATTGTGAAAGAGTGGCAGCACACACCACCACAGCAGCAGCGCACAGACACACATCACACCCAATGGGTGCCTGGAGATCAGAAACAAACTCACATCAACAAGCCAAGGGCCACTCAAAGATCTGCTAACAGTGTGTGCCCAGGAAGCTGGGCTGAGGTGACAGAGGGTGACACACAGAGGGAGGGAGAGGGGGACAGAGAGGGAGGGAGACACAGGGAGACGGACAGAGGGAGGAGGTTGACACACAGAGGGAGGGAGAGGGGGACACAGAGGGAGGGAGAGGGGGACAGAGAGGGAGGGAGACACAGGGAGACGGACAGAGGGAGGAGGCTGACACACAGAGGGAGGGAGAGGGGGACAGAGAGGGAGGGAGAGGGGGACAGAGAGGGAGGGAGACACAGGGAGACGGACAGAGGGAGGAGGCTGACACACAGAGGGAGGGAGAGGGGGACACAGAGGGAGGGAGAGGGGGACAGAGAGGGAGGGAGACACAGGGAGACGGACAGAGGGAGGAGGCTGACACACAGAGGGAGGGAGAGGGGGACACAGAGGGAGGGAGAGGGGGACAGAGAGGGAGGGAGACACAGGGAGACGGACAGAGGGAGGAGGCTGACACACAGAGGGAGGGAGAGGGGGACACAGGGGGAGGGAGAGGGGGACAGAGAGGGAGGGAGACACAGGGAGACGGACAGAGGGAGGAGGCTGACACACAGAGGGAGGGAGAGGGGGACACAGAGGGAGGGAGAGGGGGACAGAGAGGGAGGGAGACACAGGGAGACGGACAGAGGGAGGAGGCTGACACACAGAGGGAGGGAGAGGGGGACACAGAGGGAGGGAGAGGGGGACAGAGAGGGAGGGAGACACAGGGAGACGGACAGAGGGAGGAGGCTGACACACGGAGGGAGGGAGAGGGGGACAGAGAGGGAGCGAGACACAGGGAGAGCAAATCAGCCGTGTGGCGTGTGCGAATGTCTGCTCGTCAGCAGGTAGACTGCGTGCATGTAGACAAGGGTGGCCAGTCCCAGAACCCCCCTCTTCACCATGGCAAAACACAGGGCCATGTCACAACCTGTTCACGAGCACAACGACAGCTACCTGGATCATATAAGTGTGTGGATCCACTCCATGTGCACATGTACAGTGCTACACGGAAGGCACCAATGCATGGCTCGCAACACCTGCCCACTCCACTGCTGACTGCAGTCACACTTGACGCAGCAAGTAAGACTGTGCCACACATAGTTAAAGGGGCCAAAGTGGTGCCCAAGGGACACACCCATGCACAAGTGCACTGTGAGTGGAATGCAAGACAGATCCTAATTCCAAGAGGAAATGTGCCAACTTTGAAACTGATGAAACATGGATGTTCCATGGACCAAAATTAACATTGTCTCTCTCACACACAGGTCAACGTCGTGGTGCACCCCCCAACACAGGGGGGGAAGACTCACAGGACCTGGATCTGCAGGAGCCCGATCCCACCGGCAGCGACCACTCTCACCACTCTGTGGACGACCCCGACCGACCTGGCCCCTCTGGTGTCCAACCACCTGCAGCACCTGCGTCAGGTACAACTGTGCCAACCACCACCCCCACTCCTGCCACATCCCAGGAGACACCCAGGATCCCTGCCCCAACACCACAATGCAGCCAGGCTGGCCAGGAGGGACACGGTGTCCCGGGCACCCAGGAGGAGGCAGGCGACAACGCCAATGCCACCCCTCAGGGGTCCCGGAGACCCGATGTGCCCACAAGGGCAGGCCAGGCGCAAGTGGGCAGGGGTGGTGGGAGTGGAGGACGGCGGAGGCGCGAGCCTGACCAGTTGGCTGGGGATCCGGTATTTTCCCATGTCCGTAACATCCTGGACTCATACCGGCAGGACACCACGGGCATGGCCCAGGTTGTGTCCACCCTCAATGAGATCAAGGGGAGCCTCGATGAGATAAAGACCCAGCAGGCCCAGCAACATGCGGAGCTACATGCCTGTCTACTGGTACACCAACGGAGGATGGAGGACAGACAGGCTGAGCAAGTGACGGCATTCCAGGGGATTCACGCTACACTCCGTCGGATGGCCGACAACATGGCCGACCCTCCCTGTGCCAGAAGGCGGAGAACATCACCACCCACAGGGAGGGATCAGGAGGAGGAGGAGGAAACATCCGACGGAGCATCCCAGATGTCGTCACGGCCTGCTGCTGAGGTTCCCCGCAGGAGGGCGGGTCGTCCACGGAAAGGACCGTGAGGGTCGGCGCTACATCACCATCTCCCAGGACACCTGGCCTGGCACCTGGCCCACTGGAGCAACAGCATCACAGCATCAAGAGACATTCTCTGCCACATGGCCCTGCTGGTCACTGGCTGACCAATGTTGACAAAGACTGTGGCATGGACTCTGAGGATTTCCAATGGCAAGGACACCAACTCCCCTACTGAACTTTGGATTCCAAAATCCCGGAAAGACCCTCACTTTGTCCCCCCCCCCCCAATAATAAATCACACTATGAAGAGTAGATGCCTGCTGGTAGCATTATTACCTAACATGTGTCTTGTAAAGTCAAAACATGCCTGAGTCATCTTTTGTCTTCAACCACCCACACCCTGGGGCCTGAGTCTGGCACAGGACACATGGGTCACAGTGTATTAGGCAAGACAGACATGGAGCACCATACACACCCGTGATGGGCCCAACCAGCTGAGGGGGTTACCGAACAACCGTGCTGACACACACATTGAGTACAGCAACAGTCATGCGCAGAGGTCAGGGATCCAGTCCAGTGTCCTGGGGGGCACCCAGGTATGTGTAGACAGGTGGCAGAACCATGTCCTGCAAGCTTGAGTCCGGTGGATGCAGAGAATGGGGGCCTGGCCAACGTTGGATGCATGGGGATGGCACATGTCACAATACCCACACAGTCATGGACATCATGCCCAATACACAGTCTCAGCCCACACACACAGCTTGCATCTTGCCACTCGACACATTGACACATAGCCACAATCAGGGAATACCATGCCAGACAAGCAGGATGCACCGTGGCAACACACCAGCATTGACTGAGAAGAGGCACCTTGGAGGCATAGGGACACCTTTATTAGTCATGTATTCGGGATTGCAGAGGCAACTCGAAGTACACATGAACACATCATGTGGAGTAACATGTGGGTCCAACACTGGCACCCCCCTTCAGCAGCACACATGCGTGTTCGCCATGGAACTGGCACACAAGCGTCGGCTAACAGCTAAATACCCACAGCTGCACACGGAGAGCCTGCCATACACCATAGATCCGCTGATGTCGAAGTCCCACACCATGTCAAGCCAAAGCTAACCGTATGTGTCCGAGGGCAGTGTCACACACATTGATGCCATCATCACAATCCCCTATCCCATCACTGATGACTGTCAACCAGGCAGACCATCTATTCAGGTGTACACAGCTGCATGTCGTGTCCCATGGGGATGCGACATGGCTGCAGAGGAACCAAACATCGACAGGGGCAGTGTGCATACATCGTGAACAACTGCCACACCCAATACACCCCAGATGCATCCCTTACCCCATGGAGACTTCCAAACGTGTCCGTGCCTGTAACGCTGAGTCAGCCCACGATGTCATGTCCATGAGGAATAGCAGTGCCACAACAATGCAACCAGCAGACGTCATGCGCAGGTACCTGGGGATGAGAGACACACAAGAAGTCAGCCACAAAAAGCACAGCCACTTGCATGTGCATTTACTCGACACATGTATGGATGACAACATGCTAGGTCACAATTATGACTGGGGAAGTACAACCATCACTGGCACCATCACTCCAGTGACACACCCACACACATCTCTGACTCACGTGCCATACATGCAGTTGGAGACACACATCACAACGCATGCCACACGGGGACCAATGCGTGCACACTCAGACACTGGTACTCACCACTAAGCAAAGAAGTCGCGTATGAGCCGAGTCCGGATGTCCTCTTGCGGCTCCACATCCTCCACATCACTAGCCCCATTGCCAAGCCCTTCGTCCTCCACGGGTGGATGGTCCTCGTCATGTTGATCCAGGATGAGTGGCACAGCTCTTTCAACTGCCATGTTGTGCAGCATGCAGCAGACCATGAAGATATTGCAGACCTTCGCCGGGGCATATGGGAGTGCGCCGCCGGTCTTGTGGAGGCACCTGAATCGGCTCTTCAGCATGCCAAACGTCCTCTCTATCACTCGCCTTGTCCGGCCATGGGCGGTGTTGTAGCGGAGCTGGGCCGGCGTGATGGGGTTGCGGAGAGGTGTGAGCAGCCAAGGCATGTTGGGATAGCCAGCGTCCCCTACATGGGAAGCACATGGTCATCGTTAGAAGTGGTGAAGCGGTCGTGCTGGTAGGCTATACAGAATACAGGACAGACAGACTGTACCCACCAACAACACATGCCCGTTCGTTGCGCAGCTGCATCATCATATCAGGCATCCCGCTACACCTCATGATGTAGGCATCATGTGCTGATCCTGGAAAACGAGCACAGACATGTGAAATCACCATGTTGGACTGACACACCACAAGGGCATTGATGGAGTGGTAGTGCTTCCGATTACGGTACGCCACCTCCCGTGCGTGTGGTGGTACCAAAGCTACATGTGTACCATCTATGGACCCAATGACATGGGGCATCCCTCCCAGGGCATAGAATCCACGCTTGACCTCAGTCATCTGTTCAGGGGTTGGGAACTTGATGAAGTCATCCAGGTGAATCAACATGGCCTCTAAGAAATCATGCAGCACACCGCTGAACGTGCTCTGGGACATGCCACCAACATGAGCTATGGTATTTTGAAAGGTACCCGTGGCAAGAAAATATAGGGCAGCCATTACCTTCAGCTGGGGTGTCAGTGCCGTGGGATACCTGTGCTGCGGTTGCAGGTGTGGTGCCAGTCTCGCCGTCAACTCCAGAATCAACGGTTGGGTGAAGCGGTAGAGCCGGATGCTGTCATTCTCCTGCATGGCAGCCAAGTCTGGAATTCTTCGGGCAAGAGGCGGCGCTCTGCAGTAATTTGGAAGTGACAAGGAAGAATGTTAATCTGTCAATACACACATGCTACATAGGGAGTCAGGTATGTGCTACATGGCCAGGACACGTATGGATGCAAGGTGACACTCCTTCCAAGACCCAGCTACACACGGAGATTGAGAACCTCCCCATGCCACGCCATGGGAATAGCTGTGTCCCAGTGCAAGTGAACAGCCAGACGCAACACAGGAGTGACATACGCCCACACATCAGCAGCAGTAGGATGCCGATTGCAGAGACGTAGCGGAACACTGGAGCCACAGGTCACATGACATTACACTAGGACAGCCCACACACCTTGCCATGAAGGTGCACATGTCATGACTCACCACACATACCTTGTGAGGATGCTGACATGTTCTTGTCACGCTACTCCGTGTCCCATGCATACATGTGCACCTCACATCCGATACCACATGTGGCATGGTGTGCGGAACAGTGTGCAATGACAATCTACACACAGACACATGTTGGTTGCTGCAACGGCTGCAGCTTTTGAGGGTGCTCCAACATCAACCTGATGGGAAGCCCCCACACATACATGACATAGTCACATTGTGCACCGTGGGTAGTGACAAGTCAGGTGTCATAACCCCTGTACCGGGCATCAGGGGACACTTCCGTGTGTTGGTGTCCGTGCCATGCCAGTGACGCTCACCCCAAGTGCGCAGTACGACATGCACACATGTCAAAGGAGTCAAGGGCATGCCTGGCACACATCGCACCATCACACAGTACATCTGTACACATCTCATCATACATCTGGTGCCTTCTCGACTCAGGAGTAATGTTCCACATCACAGGCCGTCACACCTGTGCCCCACACATGTAGTGATGCACAGACGATGCCTCAATGTCAATTAATGGACAAGTATGTCCATCCATGGACAAGTATGTCCGCCCGATCCCTACCTGTGTGCCGCCTGTCACCACTGTGATGTGTGAAAACCGCTGTACTGCTGCCAAGAGGGCCTGTGTACGTTCCCATATCACTATGGGAGTGCTGCCGTATGTGTACCCATCGTGATGGCGAGCTTACAGGCATGTGTACGGCCCGTACCACTACGAGTACGCATACGCGAGGCCACCCATAGTGGTACGGGCCGTACACACGCCTGTACGCTCCCTATCAGTATGGGTGGCCTCGCGTATGCGTACTCGTAGTGGTACGGGCCGTACACACGCCTGTACGCTCCCTATCACTACGAGTACGCATACGTGAGGACACCCATAGTGATAGGGAGCGTACAGGCGTGTGTACGGCCCGTACCACTACGAGTACGCATACGCGAGGCCACCCATACTGATAGGGAGCGTACAGGCGTGTGTACGGCCCGTACCACCACGAGTACGCATACGCGAGGCCACCCATAGTGATAGTGAACGTAGTCACGCGTGTACGGGCCGTTGCAATGCATTTGGGGTGCCCTAGGGCCCCGGAACGCACCGTACCTGTGTGTGAAGCTCCAAATTACATAGGGGACACATGAGGGACAAGTATTAAGGCCTACATGCATGCTGGTTGTCATGGAGACCAAGTTCAAAATTCGAATTTCTTCTGGAAGGTGAACAGCAGAAGTCAGTTGGAATTAAAATACTTTGTTGCAATGTGTTTGTGGAGCTGACATCATGCAGGAGAATGAAACCGATAGAGTACACACAGACTGCTAGGTTTGAAGGGATTGGTGGAAACATAGGATGCAAATGTGAGTGACCAATCACTCTGTACTCCTGTGCATGAGACAGGGCAGAAAGGCACATATAAGGCAGCCAGGTCCCATGAGGGAGTACTTGCGTGCACATCTTTGAATTCGTCGACCCAGCTGCTGCTACTGATTCCCTGGAACCATGTCAAGGGCTGTGGAGAGGTCACAGCCATTCACCCTGGAGGAGAACATGGCATTGCTGGATGTGATCCTCCCACAGTACCCCATGCTGTATGGGCGACCAGGGTATCAGGTGAGTGCATAGGCCACTGGCACAGACTGTCCCTATGTTGTGACTGTGACTTCTGGCATTGTGTCCTGGTGTGACACACATGCCATGTACTGTTGGGGGGGTCCCAGGGGGGGGATGCCTGATGTCTCCCAGCAGTGCCCCGAGACAGGAGGGGTGGGTGTGGAGTCCTCACAGCAGTGCCCTGAGACAGGAGGGGTGTGTGCCTATCACTCCCAGCAGTGCCCTGAGACAGGAGGGGTGGGTGTGGAGTCCTCACAGCAGTGCCCTGAGACAGGAGGGGTGTGTGCCTATCACTAACAGCAGTGCCCTGAGACAGGAGGGGTGGGTGTGGAGTCCTCCCAGCAGTGCCCTGAGACAGGAGGGGTGTGTGCCTATCACTAACAGCAGTGCCCTGAGACAGGAGGGGTGGGTGTGGAGTCCTCACAGCAGTGCCCTGAGACAGGAGGGGTGTGTGCCTATCACTAACAGCAGTGCCCTGAGACAGGAGGGGTGGGTGTGATGCACAGTGTGAGCCTTGATCATTGATTGTGACATTGCCATCATTCCACCTGTGTACCCACTATGGCACGTACTGCTTTTTCCCTCACCAGAGGATCATGTCCCTATGACAAAGGTGCAATGCGTTGGCTGCATGACATGCCTTGTTGTTACCAGCTAATTTGTTCTCATATGTCTCTCTGTGACATGTGGCTGGTGTATTGATGTGGTGTCACTTGTTCTTCCTCACAGGTAGGCGCCACTGCCAAGGAGCAGATCTGGCTGACCGCCGTCAGTGCCGTGAGGGGTGTGGATGGTCGGAGGCGGAGCCTGTCCCAGGTGAGGAAACGCTGGCAGGATATCCGGTGCTGGACGCGGAGGATTGCACGGGTCCTGCTGGGGGACTCACCTGAGACCCACAAGAACCGCGGCCGCCGCCGTCTGAGCCACCTCCACAGGCGTGTGCTGCCGGTGGTCTTTCCAGACTTGGAGAGGCGCTTACAGGCGAAGCAGCAGCCGGAAGGGGGTAGGTACATGTGTGTTTGTTGTGTGTCACCGGCATTTGTAAGGGCACAGTAGCATGAATTCACTGCCAGGGTTTAAAGGTGCTGTGCAGATCCAGTTTGCCCCAGTATAGCGCTGCGCCCCTGCCACCCTTCCCCTCCTTGCAATGTGTTCCCTGGTCTGTGTGTAGTCACTCCTTCACAAGGTAATGTAGGCTGGCGCTTTGTCCACGAGAACTATGCCTGTAGCATCATGTGTGGGGGTGGTGTGTAACAGGTTTTGGGACCTTGGCTGTGCCCTGTCAAGTTCACTGCATGTGGGTTCCATGTCAGTTGGCACTGATGCGGACTCCAGACATGGGAGTTGGTCTCTCATGTGTCATGCCTTACAGCGCGCATGTCCTATGTAGTGGCCTGTGACATGATGTGCATGAGTGTGCGATACGCATAGTGCAGGGATGGTGGCGTGTGTTGCAGTCATTACCATTCAGGAGCATGGAGTTGCGTGGCCACTACTGTCCCCTGGGGCACCTTTTCATCAGTGTTGTATGTGTCATCATAAACGTGGACACTCTCAGTGTCTACAGCGTAGGTTGTGCTCTGTGCCATTGTCCCCTGGCACCATGTATATAGACGTGCTATTTTGTACAGGTGTCCACTGTGCAGCCTGACCTGAATGTCCTTCTTCATACTCACAGTTGCTAGTGCCTGTGTGTCTTGTTATACTCATCTGAGGATGGCCACTGGTACCTCATTATTTGTACAGGCGCACCTTGGCTGTTTGGCGTCCAATCTTGCATTTTGCCTGCCCCTGTGTTTATCACCCAGACTATGAGATGTTGGTGCCACCTGTGTCTCAACTATTTGCCTCGTGTAGGGGGTGGTTGGGGCGGGCAAAGCCTATATGTCAAATCCAGATTTCTACTTGCTGGGTCTGGGCAGTGTGTGATGTTTGTCTGGACACACACGCAAGGTGCAGTGACCGAGTCATGTTGGGCATGTTTTCAGCATTACCTATGCAGCATGTGTCTCAAGTTCATGGATATGGTCCCTGGTCATCGGTATTTTCGCCAACGCTGTGTGGTGCAGATGCAGTGCTGGATTGTCCCCAGGGCCTGGGTGCTATGTCAGACTCCGTTTCCTGTCTTTAGCTATTGTCTCATGCTCTCCATGGTATTTCAGTGGCATGGTGGCTCAACCAACTGTGTGTTTCATGCCCTACATCGGTACCTTGTTTAGTAGATGTTAGGGATCTTCCTTTTCAGGCTATGCAATGTTACCTATGTAGATTGGACTCATGTGACAGATGTGTACAGGTGTCTGATTAATTTCTGTCTCTCCACCCTGCCCACAGCATCGTCGGGGGACACAGAGGGAGACATGGACACAGACAAGGCGGAGGGACCGAGCACCAGTGCCAGCCGTGACATCGGGGCTGGCACATCGAGTGGGACAGAGGCGGAGGAGAGTGCGGCCGAGGACCTGTCGACTGGCACGTCAGAATACGAAGCTGACAGGTCCGAGGAGGATGTCTCCGAGTGGGCGGTGGCTGCACCAGCAGCTGACAGCGGAACAACACCTCGCACCGCCCCCTCAGTTCCCATCAGCCGCCTCCCACTTGCTCGTGTCCCTTCCCAGCGTGCCCGGTCACCGCATGTCTCCTTCATGCCAGGCACCGCACCCCCTGCCCCTGTCTCCACTGCTGCCGCCAATGCTGAGTCTGTGGACATCCAGCGGCAACTGCAGGTTGGTCAGGCTGCGATCCTTAATGTCCTCCATGCCCACGGCCAAACCCTCACCAACATCGAGGCATACTTGGAGGGCATTCATTCATCGCAGGCTGACCAACGCAACTTGCTGAGGTCCATAGACTCCACACTGACTGCAGCAGTGGGTCTCCTGCAGCGCGACCTCCCCCCACCTACCCCTGCCCCATCCACACTTCCCACTCCCATGCCTGTCCCACGTACACCCAGACGTCGGCATGCACCCACATCAACAGACACAGGCACCACACCAGCAGGGAAGGTCCACCGCACTCCTCCGGACACGCACACACAGGGTGAGGTAGGCACACCCACTGGGTCGGGGGGCAAACGTGTGACACGCAGCCATAGTGGGAGTCCGCATTCCACCCAGTCCACTCCCTCCCCTCAGCTCTCCTGGCCACATCTCCCCCAAGGACTCCTTCATGGCCGCTCTGTCCCTGAGCCCCACAGTGACACCACCACGCAAGCGGTCAAGGAAGTCCTCGGTCAGGGTGGTTGATTCTCCCCCCCTGTCTACACCCTCCCCCGGTGGCGCTGCGACCCATCCCTCTGACCCCCCCCCTCCTTGGGGCCTGTGGATCCTTCGGGTGCAGGGGAATCCCTGGAGGACCTTGCAAAGGTGTGTAGTGCCATCCTGGCCTCCGCCTTTGGCCCTGCCCCACCCCCTGTGGTAGAGTCCTCCATCCCTGCACCCACAACGCCTCCCCTTTGCCCTGATGTCCCTGCGGTGCCTGTTGCTTCCCCCCCCATGATGCCCTCACCCCTGTGGAAGACGATGGCATGTAACTGTGCAGGCAAGGTAGGGGACACGCATCCCACTGTGTCCCCCATCCAGCTGAGACTCATTGACTGCCCTATGGGCTTTGTGAATATTGAACTGCCTGCGATCCACGGACATTGTGCTCATGCTGAATAAAGCTTAATTTTTTTTTCATTATAACACTACTGCTATGCTGGTATTGGTGTTGGTGGGGCTGCTACATGGTTTTGGGTGGTGTTTATGTGTTGGGTGTGTGGGATATGTAGTAGTGTGCTGCTCATTGGGGGGACCCTGGGATCTGTGTGCCATCACAAGGTGTTAGCTGACTTTCTTTGTTCATGTAAGCAGTTACTGCATGGTGCAATTGTCCCAGGGTGTATTCCTTCCTCTGTGTACCCTGATATCTTCCCTGCAGGGTGTTCCCAATGTTTAGCGCAGAGCTGTGTCTACATGAGCTGTGTGTGTGACGGAGCCCTTCTACTTTGGCCATGCATGCAGGGCCATGTCTCCACCTGCAACATTCGTGGCATCCTTGGTGATCACTGTACTTGTGTGTGGAGTCTGTTGACATGAGTTCATGGGGACATGTTCCCTTGTAGGCAGTATGCATGTGGGTACTTCCAGCCTCACACACATGTGTTGCACCCCTCCTGTCTCAGGGCACTGCTGGGAGCACTCTGTACCCACCCCTCCTGTCTCAGGGCACTGCTGTGAGGACTCCACACCCACCCCTCCTGTCTCAGGGCACTGCTGGGAGTGATAGGCACACACCCCTTCTGTCTCAGGGCACTGCTGGTAGTGATAGGCACCCACCCCTCCTGTCTCAGGGCACTGCTGGGAGGACTCTGCACACACACCTCCTATTTCTGGATATGTACGCTTGGAACATACACGGTGGGGGTACGCTCCATGCATTCGAGGTGAGGGTACGAGTCTACTTACACTGGTGTGGTGGGGGTACGGTCCGTACGTCCGCGGGTGAGGGTACGAGTCGTACTTACACTGTTGGGGTGGGGGTAGGCTCCATGCATACGCGGGTGAGGGTACGAGTCGTACTTACACTGGTGTGGTGGGGGTACGGTCCGTACGTCCGCGGGTGAGGGTACGAGTCGTACTTACAATGTTGGGGTGGGGGTACGCTCCATGCATACGCGGGTGAGGGTACGAGTCGTACTTACACTGTTGGGGTGGGGGTACGCTCCATGCATACGTGGGTGAGGGTACGAGTCGTACTTACACTGGTGTGGTGGGGGTGCGGTCCGTACGTCCGCGGGTGAGGGTACGAGTCGTACTTACACTGGTGTGGTGGGGGTACGGTCCGTACGCCCGCGGGTGAGGGTACGAGTCGTACTTACAATGTTGGGGTGGGGGTATGCTCCATGCATACGCGGGTGATGGTACGAGTCGTACTTACACTGGTGTGGTGGGGGTGCGGTCCGTACGTCCGCGGGTGAGGGTACGAGTCGTACTTACACTGGTGTGGTGGGGGTGCGGTCCGTACGTCCGCGGGTGAGGGTACGAGTCGTACTTACACTGGTGTGGTGGGGGTACGGTCTGTACGTCCGCGG
The DNA here is from genome assembly GCF_964204655.1 of Triturus cristatus. Taxonomy (NCBI): domain Eukaryota; kingdom Metazoa; phylum Chordata; class Amphibia; order Caudata; family Salamandridae; genus Triturus; species Triturus cristatus. Next base: position 241,961,326 of record NC_140579.1, read on the forward strand.
GTGAGGGTACGAGTCGTACTTACAATGTTGGGGTGGGGGTACGCTCCATGCATACGCGGGTGAGAGTACGAGTCGTACTTACACTGGTGTGGTGGGGGTGCGGTCCGTACGTCCGCGGGTGAGGGTACGAGTCGTACTTACACTGTTGGGGTGGGGGTACGCTCCATGCATACGCGGGTGAGGGTACGAGTCGTACTTACACTGTTGGGGTGGGGGTACGCTCCATGCATACGCGGGTGAGGGTACGAGTCGTACTTACACTGGTGTGGTGGGGGTGCGATCCGTACGTCCGCGGGTGAGGGTACGAGTCGTACTTACACTGTTGGGGTGGGGGTACGCTCCATGCATACGTGGGTGAGGGTACGAGTCGTACTTACACTGTTGGGGTGGGGGTACGCTCCATGCATACGCGGGTGAGGGTACGAGTCGTACTTACACTGGTGTGGTGGGGGTGCGGTCCGTACGTCCGCGGGTGAGGGTACGAGTCATACTTACACTGGTGGGGTGGGTGTACGCTCCATACGTACGCGGGTGGGGGTAGGGTCCATACATCTCCGTCCCCACGCTATGTGATGCTTGTGCGGGCCGTACCCAGGCCTTTGCCACGTGGGTACGATCCGTCCCGCCATTGTTGGGGTGACGTGGGTGTGGGCGTGGTACGTCTCGTACCCACGCTCTTCAGGCGTGGGTACGGGACGTACCGGTCTGGTTGTGTTGCCGGTTCGCGTGGTGACGGACTTCCGTTGTGGCGGTCGCTGGCTTAGCTGGACACGCCCCCACCCCCTCGTAGTGACCAGGGCATGGGTGTCAGGTATGTCCTGGGCATGTGTGGTGTGTGACTTTGGTGGGGGTTTTGTGGCCTGCCCTGGTCCTGCCACCCCCACCCCACCCCACTTTCCCCCCTCCCTTAGTTGTTCTGACCTTCTGCGGCGTCTGCGTCGGAACCTGTAGAGGAGGTGGACTGCTATGAGGGCCGGGATGACACGTAGGTTCGGGTCCATGTCTGTCCGTCGCGTACGGGTCCTCCTTGTGTGCGTCGTCCTGTGTGTCCGTCGCGTACTGGTACTCCTTGATCGCGTCGTCCTGTCGCGTACTGGTCCTCCTTGTTCGCGTCGTCCTGTCTGTCCGTCGCGTACTGGTGGTCCTTGTTCACGTCGTCCTGATTTCCCGGCAGTTTTTGGCAGCCGGAAAATATTCACCGTGCGGGATGACGTCGGTGCGAATCGTGATTCCTGGTTCGTGAATGGCAGGCTGCGAGCGTCCCGACGTCAGGTCGGCCCTTTCCCGGATCGCATTGGTAGGTTTGTTTTGTTCGGTCGGGCTTTTTTACGAATCGTACGGAAATGGTGTTCCGTGCGAATCGTAATTCCTTGTTTGTAAATTTTGACGACCGGGTACGCGTCGGACGGAGAATATGCTCCGTCCGACGGTTCGTACCCGGTTTTTACCGGATCGTGATCGGCACCGTAGTCTTTTGCTTGTTCTCGAGCCCAGAAAGCGTGCATGAAGCCCGACTGGTAACAGTTCTCCCCCCTAACGGTCTCCTTACAGGTCTAGGTTTAGAGGGGTGTAATGCATGGAATCGTCTCACTAACAGGGGAGCATGAATATTCTCAGCTGGTTCCCAAGTTCTATCTTCGGGTGCATAGCCTACCCAATCCACCAGATATTGCAATTTTCCCCTATATCTTCGGGAGTCAACGATCCGTCGCACTTCATACTCTAGTTCCCCTTCTATAAGAATAGGAGGAGGAGGAGGATCAGGGCAAGAGGGAGGGAGAAAAGGCTTGATAAGCGAAGTATGGAAGACAGGGTGTATTTGCATGTCTGCGGGTAGTTCTAGTTTCATAGCGACAGGATTAATGACATGGATTATGGGGAATGGTCCAATATATCTAGGCTGGAGTTTTCGTGGGCCAGGTAATTTTAAATTTTTAGTGGAAAGCCAGACCTGGTCTCCTACCTCATAGACTGGAGCAGGGCGTCTATGTTTGTCTGCGTTCTCTTTCATGTGCTGTTTGGCTTCTGTTAGCTTTAGTTTTGCCTGTTCCCATATAGCCCTGAGGTTGGCATGATGTTCAGTAACAGCGGGTATGTTGCTTAACTCGGGAGGCAAATGCAGTGGGAGGAACTTAGGATGATAACCTGTCAAGAAGTAGAAAGGGGAAACATCAGAGGCAGAGTGTGTGGAGTTATTATAAGCAAATTCTGCTAACGGGAGTGCTTGAGTCCAGTCGCCAGAAGTGGTACTGAGTAAGCATCGAAGGAATTGTTCCATGGTCTGGTTAGTTTTTTCTGTCTGGCCATCTGTTTGTGGATGGTAAGCTGAAGACAGTCTGTGGTCTATATGTAAAGCGTGACATAGCCCCTGCCAAAATTTAGAAATAAACTGAGGGCCTCGGTCTGATACAATTACTGAGGGCAATCCATGTAGCTTTACTATGTGTCCTATAAAGACTTCTGTGAGTTCTATAGCAGTAGGTAGTTTTTTAAGAGGGATAAAATGCGCCATCTTAGATAAGACATCCACTACAATTAGTATAGTTGTGAAACCCCTACTATCAGGTAAATCATTGACAAAATCCATGCTGATGGTGGACCATGGAAGTTCAGGAACTGGCAACGGTCGCAACAGACCAGCAGGGGCACAGTGCAAGGGTTTCTGTCTGGCACAAATAGGACAGGCCTTAACAAAGCTTAATACGTCCTGGGTCATTCCTTTCCACCAAAACCACCTCTGACACATCTGGAGTGTTTTCTCTCCTCCGGGATGTGCCGCCATGGGTAAGGTATGACACCAATTCATGATCATAGAACGAGTGCCATCTGAGGAGAGAAACAGACGGTCTTTGTGGTGGAACACCCCCTGTATTATTTTATTCTGGGGGTCAGCTAGCCATTCATCTCTATCTAGCGTGCTATGTTCCTGTTTGAGTCGTAACAAAAAAGCGTCACTGTCTATTCCTTGTTTTTCACCCACCGCTACAATCTTATGTTCTGGTATGATGGGTACAGGAACCTCCTCCCCCAAACTATGATCCTTTCCGAGTCTAGATAAAGCATCTGCTTTTCCATGTTTCGCCCCCAGGCGGAAGGTGATTAGGAAATCATATTCACAGAAGAAGGACACCCACCTCATCTGTCTGGGGTAAGAGCTCTAGCCGAGCGAAAAAACTGGAGGTTTCTATGATCAGAATAAATCGTGATGGTATGAGGAGAACCCAATAAGTAATGCCGCCACTCCTGAAAAGCCAGTTTTATAGCCAGGAGCTCCCTTTCGCCTATTGTGTAATTCTGTTCTGACTGTGTTAAGGTTTTCGAGAAGTAGGCCACTGGATGAAGGGTACCGGTCTTACTGTCTCTCTGTGATAGTACTCCTTCCACCGCATACTGCGAGGCATCAGCTTCCACAAAATATGGTTCCGCCCCAATCATCAGCGTGTCTGATGATTGGGGCGGAAGTGAATCTTGTCTTCAAAGTCGTAAAAGCCTTCTCAGCCTCTTGATCCCATTTAAAGACTACCCCTTTTTTCAATAACCTAGTTATTGGGGCCACTAAGTCAGAGAAGTGATGAATAAATCTCCCATAAAAATTAGCGAAGCCAAGAAAGGATTGTACTTCTCTAACCGTAGTAGGACTAGCCCAACTGGTGATAGCGGACACCTTGGTAGGATCCATGTGAATCCCGTTAGGAGATATAACAAATCCAAAGAAATCCACCTTCTGGGTGTGGAAAAGGCATTTGTCTAACTTAGCAAACAAGTGATTGTCACAGAGACGTTGTAATATCAATCTTACATGTTGCACATGTTCCTGTTCTGTTTGAGAGTATATAAGAATATCGTCTATATAGACAATCACAAATAAGTCAAGGTACTCTCTTAGAATTTCATTGACAAAAAATTGGAACGCCGCCGGGGCGTTACATAAGCCAAACGGCATCACACAATATTCATATAATCCAAAGACTGTTCGAAAAGCAGTTTTCCACTCATCTCCTTCTCTTACTCGAATCAGGTGGTAAGCCCCTCGCAAATCAAGCTTGGTAAATATTTTGGCCTTACGCACCTGATCCAAGAGAGTGGAGATAAGCGGAAGGGGGTATTTGTTTTTTACCGTGGCTTTGTTTAGCGCCCTATAGTCCAAACACGCTCTCAAACCTCCTTCTCTCTTAGGTATAAAAAAAAGAGGTGAAGACACAGGAGAGGTAGAAGGGCGGATAAACCCTTTCTTCAACATGTCTTGTAAATAATCCTGAAGATACTTAGTTTCTGGTACAGTTAAGGCGTACAATCTGCTAACAGGTAACTCCACCCCCGGAATCAAATCAATGCGGCAATCATATGCCCTGTGAGGAGGAAGAACCGTAGCTTTTACTTCATCAAAGACTCCAGCAAAATCGTTATATTCAATAGGGAGTACAGGAGACTCAGAAGCAGAAAGGGCACAATACAAAGGCTCTTGCCATAAAGCTGTTTCTTTATAACAGTATTTTACACAGTAAGATGATCGTAAGGTTACCTTTCGGGTCACCCAGTCTATATGTGGATTGTGTTGTTGTAACCAGGGCACACCGAGGATGGCCCCGAAGGCAGGGGTGTCGATTAGATCAAAAGATATAACTTCCGAATGTCCATTATCACAAATCATGATCAAATCAGGCGTGTGATGCGATATTAAACCAGAGGATAATTCGGATCCATCCACCGCCCTTACTCTTTCAGGTTGTCTTTTTTGAAGAAATTCTAACCCAAGAGTCTTTGCTACAGTGATGTCTAAGAAGTTGCCTGTGGCTCCTGAGTCTATCATAATAGACATAGACTGCCTGCGCTGCGAGGGTAACCGAAGAACAACAGAGATGGAGAAGTGCTTTGGCACTTGAGGGAGGGTATGGGCTGCAAGCTGTGAGACCTGGGACACGAACAAGCCTGGAATAGCGGTCTCCATCCTATCCAAGCTCGTTAGTTTTCCGCTGGCCCCACGGCCCCTGATGCTACTCTATTGACGCTCACGGCCGCTTTGGGTTTGGAGGTGCATTCTCTGGCGAAGTGCCCTCCCTTACCACAATACAAACATAGATGTAGCCTCCTCCTTCTTTCTTTTTCCTCTGCAGACAAAGGGCCTTTGATTCCCCCTATTTGCATTGGCTCGCTAACGTCTTTAGTCTCTTTCTTTTCAGTCCGTGAAAAAAGAAGACGCAGATAATCCCCCTTCGTCTTCTCCCCTTTTCTTTCCGTTAAACGGTGGTCCAATTTAACCACTAAATCTATAAAGGAAGCACAGTCTTCAGGGGGATTTACTATTTGAGACAGAACGTCCTTCAGTTCGTCTTTTAAACCCCTATAAAACAAAGAGATTCTCTTCTCTTCTGGCCATGTGTCTCAGTAACCAATCTACTAAAAGTGGTAATGTAGGTTAACAAGTCTTTCGTGCCTTGTTTGAGGTTAAGCAGCTCATTATCACTCGCCTGCATGTACGAGTGACGGGCAAAAAGATTCCGCATCCTTTCCTTAAACTGTACTAAATCATAAAGTATAGGGTCATCTTTTTCTACTAATGGCACAGCCCAAAGGGCTGCGTTCCCACTAAGATAGGAAATGATAAAGGCTATCTTAGCTGCGTCTGTGGGGAAGGATGCTGCTCTACAAAGGAACTGAAGATGGCATTGGTTCATGAATACTGCATACTTAGAACTGTCTCCACTAAACCGTTCCGGCATAGCCAAGGGTGTCTGGGGTGGTGTGACTACCGTCACATTAACCGGGTTAGAAGCAGAAGTGCTGGGTGTTGAATCTGCCGGCGTAGTAATTCGAAAATGGCCGGGTTGTATGTAACTACGTTTAGACTGGGGATGTACATCTGTCACAGAGGCCTCTACTTGCTTTTGTGTTTTCAGAATGTTTAGTTCTGTTACCAACCGTTGATTGTCTCCCTTCAACAACCTGAGCTCTGTTTGTAAGTTGACCACCGTAGTCGCCAACTCAGCCATTGATATCTCAGAAGCCTCAGGAGTTAGGGGGTCTAACATGGCAGCGTCATAGGACGCACCCTTCTGCTTCTTCGCTCAGGGGATTGGATATACATGGGCTTGACCTTTCTGTCAGGCTGTGGTGGGATTACTAGTTGTGCCAAATCCACGGGAGCGAAGATTACGCCTCTTCCTTCCCTCGGCGCTATGACACCTCCAGCTACTATAGGCTGAAGATATGCAAAGCCCCTAGGGAGTGGAGAGACTGGAGAGGATCACCAGGACCTCGACGGGGAATTTCAAGGAACCCTGCAGAAAAGAGAAAGAGCAGACAGAAAAAGGTTATAGCTATCCCACCCACATATATGAGTGTAATAAACAAGAAACTGAAATTACAAACTAAGAGCGGTTATGCCTGCCCTTACTCACACTCTTCACCCAGACACCACGCTGAATAGAGGATACTGTGGGTCTCAAGCTAATCAGAGCGAGTTCCAACAAAGGATAGGAAGTTCAGCAATTCCTTTCAGGATGCAAGAGTGCCAAGTAATTGCTGGAGAACAAAGGGGATAACCAGTGATAACCACCTCGCTGTTAATAAAGTTTGTTCAAAATAACAATATTCTCGAAGGGGATTGATGTCTCTGAAAGTACCGTCGGTTACAGTCCATAGGTTGGGGGAATGCGCTCGTCAGCGCTTATGTGCCACGCTAAGCATTAGCAAAAGTCTTGCAGTCACACAGTTCTGAAAGCGAGGTACAAAAGAAAACAAAAAAAGGGGACCAAGTCGAGTGCTCCTGCAAACTTAACTGAAAGGGCAGTCTCTGGTCCACGCTATTTCAGCCTCTGATGGTAATGCCAATATCGTGTTCAGGAGGAACAACACTGCAGGTGCACATGAGCAAAACTCAGCTACGGAGCCGATGGCAGGCTTTTCCTTTGGAACAATTAGCGAAGGCAGGGGCAGAGGATTGAAGCCGGAATCTCGAAGGAAGGTGCAGTTTCGTCGAGGTCTTGAAAGGTGGGGACGAGAGCAGGACTTAGGTGCTTGCAAGGGAAACTGGAAACGCGGGAAACTGGAAACGCGGAAGAAAACAAATCCGCCGTCCGTGACCAAAGGTTTACTTGCAAGGTACTCGAACTAGGGGGCGTGATCCTCAGTTGGATGGAAGGTCAAGCACCGGTTACAAGGAGCTGCGTGATTATATACAACAACGTGGTCTCTGATTGGTCTCACCTCATCCTGGGCAGACAAACGATGCAGTAACCATCGCACTGCATCCTGGGACATGTAGTCTTTTGCTTGTTCTCGAGCCCAGAAAGCGTGCATGAAGCCCGACTGGTAACAATGAGTGTGTGTATGGGTGTGTTAGTGAGTGAATGACTGTCTCAATAGTGTCTTTATGAGTAACTACATATGTTTTATACTAGTATATGTGACTATTGGTGTATATAAGTGAGTATATGTGAGAGCGAGAGATTGAAAGAGTTCCTGTATGAATAAGTATGTGTTTCTATAAGTGGTTGTTTAAAAGACTAAGTATGTGTAAGTTTTCGTAGAAGTAAGTGTGGTGGTGTGTGTATAACTGTATATGCAAGTAAATGTATGTTTGATTCTTTATTAGCATGAGTGACTATGTGTGTGAGTAACTCCATGGATGAGTGGCATTGTGTAACAGGATGTATAGGTGTATGAGTACATATGATGAGTGAGTACATGTATGAGTGACTGTATAGGACTGTTGGTGAATGAGTGGATGTGTATGTGGATCTTAGAATTACTGAAGAGGTTGTTGTAACTGGTATTGGTATGTCCATTGTTTTGAACATTTTAGTCTCTATTTTTGAATGTGTGTATCAAAGGTTATATTAGGGTGAGAGGAGGTCTGCCACTCTATCACAAGGATGATGTCATCAGTGATGTCATCAGTGATGTCATTTGAGATGTCATCAGTGATGTCATGAGTGATGTCACTGACCATGTCATGAGTGATGTAATATGTGACGTCATCAGCAGTGCATTGCGGGCGCGCGAGCTATAGTTAGCTGAACTAACTATAACGGGGGAATTTCAATGGTTTTGTACAAGTGAAAAGTCCAGCTAACTATAACACCCCTGAAACCTATGGTTTTTTCAGTGAATTTCTGAGGTTTTTTAAATGCTAATTCCTAACTATAACGTGCCTGAAACCTATGGTTTTTTCTGTGAATTTCAAAGGTTTTTTAAATGCTAATTTCTAACTATGCCTACAGAGATAGGACATGTGAAGAAAGAAGAAAAAATGCACAGAAAGAAAAAAAAGAAGTGCAGAAAGAAGCAACAGAAGTCCTTAAAGACGAAGAAAAGTGCAGGAAGAAGGATAACGTGCAGAAAGAACAAAAAGAAGAGCAGAAAGAATCCTTGTTGCAAAATCATCCTGTACCCTCAACTTTTTCAGACGGATACTGGTGGTAACTGAGTCTGACTAACCAGTCCTAGAGCCAGTGCTATGTTAAAAGACACTTAGAATACAGTGAAAACACCTACATACACTAGGGAACATTATGCGTTGGGGTCCCCCTGTGATTAGCATGACCTCCTCTGTAAGCCCCTAGTATATAATAGGGCAGGGGGGTTAAAACTACCTCTTAACGCCACAGGGCGTGTTTGCACATGTCACCTCAGGCCCCGTCCCCTCACTTCCCCACTGTGTAAACACGCCCTGTGGCCGTTTTAAGTTGGGAGAATAAGTCCCCTTGTATCCTGAGGGTCCCTAGGGTCCAACTAGCCCACTAGGTACCTCCAGTAAGTGCCACAGAGCTGCGTTGCAGAGAGGTGTAAAAAGTGGCACGGCCTGGACCACCTCTCTGCAACGCAGCTCAGTGGCGCTTACTGGAAGCACCTGGTGGGCTAGTTAGCCCCCAGGGGCCCTCAGGATTGAAGGGGAATAATTTCCCCAACTTAAAACGCGCCATAGGGCGTGTTTGCACACGTCACCTCAGGCCTCGTCCCCTCCCTTCCCCACTGTGTAAACACGCCCTGTGGCCTTTTTTAAGTTGGGAGATTAAGTCCCCTTGAATCCTGAGGCTCCCTAGGGGCAAAATAGCCCACTAGGTACGTCCAGTAAGCGCCATTGCAGAGAGGTGTAAAAAGGGGCACGGCCTGCACCACCTCTCTGCAACGCAGAGCAGTGGCGCTTACTGGAAGCACCTGGTGGGCTAGTTGGCCCCCAGGGTCCCTCAGGATTGAAAGGGAATTATTTCCCCAACTTAAAACGCGCCACAGGGCGTGTTTGCACACGTCACCTCGGGCCCCGTCCCCTCCCTTCACCACTGTGTAAACGCGCCCTGTGGCCGTTCTAAGTTGAGAGATTAAGTCCCCTTGAATCCTAAGGGTCCCTAGGGTCAAACTAGCCCACTAGGTACCTCCAGTAAGCACCACAGAGCTGCCTTGCATAGAGGTGTAAAAAGGGGCGTGGCCTCAGAACACCTGTCTGCAACGCAGCTCCTTGGCACATTCTGGAGATACCTGTTGGGCTAGTTGGCCCTCAGGGACCCTCAGTATTGAAGGGGAATTAATTCCCCAACTTACAACTGGCCAGGGGGCGCGTTTGCAGAGTGCTGCAAGGAGGGGGCGTGGCCTCCGGCTTGATGCCGGTCTTTTATTTATTTTATTTTTTTAAGAAGGAGGGCTGTGTGGCCCCCCTTCTTTTTCTAATTTACTGGCCCTGGGGACCCCATCCCCCATGGCCTGCACCCTAATTTCTTTTGTTGAAAAAAATACATTTGGCCCTCCCAAGGCCTTAATTGGTCCCGGGGACTCCAACCCCCGGGTCATGGCCTTTTTTGTTGTTGTAATTCTTTAGGAGGGGGCAGCATTGCCCCCTCCTCAGGCCACTTATGTCTCCGGGGACCCCATCCCCTGGGGCCGGCCTTTGTTTTTTATTATTTTAAAAAAATATATATTTATAGAAACACCTAGGACATGCTGGACAAACCGTACGTACCTATCACCATGACGATTTGCGTGATATTCATTAAAAGGCGACTATGCATAGAATGAATCCACATGGAATGTATCTACACCGACAGTGAAGCTCTGACGTGTCTGACGCCCTACCGTGCCTAATCCCGGCGCCCCCGCCGGTGGGTACTCTCCAAGTAGACACCCTTGTCGTTTATTTATACAAACATGGGTAGCTATTGACGGGCACACCAAGCCATTCAAACGGATTCGACAAAAATTCGACCAAACTATGCAAGAAACCCCCCTCACGGTTAATAAAATACACATGCACCGCCGGATGTGTAATACTTTTTATTTTACTCTCTGGAAAGGAAACAAACCTCACTTGAGAGTCACAGCATGCTCCTGGCTGAGCCCAATGCTGTGTTACACCCACCAGTGCCCGCCGAGTGCCTCACACCTCTGTGTTGTATTCCATCAGCTAGTGCGTATGCTATGACACTCTCTAGCCCATGTGCACTGTAACACCACCCCGTGAATATGTCATGCCACATTTGCCTTCACACGGGTTATATTGCCCCATCTAACGTGCCTTCCTCGATGCCTATGTTATAACGCACAGCGCTATGCCATACATATTACAATCTGGGATCCATATCTTTGTCACAGTGCATATGCAACGTTACACTCCCCAGCACATATTTTATATTACAACTTTAGAGACTAGTTGGGTTACACAACACTACCCTGTGCATATTACACTCCAAGGCGCATATCGCATAGCACGCGCTAGTGCCTGTGCTATCTCGCACTCTCCAATGAATCTGTCATTGCGCAAAATGTATTGCATATCATATTTCACGCCCCGGTTCATCTTATATCACACTTTTTGGTGCATAGTTTATACCATATACTATATCTAGTTTTCATTTTCAATCAAGCTCTCAGGACTATGTTCTATATAACACTGCATCCACCTACCCTTTTCACAGGCATTACATTTTGCGATGGGGGGTGGAGGGTCAGGGGGTGTTTCTGCCAAGTGAGCCTGGAGTCACAGTCACAAACGTCCTCTTCTTCCTGAATAAAAGTGAGATTATGCTGCATACTTGTTCATATTTTAAGTAGTTTGCACAGACACACATTTTAAAAACAATAAAGTTCCTAATACCCACCTTCTCTGAACAGTTAGCTTGCTGCCCAATCCACCTCCTCCCTATCCTCTGTTGTCTGAATCCATGGACTAGCCTCCTCCCTCCTGCCATGCATGGTCTGATGTGCTGCCACTGCCCTCCATTTAGCATGATGTACAAGTCCACTCCTCCTGCCCTCCATTGCCCAATTCTATGGCCTATCATTGACCTCCTGCTTAGCCTCTGTGCTTAGCTTGCTGCCCCTATTCTCCTTCCCCCTGCCCTCCGATGTCTTTGTGCATGCCCCTGCTCCATCCATTTTGCCCACCATCTCCATGGTCCTGCCACTCCTATCTACTCTGAGTGTTCTGTTGAGCTGTCACTCCCCTCCCACCTGCCTAGCATTGTCAGATGACTGTAACCTGTCCCTGCCACCTCCACCCTTCCTGTCCACATGCCATGCCCCTATCCCCTTCCTCCTGTCCTCCATGGTCCATTTTACTGCCACACCCTTCTGCCCTCCCTGGTCTGTTGTGCTGCAACTGCTCCTTCTGCCTGCCCCGCACGGTCTGTTGTGAGGCCCCTTCCCCTGAACTCTCTTGTCTGTGCCCAGGTCCTGACCCTCCCTTCTATCCTCCATGGTCCTTTGTGCATGCCCCTGCACCCGCCTTCTTGCCCATCATAGCCATTGTGATGCCACTAACCCTCCCGCTTGCCATGCATGGTCTTCTGTGCTGCCATGGCCCCTCCCACCTTCCCTGTGTGGTCAGCTAGCTGCCCCAGACTCCCTCCCACCGTCCCTCCATGGTCTGTGTGTATGCTATCATAGTCTCATTGTTGCTCTCCATGGTGTCTTGTTTCTAGTGCCCATCCTGCCTGACCTCCATGGTCATCTTGCTGCTTCTGCCCTGCTCCCTTGCCCCAGCCCTCTGTTTCCATGTGCAGACCCCCTATTCCCTCCCTCTTGGCTTGTCTGTTCCATTGTAATGCCCCTGATCCGTCCCTCCTGCCCTTTATGGTCTGTTATGCTGCAGCTTTCTCTCCTGTCTGTCCATTATGGTCAGCTAGCTACCATTGCCTCTTTCCCCTCTGTTCTCTGTTGTCCATGTGCATGGTCCTGTCCCCTCCCTATTGCCTTCTATGGATTGTTGTGCTGCACTCCCGTCCCGCATGCGCTGTGTGGTGTATTGTGCTGCTGCAAACCCTGATGCCTGCTGTTAGACCTGGCATCTTTGGCGTGGTTACCCCTGACTTTTTGCCTCTACCTCCTGTATTTTTGATGCTATGCTGGATTTCGTTTTTGCTGGTTTAGATGCTTTGGGCACTTTGCCACTGCTGACCAGTGTCAAAGTGCAAGTGCTCCCTTGGTAAATTGTTATATTGATTGGTTATCCATGATTGGTATATTTGTTTCACCTGTTAGCCCCTTCTAAAGTGCACTGCGTGTGCCAGGGCTGGTGATTCAAATGCTACTAGTGGGCTGCAGCACTGATTGTGCCACCCACAGGAGTAGCGCTAAAATGACGTCTTAGGCCTGCTTGCAGTGCCTATGTGCAGTCCAGGACTGCCATGTCGACCTGGCCAGTGCACCCACTGACCAGGCCTTATCCTTCCCTTTCTGTACATGTCAGGCATCCCTATGGTGGCCCTAGGTACCCCCCTGGGCTGGGTGCAGTGTATCTGAAAGGTAGGGCATGTACTGAGGTGTGTAACATGCCCTGGTAGTGAATTACAGCCATTTTCGTTTTTCACTGCTGAGAGGCTATCTTGCCCATAGGATAGAATGGGGGAGGCTGTTTACATGCCTATCTTCCCATAAGGGCAAGATAGAAAATCCAAGTTTGGTATCTTTGTGTTCAGAATTTAATTATACATATTTTTAGCAAGATGGTTTTTAAATTCACTGTGTGAGAATAGCACTTTTTAGAAAGTAGCTATTCTCCTGTTTAACCTTCCTGTGTGCCTGTGTGCTGGTTGGCTGACTGGTGTCATGTGATGGGCTAGGTGGCTCCAGGAGCCTGGATGAGTCAGCAGCAGGGTGAATAGGGAGATCTGCTTTAGATGGGTGGGAGGGGTAGTCCCTGGGTTTGAATAGGGCTGCCCTTGCCAGCACAATGCTGGCTCCACCCCCTGCTGGCCAGGCTGAGGACTCTGCCTCTGCTGGCACAAAGAAGGCTCCACCTCCTGCTGAGCGTCTAACGACCCTGCCCCTCACTCTGAAAGGAACCAGGTGCTCCAGGGCAGAGCACACCCAGGAACCGGTTTGAGCAGGGGAATCCCCCCACTGGAACAAAGAGAGACAAAGACTTGCCCTGTAGGGTCAATTTGGTGCACCTCTCCATGTCCCTCCTGTCCTCTGTTATCCGAGTCCATGTCCCTACCCCTATTCCTCCTACCTACCATGATCCAATGTACCATACTTCCGAACATTTTGAACTTGGTAAGAGGGAGATTTTGAAAAAAAATGGGGTATTGATTTTCCCCTTTGAGTTACATTGAAAAAGAAGAGATTGTAGACAGGAGACAGATCAAATAAAGCCAATGTGAGCTTAAAAACATTGGACGTTTCCTGGCTGAAACTGGTCTGTTGGCATGTATGGTTGTACTACCACTGCCTCTTCCTTCTGTCCACAATAGTCTATTATAATGCCACAGCCTCTCTTGCCAGTCCTGTATTGTTGGTTTGTTGCCCCTGCCCCCCTTTCCACTGCCCTCCATAGTCTGTTGTGCTGCCACTGCCCTTCCTGCCTGCTCAGTGTGGTTAAATTGTTGCCTCTGCACTCTCCTACCTGCCTTCAATATTCAGAGTCCGTGCCCCTGGCCTCTGCCTCTCAACAGTATCCCAATGAACAACTAGATTGCTAACATTCTATATTTATTACAAAAGTGTGGAACGCCTAACATCATCTTGATGTAATCAAAACTGTAATACCTAGAGTATTTCCTTTAGAAATGACATATAGGAGAGGGTCTTATTTGCATCAAAATTATGGTTAGTGCTCTAAAAAACTAAAATGAGGACATATTTTCTGAGTTTTCAAATAGTGACAAAGAACTTTTAAATTATTTGTAATCTTTATGTTTTTTTATCCAGTTGACCACTTGATTAAATGTTGCACCTAGGGGAGAGGATGTGGTGTTACTTCCAGAGCTGCAGACTTTGCAACTGGGGAACCAGGTTGTAGTTTCTGCTTCAGCTCAACATTCTGTGATTCTGGTCAAATCACTTAATCTCCCCATGTCTACAACCAAAATGAATTTGATCTTGTGTTATGTAACCAATGCTCATGTAAAGCACTCCAATACCTGACAAGTCTGCACTATATAAAACTGCAAATACACAAAAAATAAGTGTTTTGCACACTTCTGTCATTGGGCTACATGTGGGCTACATCTGGGTGATATTCGTGCTGCATTTGGGCTCATTTGTCTCTGGTGGCCATCTTGGGAGATTTATTTGTTATGAAGTTTCCTAATTTCCTCATTTACTGCAGTCTCCTCGGTAGGAAATGCTTTCAGTTTTTTACTTTGATTCCATCAAGAAGGTATTCAGATGTGTCACACATTTGCCATAAATTCTGAATGTTAGCACTCTAGTTGCTCATTAGATCACTGTACTAAAGCTACTGCTCACCACGGAAGTCTGCTGCTGGTATTAAAAGTGCATGTTTCAGTCTGCATATCAGAATTTTTTAATGAAATAGAAGAGGATTTGAGAAGTCACTCATAATGTGCCCTAATTTTTCTTTCTACAGCACTAATCATAATTTCTATGGCAAAATGAACCCCCTCATTGTGTTTGTGTTTAAATTAAATGTTTTAAGTGTTACCAGTTTATTCCAATCAAGATGGCTTCATGTGTGCCAGACTTTTGTCATAAGTAAGACAGTAAGCGCTCTAGTTGTTCTTAAGAACACTCTGGGACATTCTGTCATTGGGCTATACTTGGGCTACATCTGGGTGATATTTGGGCTCTTTTGACTCTGGTGGCCATCTTGGGAGATTTATTTGTTATGAAGTTTCCTAATTTCCTCATTTACTGCAGTCTCCTCAGTGGGAATACTTTCAGTTTTTTTATTTTGGTTCCATCAAGAAGGCATTCAGATGTGTCACACATTTGCCATAAATTCTGAATGTTAGCACTCTAGTTGCTCATTAGATCACTGTAGTAAAACTACTGCTCACCAGGGAAGTCTGCTGCTGGTATTCAAAGTGCATGTTTCAGTCTGCATGTCAGAATTTGTTTATGAAATAGAAGAGGGTTTGAGAAGTCAAAATGTGCCCTAATTTTTCTTTCTGCAGAACTAATCATAATTTCTATGGCAAAATGAACCCCCTCATTTTGTTCCTTTGTAAATTAAATGTTTTAAGTGTTACCACTTTATTCCAATCATGATGGCTTCAGGTGTGCCATACTTTTGTCATAAGTAAGACTGTTAGCGCTCTAGTTGTTCGTTAGAACACTCTGGGACATTCTGTCATTGGGCTCTACTTGGGCTATATCTGGGTGATATTTGGGCTACATTTGGGCTCTTTTGTCTCTGGTGGCCATCTTGGGAGATTTAATTGTTATGAAGTTTCCAAATTTCCTCATCTACTGCAGTCTACTCAGTAGGAAATACTTTCAGTTTTTTACTTTAGTTCCATCAAGAAGGCATTCAGATGTGTCACACATTTGCCATAAATTCTGAATGTTAGCACTCTTGTTGCTCATTAGATCACTGTAGTAAAGCTACTGCTCACCAGGGAAGTCTGCTGCTGGTATTCAAAGTGCATGTTTCAGTCTGCATGTCAGAATTTTTTAATGAAATAGAAGAGGATTTGAAAAGTCACTCAAAATGTGCCCTAATTTGTCTTTCTGCCGAACTAATCATACTTTCTATGGCAAAATGAACCCCCTCATTTTGTTCCTTTTTAAATGAAATGTTTTAAGATTTACCACTTTATTCCAACCAAGATGGCTTCAGGTGTGCCATACGTTTGGCATAAGTAGGACTGTTAGCGCTCTAGTTGTTCTTTAGAACACTCTGGGAAGCTGCAGTAGAAAACAAAGGAATCAACTGACAGTCTCTGCCCTTGTTGGATGTACATGTTTTACTGAGAATGTCAGACTTCATTCTCACATGACTGAGAAAGATAATGTGAATTTACAGAAAACCTATGGTTTTTTCAGTGAATTTGTACGGTTTTTTAAATGCTAAGTTATGTATTTATTATTATATTTTTTATATATTTATTTTACAATAAACTACGTATTAATTTTTTTTTTTTAATGGTTTTTCACCATGTGATTCAAAAAAAAAATATTAAAATGTTTTTTTCTGCCTTCGGGGTCCTTCAGGGACCCCTTGACAAAGGCTAGGGGGTCAGGAACTCTCTACCCTGCCCCCTTTTCATGTTCGCCACCTTCCTTTTTCACTCTCGTACTCAAAACAAACAAAATGGCGGCCGACACTTCCTGATTTCGACCGATTCGAATGTTGACTGACATGTAACCACCAATCAGAATATCGCTCGCGCACGTTAGGGTGCGCGCACGGTGCACGCACGGTGCGCGGCTATAGATATTTATGTACTTTAACTGCAATTTTCTCAGGAACTACTGAACAGATTGACTCCATATATGCAAAGGGCACATCCCTGACCTGAGGACTACCTCTTTGCCAAATTTCAAGTAAGTCTGTTCAGCCGTTCGGGCTGTACCTTCGACTAAAGGTCCTATGGGAAAATGCATGGGGAAAACACGTTTTGGGACCCCCCTTTTTTCTCGGCCCCCGCTTGACGAATCCCCCCGAGACTTTCAGGGTAGGAGCTGAGCGGAGCGCCCCATTAGTTTTAAAAATTTCGCGAGGATTCGTCAACCGGCGCCAAAGTTATTAAAAATAGAATTTTCAGATTTCCTATGGAAACACGGTCCTAACTATAACTATATACTGGCGACCGCCAGTAGATAATATATATATATATATATATATATATATATATATATATATATATATATATATATATATATATATATATATATATATATAGTCACAGAAAAAAACATAAGTTTCAGGGGTGTTATAGTTAGCTGGCCATTTCACTCACACAAACCCTTAAAAATTCCTCCGTTATAGTTAGTTCTGCTAACTATAACTTGCGCGCCCACAATGCACTGCTGATGATGTCACATATTGCACCATTCATGACATGGTCAGTGACATCACTGATGACATCACTGATGACATCTCAAATGACATCACTGATGGCATCATCTAGTGAATGTGGATTAGTTTGAAATTTAAATATGTATTATATATATACCAATCTGTATTGAAGATTGAGTGGATTTATAACTGTCTGGATGGAGGATTTAGTAGCTGTCTGACTGTCTTTTTAAGTGAGTATTTAAAAGTGTCTCACTTAATATATGGATTAGTAACTAAACTATGTGAATGTGTGCAACACTGTCTCTGTTGTTGTATAACATGCTGCATCAGTTTGTCACTAACTACATGAGTGTGTATATTAGTTATTGATTAGTTGGGTGAGTATTTGTGTGGGACACTGAGTTTGTGTGTGGTTGGATGGGGTGTGTGTAACTCTATGCATAGATGTGTGAATGGTTGATTGACTAGGTGTATAGGTTTAAGAGTGCATGTGGAAACAGTTGTTTGGGTGACTGAGTGTATTTATTTGTGTGTTGGTGAGCGAATATATGTTTTAGTTGTACATCTTCAACAAAGTAAAAAAATAAAAGGCATTGTATATCAGTTGGTGTATATAAATAAGTATGTGTAAGAGTCAGTGATTGTGAGGGTAACTATATGAATGAGTGTATAATTGTAATGGTGCTTTTTTTAACATATTAACTATGAGTTACTATGTGTTTGAATAAATGAGGTGTTGTTGGATAATTGTGTAAGTGAGTAAATGTAAGTGCGATTAATTTTTTTCTCATGAGTGAGTAGGATGACTCCATAACCGACTAAGGAGACTGCTGATGTGTCAATGTCTATATATGTGTATAAGTGCATTTGATAGTGTTCTATTAATTAGTGACTGCATGTATAAATAATTCTGTTGTTGAATGGGTAGTTGTGTGTGTAGACTTAGGAATCAGTGAGTGGGTATGTAGTAACTGGTATTGGTGTGTCAATGGTTTCAAATACGGTACTCTGTATTTTACAGTGAGTGATTAAAGGTTATACTAGTGTATGATGAGGTGTATCAGATTGTTACGTGGATGATGTCATCAGTGATGTCATTTGAGATGTGATCAGTGATGTCATCAGTGGTGTCACTGACCATGTCATGAATGATGCAATATGTGACATCATCAGCAGTGCATTGCGGGCGCGCGAGTTATAGTTAGCAGAACTAACTATAACGGAGGAATTTCTATGGTTTTGTACGAGTGAAATGGCCAGCTAACTATGACACCCCTGAAACTTATGGTTTTTTCAGTGAATTTCTAAGTTTTTTTAAATGCTAATTTCTAAGTATAACATCTCTGAAATCTATGATTTTTTCAGTGAATTTCAAAGCTTTTTTAAATACTAATTTCTAACTATAACGTCTCTGAAACCTATGTTTTTTTTCAGTGAATGTCAAAGGTTTTTTAAATGATAACTTTTAAGTGTGATAGTAGTTATACCTATCTTTTTGTACTGATTTTCTACAGTTTTTTAACTGTTTACTTATAAATATTTTATTCATTAAATAACATTATATATTTTTCAGAAAATTTCACAATTTTTTTTTTAAAAATTGAAACTGAAATTTGAATTAATTATTTATTTTAATATATTTATATTATTTTCATTTTATTTTAAATTACAATTTTTTTCGGAGTCGCGCACTCAAGGCGTACACATCACGGTAGGTGCGTGCATTCTAGCCGCCATTTTAGAAAAGTCATGAAGGATCCTCGTATGGTGTGCGATGGCTGCGTGTTTTTCAGTTACATCATATACATTTAATATCACGTGATGTGCGCGATTGGTATGCGACCAGTCCGTGACTCCTGCTCCCGCGCATTCGCGACACATGCGCATTACGGTACAAGATGTTTGCGCGACTCCTGCACAAAAAATGGATGTTCCAAAATGATATGTATGTGTCTTTAATATATATATTAGGGGAAGAGATTATGTAAGATATTCATAAAAATAAGATATTTTCATGAAGTCGGGTGCGTGCATCGTGAGTGCAGAAAACCAGGTCAGCAGAGCTGCTGTAGAGCCAGAGAACCAGGTCAGCAGAGCTGCTGTAGAGCCAGAGAACCAGGCCAGCAGAGCTGCTTTAGAGCCAGAGAACCAGGTCAACAGAGCTGCTTTAGAGCCAGAGAACCAGGTCAGCAGAGCTGCTCTAGAGCCAGAGAACCAAGTCAGCAGAGCTGCTTTAGAGCCAGAGAACCAGGTCAGCAGAGCTACTCTAGAGCCTAAAAACCAGGTCAGCAGAGCTGCTCTAGAGCCAGAGATCAGGTCAGCAGAGCTGCTGTAGAGCCAGAGAAACCACCAGGTCAGTAGAGCTGCTTTAGAGGGAGAGAACCAGGTCAGCAGAGCTGCTCTAGTGCCAGAGAACCATGTCAGCAGAACTGCTTTAGAGCCATAGAACCGGGTCAGCAGAGCTGCTTTAGAGCTAGAGAACCAGGTCAGCAGAGCTGCTCTGTAGCCTAAGAACTAGGTCAGCAGAGCTGCTCTAGAGCCAGAGAACCAGGTCAGCAGACCTGCAGGAGAGCCAGAGAAACCAGGTCAGCAGAGCTGCTTTAGAGAGAGAGAACAAGGTCAGCAGAGCTGCTTTAGAGCCAGAGAACCAGGTCAGCAGAGCTGCTCTAGCTGACACTGACTGAATGACACTGACTGACTGACACTGACTGATTGACACTGATTGAATGAAACTGACTGACTGACACTGATTGACTGACACTGACTGACTGACACTGACTAACTGACTTACACTGACTGACACTGATTGACTGACACTTACTGACTGACACTGACTGACACTGATTGACTGACACTGACTGACACTGATTGACTGACACTGACTGACTGACTGACACTGACTGACACTGATTGACACTGACTGACTACTCTCTACTACTCTACTACTCACTCTCTACTACTCTCTCTCTACTACTCACTCTCTACTACTCTACTACGCTCTACTACTCACTCTCTACTACTCACTCTCTACTAACTCTCTACTACTGACACTCTACTACTCTCTACTACTCACTCTCTACTACTACTCTCTCTACTACTCACTCTCTACTACTCTCTACTATTCACTCTCTACTACTCACTCTCTACTACTCTCTACTATTCACTCTCTACTACTCACTCTCTACTACTCTCCACTACTCACTCTCTACTACTCGCTCTCAACTACTCTCTACTACTCACTCTTTACTACTCTACTTCTCTCTCTTACTCTCTCTACTACTCTCTCTTCTACTCACTCTCTACTACTCTCTACTATTCACTCTACTACTCACTCTCTACTCTCTACTACTCACTCTACTACTCACTCTACTACTCTCTACCACTCACTCTCTACTACTCTACTACTCACTCTCTACTACTCTCTCTACTATTCACTCTCTACTACTCTCTACTAGTCACTCTCTACTACTTCCTCTACTACTCACTCTCTACTATTCACTCTCTACTACTCACTCTCTACTACTCACTCTCTACTACTCTCTCTCTACTACTCTCTACTACTCACTAACTACTACTCACTCTCTACTACTCTACTACTCTCTACTACTCACTCTCTACTAACTCTCTACTACTCTATTACTCTCTCCCTACTACTCTCACTCTCTACTACTCACTCTACTACTCTCTACTACTCACTCTCTACTACTCTCTACTACTCACTCTGTACAAACTCACTCTCCACTACTCACTCTCTACTAATCTCTACTGCTCACTCTCCACTACTCACTCTCTACTACTTGCTCTTAACTACTCTCTACTACTCACTCTTTACTACTCTACTACTCTCTCTTACTCTCTACTACTCACTCTCTACTACTCTCTACTACTCACTCTCTACTACATACTCTCTACTACTTGCTCTATAGTACTCGCTCTCTACTACTCTCTAGTACTCACTCTACTACTCACTCTCTACTACTCCACTACTCTCTACTACTCATTCTCTACTACTCACTCTCTACTACTCTACTACTCCCTACTACTATCTCTACTACTCACTCTCTACTACTCTCTACTACTCACTCTCTACTACTCCACTACTCTCTACTACTCACTCTCTACTACTCACTCTCTACTACTCTACTACTCTCTACTACTCTGTCTCTACTACTGACTATCTACTACTCTCTACTACTCACTCTCTACTATCTCTATACTACTCTCTACTACTCTCTCTCTGCTACTCTCTCTACTACTCTCTACTCTCTATTACTCGCTCACTACTCTCTACCTCTCTACCTCTCTCTACCTCTCTCTCTGCTACTCTCTACCTCTACCTCTCTACCTCTACACCTCTACCTCTACACCTCTACCTCTCTCTACATGCACACATATGCACATATATATATGCATATATATGCATATGCATTTATATATATGTATGTGTATATATATATACATACATATATAAACATATATATATAATCTGCATATCTATATCAGTATAAATGCATGCATACATATAAATATATGCATACATATGCATGTTATGTACATGAAAGTTTGAAAAACCCTAATACAAGCACAGCTAAAAAGCCACCTAATTAGAAACAGAATTGCTTTAACTTAAACGAGGGCGAGACCTATTGCATTTTCAATGCTTGTTTACTTTGGTGTCATCAAGAAGGCATTCAGATGTGACACACATTTGCCATAAATTCTGAATGGTAGCACTCTAGTTGCTCATTAGATCACTGTAATAAAGCTACTGCTCACCAGAGAAGTCTGCTGCTGGTGTTCAAAGTGCATGTTTCAGTCTGCATGTCAGAGTTTTTTAATGAAATAGAAGAGGATTTGAGAAGTCAAAATGTGCCCTAATTTTTCTATCTGCAACACTAATCATAATTTCTATGGCAAAATGAATCCCCTCTTTTTGTTCCTTTGCAGATTAAATGTTTTAAGTGTTACCACTTTGTTCCAATCAAGATGGCTTCAGGTGTGCCATACTTTTGTCATAAGTAAGACTGTTAGCGCTCTAGTTGTTCTTTAAAACACTCTGGGACATTCTGTCATTGGGCTATACTTGGGCTACGTCTCGGTGATATTTGTGCTACATTTGGGCTCTTTTGTCTCTGGTTGCCATCTTGGGAGACTTATTTGTTTTGAAGTTTCCTAATTTCCTCATTTACTACAGTCTCCTCAGTAGGTAATACTTTCAGGTTTTTTACTTTCATTCCATCAAGAAGGCATTCAGATGTGTCACACATTTGCCATAAATTCGGAATGTTAGCACTCTAGTTGCTTATTAGATCACTGTAGTAAAGCTACTGCTCACCAGGGAAGTTTGCTGCTGGTATTGAAAGTGCATGTTTCAGTCTGCATGTCAGAATTTTTTAATGAAATAGAAGAGGATTTGAGAAGTCACTCAAAATGTGCCATCATTTTTCTTTTTTCCGCACTAATCATATTTTCTATGGCAAAATGAACCGCCTCATTGTGTTACTTTTAAATTAAACTACTCACTCTCTACTACTCACTTGCTACTACTCTCTACTACTCACTCTCTACTACTCTCTACTACTACTCTCTACTACTCACCCTCTACTACTCACTCTACTACTCTCTACCACTCACTCTCTACTACTCTACTACTCACTCTCTACTACTCTCTCTATACTACTCCCACTCTACTACTCTCTACAAATCACTCTCTACTACTATCTACTACTCACTCTCTACTACTCTGCTAGTCTCTACTACCCTCTCTACTACTCACTCTCTACTACTCTCTACTACTCACTCTCTACTACTCTACTACTCACTCTCTACTACTCTCTACTACTCTCTCTCTACTACTCACTCTCTACTACTCACTCTACTACTCTCTACTACTCACTCTCTACTACTCTCTATCTACTACTCACTCTCTACTACTCTAATACTCACCCTCCACTACTCACTCTTGACTACTCGCTCTCTACTACTCTCTACTACTCACTCTACTACTCACTCTCTACTACTCTACTGCTCTCTACTACTCTCTCTACCACTCACTCTCTACTACTCACTCTCTACTACTCTCTACTACTCACTCTCTCCTACACACTCTCTACTACTCACTCTCTACTACTCTATTACTCTTTCTACTTCTCAATTTCTAATACTCTCTCTACTACTCAATCTATACTACTCCCTACTACTCACTCTCTACAACACACTCTCTGCTACTTGCTCTCTACTATTTGCTCTCTACTACTCTCTACTACTCCCTACTACTCACTCTGCTACTAACTCTCTACTACTCTCTACTACTCACTCTCTACTACTCTATACGACTCACTCTCTACTACTCACTCTCTACTACTCTACTACTCCCTACTACTCTCTCTCTACTATTCACTCTCTACTACTCACTCTACTACTCTCTACTACTCACTCTCTACTACTCTCTACTACTCATTCTCTACTACTCACTCTCTACTACTCTCTACTATTCACTCTCCACTGCTCACTCTCTACTACTCACTCTACTATTCACTCTACTACTCACTCTCTAGTACTCTCTACTACTCACTCTCTACTACTCACTCTCCACTACTCACTCTCTACTACTCACTTTCTACTACTTACTCTCTAATACTCACTCTCTACTACTCTCTATTACTCACTCTCTACTACTCACTCTACTACTCACTCTCTACTACTCTCTACTACTCTCTACTACTCACTCTCTATTACCCACTCTCTACTACTCTCTACTACTCACTCTCTACTACTCACTCTCTACTACTCTCTACTACTCACTCTCTACTATTCACTCTACTACTCTCTCCTACTCACTCTCTGCTACTCTCTCTACTTCTCTCTACTACTCACTCTCTACTCTCTACCTCTCTACCTCTCTCTACCTCTCTCTACTACTCTCTACCTCTACGTCTCTACCTCTACAACTCTACCTCTCTACCTCTACACCTCTACTTCTCTTCCTCTCTCTACACGCACACATATGCACATATATATATGCATATATATGCATATGCATTTATATAGATGTATGTGTATATATATATACATCCATATACAAACATATATATAATCTGCATATCTATATAAATACAAATATAAATGCATGCATATATATACATATACATATATGCATGTTATGTACATGAAAGTTTGAAAAACACTAATAAAAGCAAAGCTAAAAAGCCACCTAATTACAAACAGAATTGCTTTAACTTAAACGAGGGCGAGACCTATTGCATTTTCAATGCTTGTTTACTTTGGTTTCATCAAGAAGGCATTCAGATGTGTCACACATTTGCCATAAATTCGGAATGTTAGCACTCTAGTTGCTTATTAGATCACTGTAGTAAAGCTACTGCTCACCAGGGAAGTCTACTGCTGGTATTGAAAGTGCATGTTTCAGTCTGCATGTCAGAATTTTTTAATGAAATATAAGAGGATTTGAGAAGTCACTCAAAATGTGCCATCATTTTTCTTTTTTCCGCACTAATCATATTTTCTATGGCAAAATGAACCGCCTCATTGTGTCACTTTTAAATTAAACTACTCACCACCTCATTGTGTTCCTTTTAAATTAAACTACTCACTCTCTACTACTCACTTGCTTCTACTCTCTACTACTCACTCTCTACTACTCTCTACTACTACTCTCTACTACTCACCCTCTACTACTCACTCTATTACTCTCTACCACTCACTCTCTACTACTCTACTACTCACTCTCCACTACTCTCTCTATACTACTCCCACTCTACTAATCTCTACAAATCACTCTCTACTACTATCTACTACTCACTCTCTACTACTCTACTAGTCTCTACTACCCTCTCTACTACTCACTCTCTACTACTCTCTACTACTGACTCTCTACTACTCTACTACTCACTCTCTACTACTCTCTACTACTCTCTCTCTACTACTCACTCTCTACTACTCACTCTACTACTCTCTACTACTCACTCTCTACTACTCTCTCTCTACTACTCACTCTCTACTACTCTAATACTCACCCTCCACTACTCACTCTTGACTACTCGCTCTCTACTACTCTCTACTACTCACTCTACTACTCACTCTCTACTACTCTACTGCTCTCTACTACTCTCTCTACCACTCACTCTCTACTACTCACTCTCTACTACACACTCTCTACTACTCACTCTCTACTACTCTATTACTCTTTCTACTTCTCAATTTCTACTACTCTGTCTACTACTCACTCTATACTACTCCCTACTACTCACTCTCTACAACACACTCTCTGCTACTTGCTCTCTACTATTTGCTCTCTACTACTCTCTACTACTCCCTACTACTCACTCTGCTACTAACTCTCTACTACTCTCTACTACTCACTCTCTACTACTCTACTATTCTCTACGACTCACTCTCTACTACTCACTCTCTACTACTCTACTACTCCCTACTACTCTCTCTCTACTATTCACTCTCTACTACTCACTCTACTACTCTCTACTACTCACTCTCTACTACTCTCTACTACTCACTCTCTACTACTCTCTCTCTACTACTCATTCTCTACTACTCACTCTCTACTACTCTCTACTACTCACTCTCTACTGCTCACTCTCTACTACTCACTCTACTATTCACTCTACTACTCACTCTCTACTACTCTCTACTACTCACGCTCTACTACTCACTCTCCACTACTCACTCTCTACTACTCACTTTCTACTACTTACTCTCTAATACTCACTCTCTACTACTCTCTATTACTCATTCTCTACTACTCACTCTACTACTCACTCTCTATTACCCACTCTCTACTACTCTCTACTACTCACTCTCTACTACTCACTCTCTACTACTCTCTACTACTCACTCTCTACTATTCACTCTACTACTCTCTCCTACTCACTCTCTGCTACTCTCTCTACCACTCTCTACTACTCACTCTCTACTCTCTACCTCTCTACCTCTCTCTACCTCTTTCTACTACTCTCTACCTCTACGTCTCTACCTCTACACCTCTACCTCTCTACCTCTACACCTCTACTTCTCTACCTCTCTCTACCTCTCTCTACACGCACACATATGCACATATATATATGCATATATATGCATATGCATTTATATAGATGTATGTGTATATATATATACATACATATACAAACATATATATAATCTGCATATCTATATAAATACAAATATAAATGCATGCATATATATACATATACATATATGCATGTTATGTACATGAAAGTTTGAAAAACACTAATAAAAGCAAAGCTAAAAAGCCACCTAATTACAAACAGAATTGCTTTAACTTAAACGAAGGCGAGACCTATTGCATTTTCAATGCTTGTTTACTTTGGTTTCATCAAGAAGGCATTCAGATGTGACACAAATTTGCCATAAATTCTGAATGGTAGCACTCTAGTTGCTAATTAGATCACTGTAATAAAGCTACTGCTCACCAGAGAAGTCTGCTGCTGGTATTCAAAGTGCATGTTTCAGTCTGCATGTCCGAATTTTCTAATGAAATAGAAGAGGATTTGAGAAGTCAAAATGTGCCCTAATTTTTCTTTCTGCAGCACTAATCATAATTTCTATGGCAAAATGAATCCCCTCTTTTTGTTCCTTTGCAAATTAAATGTTTTAAGTGTTACCACTTTGTTCCAATCAAGATGGCTTCAGGTGTGCCATACTTTTGTCATAAGTAAGATTGTTAGCGCTCTAGGTGTTCTTTAAAACAATCTGGGACATTCTGTCATTGGGCTATACTTGGGCTAAGTCTCGGTGATATTTGTGCTACATTTGGGCTCTTTTGTCTCTGGTTGCCATCTTGGGAGACTTATTTGTTTTGAAGTTTCCTAATTTCCTCATTTACTACAGTCTCCTCAGTAGGTAATACTTTCAGGTTTTTTACTTTCATTCCATCAAGAAGGCATTCAGATGTGTCACACATTTGCCATAAATTCGGAATGTTAGCACTCTAGTTGCTTATTAGATCACTGTAGTAAAGCTACTGCTCACCAGGGAAGTCTGCTGCTGGTATTGAAAGTGCATGTTTCAGTCTGCATGTCAGAATTTTTTAATGAAATAGAAGAGGATTTGAGAGGTCACTCAAAATGTGCCATAATTTTTCTTTTTTCCGCACTAATCATATTTTCTATGGCTAAATGAACCGCCTCATTGTGTTCCTTTTAAATTAAACTACTCACCACCTCATTGTGTTCCTTTTAAATTAAACTACTCACTCTCTACTACTCACTTGCTACTACTCTCTACTACTCACTCTCTACTACTCTCTCTATACTACTCCCACTCTACTACTCTCTACTACTCACTCTCTACTACTATCTACTACTCACGCTCTACTACTCTACTAGTCTCTACTACCCTCTCTACTACTCACTCTCTACTACTCTCTACTACTCACTCTCTACTTCTCTACTACTCACTCTCTACTACTCTCTACTACTCTCTCTCTACTACTCACTCTCTACTACTCACTCTACTACTCTCTACTACTCACTCTCTACTACTCTCTCTCTACTACTCACTCTCTGCTACTCTAATACTCACCCTCCACTACTCACTCTTGAATACTCGCTCTCTACTACTCTCTACTACTCACTCTACTACTCACTCTCTACTACTCTACTGCTCTCTACTACTCTCTCTACCACTCACTCTCTACTACTCACTCTCTACTACTCTCTACTACTCACTCTCTACAACACACTCTCTACTACTCACTCTCTACTACTCTATTACTCTTTCTACTTCTCAATTTCTACTACTCTCTCTACTACTCACTCTATACTACTCCCTACTACTCACTCTCTACAACACACTCTCTGCTACTTGCTCTCGACTATTTGCTCTCTACTACTCTCTACTATTCCCTACTACTCACTCTGCTACTAACTCTCTACTACTCTCTACTACTCACTCTCTACTACTCTACTACTCTCTACGACTCACTCTCTACTACTCACTCTCTACTACTCTACTACTCCCTACTACTCTCTCTCTACTATTCACTCTCTACTACTCACTCTACTACTCTCTACTACTCACTCTCTACCACTCTCTACTACTCACTCTCTACTACTCTCTACTACTACTCTCTACTACTCACCCTCTACTACTCACTCTACTACTCTCTACCACTCACTCTCTACTACTCTAGTACTCACTCTCTACTACTCTCTCTATACTACTCCCACTCTACTACTCTCTACAAATCACTCTCTACTACTATCTACTACTCACTCTCTACTACTCTACTAGTCTCTACTACCCTCTCTACTACTCACTCTCTACTACTCTCTACTACTCACTCTCTACTACTCTACTACTCACTCTCTACTACTCTCTCTCTGCTACTCACTCTCTACTACTCACTCTACTACTCTCTACTACTCACTCTCTACTACTCTCTCTCTACTACTCACTCTCTACTACTCTAATACTCACCCTCCACTACTCACTCTTGACTACTCGCTCTCTACTACTCTCTACTACTCACTCTACTACTCACTCTCTACTACTCTACTGCTCTCTACTACTCTCTCTACCACTCACTCTCTACTACTCACTCTCTACTACTCTCTACTACTCACTCTCTACTACACACTCTCTACTACTCACTCTCTACTACTCTATTACTCTTTCTACTTCTCAATTTCTACTACTCTCTCTACTACTCACTCTATACTACTCCCTACTACTCACTCTCTACAACACACTCTCTGTTACTTGCTCTCTACTATTTGCTCTCTACTACTCTCTACTACTCCCTACTACTCACTCTGCTACTAACTCTCTACTACTCTCTACTACTCACTCTCTACTACTCTACTACTCTCTACTACTCACTCTCTACTACTCTCTCTCTACTACTCATTCTCTACTACTCACTCTCTACTACTCTCTACTACTCACTCTCTACTGCTCACTCTCTACTACTCACTCTACTATTCACTCTACTACTCACTCTCTACTACTCTCTGCTACTCACTCTCTACTACTCACTCTCCACTACTCACTCTCTACTACTCACTTTCTACTACTTACTCTCTAATACTCACTCTCTACTACTCTCTATTACTCATTCTCTACTACTCACTCTACTACTCACTCTCTACTACTCTCTACTACTCACTCTCTATTACCCACTCTCTACTACTCTCTACTACTCACTCTCTACTACTCACTCTCTACTACTCTCTACTAGTCACTCTCTACTATTCACTCTACTACTCTCTCCTACTCACTCTCTGCTACTCTCTCTACTACTCTCTACTACTCACTCTCTACTCTCTACCTCTCTACCTCTCTCTACCTCTCTCTACTACTCTCTACCTCTACGTCTCTACCTCTACACCTCTACCTCTCTACCTCTACACCTCTACTTCTCTACCTCTCTCTACCTCTCTCTACACGCACACATATGCACATATATATATGCATATATATGCATATGCATTTATATAGATGGATGTGTATATATATACATACATATACAAACATATATATAATCTGCATATCTATATAAATACAAATATAAATGCATGCATATATATACATATACATATATGCATGTTATGTACATGAAAGTTTGAAAAACACTAATAAAAGCAAAGCTAAAAAGCCACCTAATTACAAACAGAATTGCTTTAACTTAAACGAGGGCGAGACCTATTGCATTTTCAATGCTTGTTTACTTTGGTTTCATCAAGAAGGCATTCAGATGTGACACAAATTTGCCATAAATTCTGAATGGTAGCACTCTAGTTGCTCATTAGATCACTGTAATAAAGCTACTGCTCACCAGAGAAGTCTGCTGCTGGTATTCAAAGTGCATGTTTCAGTCTGCATGTCCGAATTTTCTAATGAAATAGAAGAGGATTTGAGAAGTCAAAATGTGCCCTAATTTTTCTTTCTGCAGCACTAATCATAATTTCTATGGCAAAATGAATCCCCTCTTTTTGTTCCTTTGCAAATTAAATGTTTTAAGTGTTACCACTTTGTTCCAATCAAGATGGCTTCAGGTGTGCCATACTTTTGTCATAAGTAAGATTGTTAGCGCTCTAGGTGTTCTTTAAAACAATCTGGGACATTCTGTCATTGGGCTATACTTGGGCTAAGTCTCGGTGATATTTGTGCTACATTTGGGCTCTTTTGTCTCTGGTTGCCATCTTGGGAGACTTATTTGTTTTGAAGTTTCCTAATTTCCTCATTTACTACAGTCTCCTCAGTAGGTAATACTTTCAGGTTTTTTACTTTCATTCCATCAAGAAGGCATTCAGATGGGTCACACATTTGCCATAAATTCGGAATGTTAGCACTCTAGTTGCTTATTAGATCACTGTAGTAAAGCTACTGCTCACCAGGGAAGTCTGCTGCTGGTATTGAAAGTGCATGTTTCAGTCTGCATGTCAGAATTTTTTAATGAAATAGAAGAGGATTTGAAAAGTCACTCAAAATGTGCCATCATTTTTCTTTTTTCTGCACTAATCATAATTTCTATGGCAAAATGAACTGCCTCATTGTGTTCCTTTTAAATTAAACTACGAACTCTCCACTACTCACTTGCTACTAATCTCTACTACTCACTCTCTACTACTCTCTACTACTACTCTCTACTACTCACCCTCTACTACTCACTCTACTACTCTCTACCACTCACTCTCTACTACTCTACTACTCACTCTCTACTACTCTCTCTATACTACTCCCACTCTACTACTCTCTACTACTCACTCTACCACTCTCTACTACTCACTCTACATAACTCTCTACTACTCACTCTCTAATACTCTCTCTCTACTACTCATTCTCTACTACTCACTCTCTACTACTCTCTACTACTCACTCTCTACTGCTCACTCTCTACTACTCACTCTACTATTCACTCTACTACTCACTCTCTACTACTCTCTACTACTCACTCTCTATTACTCAGTCTCCACTACTCACTCTCTACTACTCACTTTCTACTACTTACTCTCTAATACTCACTCTCTACTACTCTCTATTACTCACTCTCTACTACTCACTCTACTACTCACTCTCTATTACCCACTCTCTACTACTCTCTACTACTCACTCTCTACTACTCTCTACTACTCACTCTCTACTACTCTCTACTACTCACTCTCTACTACTCACTCTACTACTCTCTCCTACTCACTCTCTGCTACTCTCTCTACTACTCTCTCCTACTCACTCTCTACTACTCTACTGCTCTCTACTACTCTCTCTACCACTCACTCTCTACTACTCACTCTCTACTACTCACTCTCTACTACTCTACTACTCACTCTCTACTACTCTCTACTACTCTCTCTCTACTACTCTCTCTCTACTACTCACTCTCTACTACTCACTCTACTACTCTCTACTACTCACTCTCTTCTACTCTCTCTCTACTACTCACTCTCTACTACTCACCCTCCACTACTCACTCTTGACTACTCGCTCTCTACTACTCGCTCTCTACTACTCTCTACTAGTCACTCTACTACTCACTCTCTACTACTCTACTACTCTCTACTACTCTCTCTACCACTCACTCTCTACTACTCACTCTCTACTACTCTCTACTACTCACTCTCTCCTACACACTCTCTACTACTCACTCTCTACTACTCTATTACTCTTTCTACTTCTCAATTTCTAATACTCTCTCTACTACTCAATCTATACTACTCCCTACTACTCACTCTCTACAACCGACTCTCTGCTACTTGCTCTCTACTATTTGCTCTCTACTACTCTCTACTACTCCCTACTACTCACTCTGCTACTAACTCTCTACTACTCTCTACTACTCACTCTCTACTACTCTATACGACTCACTCTCTACTACTCACTCTCTACTACTCTACTACTCCCTACTACTCTCTCTCTACTATTCACTCTCTACTACTCACTCTACTACTCTCTACTACTCACTCTCTACTACTCTCTACTACTCTCTCTATACTACTCTCTCTCTACTACTCATTCTCTACTACTCACTCTCTACTACTCTCTACTACTCACTCTCTACTGCTCACTCTCTACTACTCACTCTACTATTCACTCTACTACTCACACTCTAGTACTATCTACTACTCACTCTCTACTACTCACTCTCCACTACTCACTCTCTACTACTCACTTTCTACTACTTACTCTCTAATACTCACTCTCTACTACTCTCTATTACTCACTCTCTACTACTCACTCTACTACTCACTCTCTACTACTCTCTACTACTCTCTACTACTCACTCTCTATTACCCACTCTCTACTACTCTCTACTACTCACTCTCTACTACTCACTCTCTACTACTCTCTACTACTCACTCTCTACTATTCACTCTACTACTCTCTCCTACTCACTCTCTGCTACTCTCTCTACTACTCTCTACTACTCACTCTCTACTCTCTACCTCTCTACCTCTCTCTACCGCTCTCTACTACTCTCTACCTCTACGTCTCTACCTCTACACCTCTACCTCTCTACCTCTACACCTCTACTTCTCTACCTCTCTCTATCTCTCTCTACACGCACACATATGCACATATATATGCATATATATGCATATGCATTTATATAGATGTATGTGTATATATATACATACATATACAAACATATATATAATCTGCATATCTATATAAATACAAATATAAATGCATGCATATATATACATATACATATATGCATGTTATGTACATGAAAGTTTGAAAAACACTAATAAAAGCAAAGCTAAAAAGCCACCTAATTACAAACAGAATTGCTTTAACTTAAACGAGGGCGAGACCTATTGCATTTTCAATGCTTGTTTACTTTGGTTTCATCAAGAAGGCATTCAGATGTGACACACATTTGCCATTAATTCTGAATGGTAGCACTCTAGTTGCTCATTAGATCACTGTAATAAAGCTACTGCTCACCAGAGAAGTCTGCTGCTGGTATTCAAAGTGCATGTTTCAGTCTGCATGTCCGAATTTTCGAATGAAATAGAAGAGGATTTGAGAAGTCAAAATGTGCCCTAATTTTTTTTTCTGCAGCACTATTCATAATTTCTATGGCAAAATGAATCCCCTCTTTTTGTTCCTTTGCAAATTAAATGTTTTAAGTGTTACCACTTTGTTCCAATCAAGATGGCTTCAGGTGTGCCATACTTTTGTCATAAGTAAGACTGTTAGCGCTCTAGTTGTTCTTTAAAACACTCTGGGACATTCTGTCATTGGGCTATACTTGGGCTACATCTCGGTGATATTTGTGCTACATTTGGGCTCTTTTGTCTGTGGTTGCCATCTTGGGAGACTTATTTGTTTTGAAGTTTCCTAATTTCCTCATTTACTACAGTCTCCTCAGTAGGTAATACTTTCAGGTTTTTTACTTTCATTCCATCAAGAAGGCATTCAGATGTGTCACACATTTGCCATAAATTCGGAATGTTAGCACTCTAGTTGCTTATTAGATCACTGTAGTAAAGCTACTGCTCACCAGGGAAGTCTGCTGCTGGTATTGAAAGTGCATGTTTCAGTCTGCATGTCAGAATTTTTTAATGAAATAGAAAATGATTTGAGAAGTCACTCAAAATGTGAAATAATTTTTCTTTTTTCCGCACTAATCATAATTTCTATGGCAAATGAACCGCCTCATTGTGTTCCTTTTAAATTAAACTACTCACTCTCCACTACTCACTTGCTACTACTCTCTACTACTCACTCTCTACTACTCTCTACTACTACTCTCTACTACTCACCCTCTACTACTCACTCTACTACTCTCTACCACTCACTCGCTACTACTCTACTACTCACTCTCTACTACTCTCTCTATACTACTCCCACTCTACTACTCTCTACCACTCACTCTCTATTACTATCTACTACTCACTCTCTACTACTCTACTAGTCTCTACTACTCTCTCTACTACTCACTCTCTACTATTCTCTACTACTCACTCTCTACTACTCTACTACTCACTCTCTACTACTCTCTACTACTCACTCTCTACTACTCTCTCTCTACTACTCATTCTCTACTACTCACTCTCTACTACTCTCTACTACTCACTCTCTACTGCTCACTCTCTACTACTCACTCTACTATTCACTCTACTACTCACTCTCTACTACTCTCTGCTACTCACTCTCTACTACTCACTCTCCACTACTCACTCTCTACTACTCACTTTCTACTACTTACTCTCTAATACTCACTCTCTACTACTCTCTATTACTCATTCTCTACTACTCACTCTCTACTACTCCCTACTACTCTCTACTACTCACTCTCTATTACCCACTCTCTACTACTCTCTACTACTCGCTCTCTACTACTCACTCTCTACTACTCTCTACTACTCACTCTCTACTATTCACTCTACTACTCTCTCTTACTCACTCTCTGCTACTCTCTCTACTACTCTCTACTACTCACTCTCTACTCTCTACCTCTCTACCTCTCTCTACCTCTCTCTACTACTCTCTACCTCTACGTCTCTACCTCTACACCTCTACCTCTCTACCTCTACACCTCTACTTCTCTACCTCTCTCTACCTCTCTCTACACGCACACATATGCACATATATATATATGCATATATATGCATATGCATTTATATGGATGTATGTGTATATATATATACGTACATATACAAACATATATATAATCTGCATATCTATATAAATACAAATATAAATGCATGCATATATATACATATACATATATGCATGTTATGCACATGAAAGTTCGAAAAACACTAATAAAAGCAAAGCTAAAAAGCCACCTAATTACAAACAGAATTGCTTTAACTTAAACGAGGGCGAGACCTATTGCATTTTCAATGCTTGTTTACTTTGGTTTCATCAAGAAGGCATTCAGATGTGACACACATTTGCCATAAATTCTGAATGGTAGCACTCTAGTTGCTCATTAGATCACTGTAATAAAGCTACTGCTCACCAGAGAAGTCTGCTGCTGGTATTCAAAGTGCATGTTTCAGTCTGCATGTCCGAATTTTCTAATGAAATAGAAGAGGATTTGAGAAGTCAAAATGTGCCCTAATTTTTCTTTCTGCAGCACTAATCATAATTTCTATGGCAAAATGAATCCCCTCTTTTTGTTCCTTTGCAAATTAAATGTTTTAAGTGTTACCACTTTGTTCCAATCAAGATGGCTTCAGGTGTGCCATACTTTTGTTATAAGTAAGACTGTTAGCGCTCTAGTTGTTCTTTAAAACACTCTGGGACATTCTGTCATTGGGCTATACTTGGGCTACGTCTCGGTGATATTTGTGCTACATTTGGGCTCTTTTGTCTCTGGTTGCCATCTTGGGAGACTTATTTGTTTTGAAGTTTCCTAATTTCCTCATTTACTACAGTCTCCTCAGTAGGTAATACTTTCAGGTTTTTTACTTTCATTCCATCAAGAAGGCATTCAGATGGGTCACACATTTGCCATAAATTCGGAATGTTAGCACTCTAGTTGCTTATTAGATCACTGTAGTAAAGCTACTGCTCACCAGGGAAGTCTGCTGCTGGTATTGAAAGTGCATGTTTCAGTCTGCATGTCAGAATTTTTTAATGAAATAGAAGAGGATTTGAAAAGTCACTCAAAATGTGCCATAATTTTTCTTTTTTCCGCACTAATCATAATTTCTATGGCAAAATGAACCGCCTCATTGTGTTCCTTTTAAATTAAACTACCAACTCTCCACTACTCACTTGCTACTAATCTCTACTACTCACTCTCTACTACTCTCTACTACTACTCTCTACTACTCACCCTCTACTACTCACTCTACTACTCTCTACCACTCACTCTCTACTACTCTACTACTCACTCTCTACTACTCTCTCTATACTACTCCCACTCTACTACTCTCTACTACTCACTCTCTATTACTATCTACTCCTCACTCTCTACTACTCTACTAGTCTCTACTACTCTCTCTACTACTCACTCTCTACTACTCTCTACTACTCACTCTCTACTACTCTACTACTCACTCTCTACTACTCTCTACTACTCTCTCTCTACTACTCACTCTCTACTACTCACTCTACTACTCTCTACTACTCACTCTCTACTACTCTCTCTCTACTACTCACTCTCTACTACTCTACTACTCACCCTCCAATACTCACTCTTGACTACTCGCTCTCTACTACTCTCTACTACTCACTCTACTACTCACTCTCTACTACTCTACTACTCTACTACTCTCTCTACCACTCACTCTCTACTACTCACTCTCTACTACTCACTCTCTACTACTCACTCTACTACTCTCTCCTACTCACTCTCTGCTACTCTCTCTACTACTCTCTACTACTCACTCTCTACTCTCTACCTCTCAACCTCTCTCTACCTCTCTCTACCACTCTCTACCTCTACCTCTCTACCTCTACACCTCTACCTCTCTACCTCTACACCTCTACTTCTCTACCTCTCTCTACCTCTCTCTACACGCACACATGTGCACATATATATATGCATACTTTTGTCATAAGTAAGACTGTTAGCGCTCTAGTTGTTCTTTAAAACACTCTGGGACATTCTGTCATTGGGCTATACTTGGGCTACATCTCGGTGATATTTGTGCTACATTTGGGCTCTTTTGTCTCTGGTTGCCATCTTGGGAGACTTATTTGTTTTGAAGTTTCCTAATTTCCTCATTTACTACAGTCTCCTCAGTAGGTAATACTTTCAGGTTTTTTACTTTCATTCCATCAAGAAGGCATCCAGATGTGTCACACATTTGCCATAAATTCGGAATGTTAGCACTCTAGTTGCTTATTAGATCACTGTAGTAAAGCTACTGCTCACCAGGGAAGTCTGCTGCTGGTATTGAAAGTGCATGTTTCAGTCTGCATGTCAGAATTTTTTAATGAAATAGAAGAGGATTTGAGAAGTCACTCAAAATGTGCCATAATTTTTTTTTTTCCGCACTAATCATATTTTCTATGGCAAAATGAACCGCCTCATTGTGTTCCTTTTAAATTAAACTACTCACCACCTCATTGTGTTCCTTTTAAGTTAAACTACTCACTCTCTACCACTCACTTGCTACTACTCTCTACTACTCACTCTCTACTACTCCCTCTATACTACTCCCACTCTACTCCTCTCTACTACTCACTCTCTACTACTATCTACTACTCACTCTCTAATACTCTACTAGTCTCTACTACCCTCTCTACTACTCACTCTCTACTACTCTCTACTACTCACTCTCTACTTCTCTACTACTCACTCTCTACTACTCTCTACTACTCTCTCTCTACTACTCACTCTCTACTACTCACTCTACTACTCTCTACTACTCACTCTCTACTACTCTCTCTCTACTACTCACTCTCTACTACTCTAATACTCACCCTCCACTACTCACTCTTGACTACTCGCTCTCTACTACACTCTACTACTCACTCTACTACTCACTCTCTACTACTCTACTGCTCTCTACTACTCTCTCTACCACTCACTCTCTACTACTCACTCTCTACTACTCTCTACTACTCACTCTCTCCTACACACTCTCTACTACTCACTCTCTACTACTCTATTACTCTTTCTACTTCTCAATTTCTAATACTCTCTCTACTACTCAATCTATACTACTCCCTACTACTCACTCTCTACAACATACTCTCTGCTACTTGCTCTCTACTATTTGCTCTCTACTACTCTCTACTACTCCCTACTACTCACTCTGCTACTAACTCTCTACTACTCTCTACTACTCACTCTCTACTACTCTATACGACTCACTCTCTACTACTCACTCTCTACTACTCTACTACTCCCTACTACTCTCTCTCTACTATTCACTCTCTACTACTCACTCTACTACTCTCTACTACTCACTCTCTACTACTCTCTACTACTCACTCTATACTACTCTCTCTCTACTACTCATTCTCTACTACTCACTCTCTACTACTCTCTACTACTCACTCTCTACTGCTCACTCTCTACTACTCACTCTACTATTCACTCTACTACTCACACTCTAGTACTATCTACTACTCACTCTCTACTACTCACTCTCCACTACTCACTCTCTACTACTCACTTTCTACTACTTACTCTCTAATACTCACTCTCTACTACTCTCTATTACTCACTCTCTACTACTCACTCTACTACTCACTCTCTACTACTCTCTACTACTCTCTACTACTCACTCTCTATTACCCACTCTCTACTACTCTCTACTACTCACTCTCTACTACTCACTCTCTACTACTCTCTACTACTCACTCTCTACTATTCACTCTACTACTCTCTCCTACTCACTCTCTGCTACTCTCTCTACTACTCTCTACTACTCACTCTCTACTCTCTACCTCTCTACCTCTCTCTACCTCTCTCTACTACTCTCTACCTCTACGTCTCTACCTCTACACCTCTACCTCTCTACCTCTACACCTCTACTTCTCTACCTCTCTCTATCTCTCTCTACACGCACACATATGCACATATATATATGCATATATATGCATATGCATTTATATAGATGTATGTGTATATATATACATACATATACAAACATATATATAATCTGCATATCTATATAAATACAAATATAAATGCATGCATATATATACATATACATATATGCATGTTATGTACATGAAAGTTTGAAAAACACTAATAAAAGCAAAGCTAAAAAGCCACCTAATTACAAACAGAATTGCTTTAACTTAAACGAGGGCGAGACCTATTGCATTTTCAATGCTTGTTTACTTTGGTTTCATCAAGAAGGCATTCAGATGTGACACACATTTGCCATTAATTCTGAATGGTAGCACTCTAGTTGCTCATTAGATCACTGTAATAAAGCTACTGCTCACCAGAGAAGTCTGCTGCTGGTATTCAAAGTGCATGTTTCAGTCTGCATGTCCGAATTTTCGAATGAAATAGAAGAGGATTTGAGAAGTCAAAATGTGCCCTAATTTTTTTTTCTGCAGCACTATTCATAATTTCTATGGCAAAATGAATCCCCTCTTTTTGTTCCTTTGCAAATTAAATGTTTTAAGTGTTACCACTTTGTTCCAATCAAGATGGCTTCAGGTGTGCCATACTTTTGTCATAAGTAAGACTGTTAGCGCTCTAGTTGTTCTTTAAAACACTCTGGGACATTCTGTCATTGGGCTATACTTGGGCTACATCTCGGTGATATTTGTGCTACATTTGGGCTCTTTTGTCTGTGGTTGCCATCTTGGGAGACTTATTTGTTTTGAAGTTTCCTAATTTCCTCATTTACTACAGTCTCCTCAGTAGGTAATACTTTCAGGTTTTTTACTTTCATTCCATCAAGAAGGCATTGAGATGTGTCACACATTTGCCATAAATTCGGAATGTTAGCACTCTAGTTGCTTATTAGATCACTGTAGTAAAGCTACTGCTCACCAGGGAAGTCTGCTGCTGGTATTGAAAGTGCATGTTTCAGTCTGCATGTCAGAATTTTTTAATGAAATAGAAAATGATTTGAGAAGTCACTCAAAATGTGAAATAATTTTTCTTTTTTCCGCACTAATCATAATTTCTATGGCAAATGAACCGCCTCATTGTGTTCCTTTTAAATTAAACTACTCACTCTCCACTACTCACTTGCTACTACTCTCTACTACTCACTCTCTACTACTCTCTACTACTACTCTCTACTACTCACCCTCTACTACTCACTCTACTACTCTCTACCACTCACTCGCTACTACTCTACTACTCACTCTCTACTACTCTCTCTATACTACTCCCACTCTACTACTCTCTACCACTCACTCTCTATTACTATCTACTACTCACTCTCTACTACTCTACTAGTCTCTACTACTCTCTCTACTACTCACTCTCTACTATTCTCTACTACTCACTCTCTACTACTCTACTACTCACTCTCTACTACTCTCTACTACTCACTCTCTACTACTCTCTCTCTACTACTCATTCTCTACTACTCACTCTCTACTACTCTCTACTACTCACTCTCTACTGCTCACTCTCTACTACTCACTCTACTATTCACTCTACTACTCACTCTCTACTACTCTCTGCTACTCACTCTCTACTACTCACTCTCCACTACTCACTCTCTACTACTCACTTTCTACTACTTACTCTCTAATACTCACTCTCTACTACTCTCTATTACTCATTCTCTACTACTCACTCTCTACTACTCCCTACTACTCTCTACTACTCACTCTCTATTACCCACTCTCTACTACTCTCTACTACTCGCTCTCTACTACTCACTCTCTACTACTCTCTACTACTCACTCTCTACTATTCACTCTACTACTCTCTCTTACTCACTCTCTGCTACTCTCTCTACTACTCTCTACTACTCACTCTCTACTCTCTACCTCTCTACCTCTCTCTACCTCTCTCTACTACTCTCTACCTCTACGTCTCTACCTCTACACCTCTACCTCTCTACCTCTACACCTCTACTTCTCTACCTCTCTCTACCTCTCTCTACACGCACACATATGCACATATATATATATGCATATATATGCATATGCATTTATATGGATGTATGTGTATATATATATACGTACATATACAAACATATATATAATCTGCATATCTATATAAATACAAATATAAATGCATGCATATATATACATATACATATATGCATGTTATGCACATGAAAGTTCGAAAAACACTAATAAAAGCAAAGCTAAAAAGCCACCTAATTACAAACAGAATTGCTTTAACTTAAACGAGGGCGAGACCTATTGCATTTTCAATGCTTGTTTACTTTGGTTTCATCAAGAAGGCATTCAGATGTGACACACATTTGCCATAAATTCTGAATGGTAGCACTCTAGTTGCTCATTAGATCACTGTAATAAAGCTACTGCTCACCAGAGAAGTCTGCTGCTGGTATTCAAAGTGCATGTTTCAGTCTGCATGTCCGAATTTTCTAATGAAATAGAAGAGGATTTGAGAAGTCAAAATGTGCCCTAATTTTTCTTTCTGCAGCACTAATCATAATTTCTATGGCAAAATGAATCCCCTCTTTTTGTTCCTTTGCAAATTAAATGTTTTAAGTGTTACCACTTTGTTCCAATCAAGATGGCTTCAGGTGTGCCATACTTTTGTTATAAGTAAGACTGTTAGCGCTCTAGTTGTTCTTTAAAACACTCTGGGACATTCTGTCATTGGGCTATACTTGGGCTACGTCTCGGTGATATTTGTGCTACATTTGGGCTCTTTTGTCTCTGGTTGCCATCTTGGGAGACTTATTTGTTTTGAAGTTTCCTAATTTCCTCATTTACTACAGTCTCCTCAGTAGGTAATACTTTCAGGTTTTTTACTTTCATTCCATCAAGAAGGCATTCAGATGGGTCACACATTTGCCATAAATTCGGAATGTTAGCACTCTAGTTGCTTATTAGATCACTGTAGTAAAGCTACTGCTCACCAGGGAAGTCTGCTGCTGGTATTGAAAGTGCATGTTTCAGTCTGCATGTCAGAATTTTTTAATGAAATAGAAGAGGATTTGAAAAGTCACTCAAAATGTGCCATAATTTTTCTTTTTTCCGCACTAATCATAATTTCTATGGCAAAATGAACCGCCTCATTGTGTTCCTTTTAAATTAAACTACCAACTCTCCACTACTCACTTGCTACTAATCTCTACTACTCACTCTCTACTACTCTCTACTACTACTCTCTACTACTCACCCTCTACTACTCACTCTACTACTCTCTACCACTCACTCTCTACTACTCTACTACTCACTCTCTACTACTCTCTCTATACTACTCCCACTCTACTACTCTCTACTACTCACTCTCTATTACTATCTACTCCTCACTCTCTACTACTCTACTAGTCTCTACTACTCTCTCTACTACTCACTCTCTACTACTCTCTACTACTCACTCTCTACTACTCTACTACTCACTCTCTACTACTCTCTACTACTCTCTCTCTACTACTCACTCTCTACTACTCACTCTACTACTCTCTACTACTCACTCTCTACTACTCTCTCTCTACTACTCACTCTCTACTACTCTACTACTCACCCTCCAATACTCACTCTTGACTACTCGCTCTCTACTACTCTCTACTACTCACTCTACTACTCACTCTCTACTACTCTACTACTCTACTACTCTCTCTACCACTCACTCTCTACTACTCACTCTCTACTACTCACTCTCTACTACTCACTCTACTACTCTCTCCTACTCACTCTCTGCTACTCTCTCTACTACTCTCTACTACTCACTCTCTACTCTCTACCTCTCAACCTCTCTCTACCTCTCTCTACCACTCTCTACCTCTACCTCTCTACCTCTACACCTCTACCTCTCTACCTCTACACCTCTACTTCTCTACCTCTCTCTACCTCTCTCTACACGCACACATGTGCACATATATATATGCATACTTTTGTCATAAGTAAGACTGTTAGCGCTCTAGTTGTTCTTTAAAACACTCTGGGACATTCTGTCATTGGGCTATACTTGGGCTACATCTCGGTGATATTTGTGCTACATTTGGGCTCTTTTGTCTCTGGTTGCCATCTTGGGAGACTTATTTGTTTTGAAGTTTCCTAATTTCCTCATTTACTACAGTCTCCTCAGTAGGTAATACTTTCAGGTTTTTTACTTTCATTCCATCAAGAAGGCATCCAGATGTGTCACACATTTGCCATAAATTCGGAATGTTAGCACTCTAGTTGCTTATTAGATCACTGTAGTAAAGCTACTGCTCACCAGGGAAGTCTGCTGCTGGTATTGAAAGTGCATGTTTCAGTCTGCATGTCAGAATTTTTTAATGAAATAGAAGAGGATTTGAGAAGTCACTCAAAATGTGCCATAATTTTTTTTTTTCCGCACTAATCATATTTTCTATGGCAAAATGAACCGCCTCATTGTGTTCCTTTTAAATTAAACTACTCACCACCTCATTGTGTTCCTTTTAAGTTAAACTACTCACTCTCTACCACTCACTTGCTACTACTCTCTACTACTCACTCTCTACTACTCCCTCTATACTACTCCCACTCTACTCCTCTCTACTACTCAC
This sequence comes from Triturus cristatus, assembly GCF_964204655.1. Lineage (NCBI taxonomy): Eukaryota > Metazoa > Chordata > Amphibia > Caudata > Salamandridae > Triturus > Triturus cristatus. Next base: position 242,004,598 of record NC_140579.1, read on the forward strand.
TCTCTACTACTATCTACTACTCACTCTCTAATACTCTACTAGTCTCTACTACCCTCTCTACTACTCACTCTCTACTACTCTCTACTACTCACTCTCTACTTCTCTACTACTCACTCTCTACTACTCTCTACTACTCTCTCTCTACTACTCACTCTCTACTACTCACTCTACTACTCTCTACTACTCACTCTCTACTACTCTCTCTCTACTACTCACTCTCTACTACTCTAATACTCACCCTCCACTACTCACTCTTGACTACTCGCTCTCTACTACACTCTACTACTCACTCTACTACTCACTCTCTACTACTCTACTGCTCTCTACTACTCTCTCTACCACTCACTCTCTACTACTCACTCTCTACTACTCTCTACTACTCACTCTCTCCTACACACTCTCTACTACTCACTCTCTACTACTCTATTACTCTTTCTACTTCTCAATTTCTAATACTCTCTCTACTACTCAATCTATACTACTCCCTACTACTCACTCTCTACAACATACTCTCTGCTACTTGCTCTCTACTATTTGCTCTCTACTACTCTCTACTACTCCCTACTACTCACTCTGCTACTAACTCTCTACTACTCTCTACTACTCACTCTCTACTACTCTATACGACTCACTCTCTACTACTCACTCTCTACTACTCTACTACTCCCTACTACTCTCTCTCTACTATTCACTCTCTACTACTCACTCTACTACTCTCTACTACTCACTCTCTACTACTCTCTACTACTCACTCTATACTACTCTCTCTCTACTACTCATTCTCTACTACTCACTCTCTACTACTCTCTACTACTCACTCTCTACTGCTCACTCTCTACTACTCACTCTACTATTCACTCTACTACTCACACTCTAGTACTATCTACTACTCACTCTCTACTACTCACTCTCCACTACTCACTCTCTACTACTCACTTTCTACTACTTACTCTCTAATACTCACTCTCTACTACTCTCTATTACTCACTCTCTACTACTCACTCTACTACTCACTCTCTACTACTCTCTACTACTCTCTACTACTCACTCTCTATTACCCACTCTCTACTACTCTCTACTACTCACTCTCTACTACTCACTCTCTACTACTCTCTACTACTCACTCTCTACTATTCACTCTACTACTCTCTCCTACTCACTCTCTGCTACTCTCTCTACTACTCTCTACTACTCACTCTCTACTCTCTACCTCTCTACCTCTCTCTACCTCTCTCTACTACTCTCTACCTCTACGTCTCTACCTCTACACCTCTACCTCTCTACCTCTACACCTCTACTTCTCTACCTCTCTCTATCTCTCTCTACACGCACACATATGCACATATATATATGCATATATATGCATATGCATTTATATAGATGTATGTGTATATATATACATACATATACAAACATATATATAATCTGCATATCTATATAAATACAAATATAAATGCATGCATATATATACATATACATATATGCATGTTATGTACATGAAAGTTTGAAAAACACTAATAAAAGCAAAGCTAAAAAGCCACCTAATTACAAACAGAATTGCTTTAACTTAAACGAGGGCGAGACCTATTGCATTTTCAATGCTTGTTTACTTTGGTTTCATCAAGAAGGCATTCAGATGTGACACACATTTGCCATTAATTCTGAATGGTAGCACTCTAGTTGCTCATTAGATCACTGTAATAAAGCTACTGCTCACCAGAGAAGTCTGCTGCTGGTATTCAAAGTGCATGTTTCAGTCTGCATGTCCGAATTTTCGAATGAAATAGAAGAGGATTTGAGAAGTCAAAATGTGCCCTAATTTTTTTTTCTGCAGCACTATTCATAATTTCTATGGCAAAATGAATCCCCTCTTTTTGTTCCTTTGCAAATTAAATGTTTTAAGTGTTACCACTTTGTTCCAATCAAGATGGCTTCAGGTGTGCCATACTTTTGTCATAAGTAAGACTGTTAGCGCTCTAGTTGTTCTTTAAAACACTCTGGGACATTCTGTCATTGGGCTATACTTGGGCTACATCTCGGTGATATTTGTGCTACATTTGGGCTCTTTTGTCTGTGGTTGCCATCTTGGGAGACTTATTTGTTTTGAAGTTTCCTAATTTCCTCATTTACTACAGTCTCCTCAGTAGGTAATACTTTCAGGTTTTTTACTTTCATTCCATCAAGAAGGCATTGAGATGTGTCACACATTTGCCATAAATTCGGAATGTTAGCACTCTAGTTGCTTATTAGATCACTGTAGTAAAGCTACTGCTCACCAGGGAAGTCTGCTGCTGGTATTGAAAGTGCATGTTTCAGTCTGCATGTCAGAATTTTTTAATGAAATAGAAAATGATTTAAGAAGTCACTCAAAATGTGAAATAATTTTTCTTTTTTCCGCACTAATCATAATTTCTATGGCAAAATGAACCGCCTCATTGTGTTCCTTTTAAATTAAACTACTCACTCTCCACTACTCGCTTGCTACTACTCTCTACTACTCACTCTCTACTACTCTCTACTACTACTCTCTACTACTCACCCTCTACTACTCACTCTACTACTCTCTACCACTCACTCGCTACTACTCTACTACTCACTCTCTACTACTCTCTCTATACTACTCCCACTCTACTACTCTCTACCACTCACTCTCTATTACTATCTACTACTCACTCTCTACTACTCTACTAGTCTCTACTACTCTCTCTACTACTCACTCTCTACTACTCTCTACTACTCACTCTCTACTACTCTACTACTCACTCTCTACTACTCTCTACTACTCACTCTCTACTACTCGCTCTCTACTACTCACTCTCTACTACTCTCTACTACTCACTCTCTACTATTCACTCTACTACTCTCTCCTACTCACTCTCTGCTACTCTCTCTACTACTCTCTACTACTCACTCTCTACTCTCTACCTCTCTACCTCTCTCTACCTCTCTCTACTACTCTCTACCTCTACGTCTCTACCTCTACACCTCTACCTCTCTACCTCTACACCTCTACTTCTCTACCTCTCTCTACCTCTCTCTACACGCACACATATGCACATATATATATGCATATATATGCATATGCATTTATATGGATGTATGTGTATATATATATACATACATATACAAACATATATATAATCTGCATATCTATATAAATACAAATATAAATGCATGCATATATATACATATACATATATGCATGCTATGTACATGAACGTTTGAAAAACACTAATAAAAGCAAAGCTAAAAAGCCACCTAATTACAAACAGAATTGCTTTAACTTAAACGAGGGCGAGACCTATTGCATTTTCAATGCTTGTTTACTTTGGTTTCATCAAGAAGGCATTCAGATGTGACACACATTTGCCATAAATTCTGAATGGTAGCACTCTAGTTGCTCATTAGATCACTGTAATAAAGCTACTGCTCACCAGAGAAGTCTGCTGCTGGTATTCAAAGTGCATGTTTCAGTCTGCATGTCCGAATTTTCTAATGAAATAGAAGAGGATTTGAGAAGTCAAAATGTGCCCTAATTTTTCTTTCTGCAGCACTAATCATAATTTCTATGGCAAAATGAATCCCCTCTTTTTGTTCCTTTGCAAATTAAATGTTTTAAGTGTTACCACTTTGTTCCAATCAAGATGGCTTCAGGTGTGCCATACTTTTGTTATAAGTAAGACTGTTAGCGCTCTAGTTGTTCTTTAAAACACTCTGGGACATTCTGTCATTGGGCTATACTTGGGCTACGTCTCGGTGATATTTGTGCTACATTTGGGCTCTTTTGTCTCTGGTTGCCATCTTGGGAGACTTATTTGTTTTGAAGTTTCCTAATTTCCTCATTTACTACAGTCTCCTCAGTAGGTAATACTTTCAGGTTTTTTACTTTCATTCCATCAAGAAGGCATTCAGATGGGTCACACATTTGCCATAAATTCGGAATGTTAGCACTCTAGTTGCTTATTAGATCACTGTAGTAAAGCTACTGCTCACCAGGGAAGTCTGCTGCTGGTATTGAAAGTGCATGTTTCAGTCTGCATGTCAGAATTTTTTAATGAAATAGAAGAGGATTTGAAAAGTCACTCAAAATGTGCCATAATTTTTCTTTTTTCCGCACTAATCATAATTTCTATGGCAAAATGAACCGCCTCATTGTGTTCCTTTTAAATTAAACTACCAACTCTCCACTACTCACTTGCTACTAATCTCTACTACTCACTCTCTACTACTCTCTACTACTACTCTCTACTACTCACCCTCTACTACTCACTCTACTACTCTCTACCACTCACTCTCTACTACTCTACTACTCACTCTCTACTACTCTCTCTATACTACTCCCACTCTACTACTCTCTACTACTCACTCTCTATTACTATCTACTCCTCACTCTCTACTACTCTACTAGTCTCTACTACTCTCTCTACTACTCACTCTCTACTACTCTCTACTACTCACTCTCTACTACTCTACTACTCACTCTCTACTACTCTCTACTACTCTCTCTACTACTCACTCTCTACTACTCACTCTACTACTCTCTACTACTCACTCTCTACTACTCTCTCTCTACTACTCACTCTCTACTACTCTACTACTCACCCTCCACTACTCACTCTTGACTACTCGCTCTCTACTACTCTCTACTACTCACTCTACTACTCACTCTCTACTACTCTACTACTCTACTACTCTCTCTACCACTCACTCTCTACTACTCACTCTCTACTACTCTCTACTACTCACTCTCTACTACACACTCTATACTACTCACTCTCTACTACTCTATCACTCTTTCCACTACTCAAATTCTACTACTCTCTCTACTACTCACTCTATTTTACTCCCTACTACTCACTCTCTACAACACACTCTCTGCTACTTGCTCTCTACTATTTGCTCTCTACTACTCACTCTCTACTACTCCCTACTACTCACTCTGCTACGAACTCTCTACTACTCTCTACTACTCACTCTCTACTACTCTACTACTCTCTACGACTCACTCTCTACTACTCACTCTCTACTACTCTACTACTCCCTACTTCTCTCTCTCTACTATTCACTCTCTACTACTCACTCTACTACTCTCTACTACTCACTCTCTACTACTCTCTCTCTACTACTCATTCTCTACTCCTCACTCTCTACTACTCTCTACTACTCACTCTCTACTGCTCACTCTCTACTACTCACTCTACTATTCACTCTACTACTCACTCTCTACTACTCACTCTCCACTACTCACTCTCTACTACTCACTTTCTACTACTTACTCTCTAATACTCACTCACTACTACTCTCTATTACTTATTCACTCTACTACTCACTCTCTACTACTCACTACTACTCTCTACTACTCACTCTCTATTACCCACTCTCTACTACTCTCTACTACTCACTCTCTACTACTCACTCTCTACTACTCACTCCACTACTCTCTCCTACTCACTCTCTGCTACTCTCTCTACTACTCTCTACTACTCACTCTCTACTCTCTACCTCTCTACCTCTCTCTACCTCTCTCTACTACTCTCTACCTCTACCTCTCTACCTCTACACCTCTACCTCTCTACCTCTACACCTCTACTTCTCTACCTCTCTCTACCTCTCTCTACACGCACACATATGCACATATATATATGCATACTTTTGTCATAAGTAAGACTGTTAGCGCTCTAGTTGTTCTTTAAAACACTCTGGGACATTCTGTCATTGGGCTATACTTGGGCTACATCTCGGTGATATTTGCGCTACATTTGCGCTCTTTTGTCTCTGGTTGCCATCTTGGGAGACTTATTTGTTTTGAAGTTTCCTAATTTCCTCATTTACTACAGTCTCCTCAGTAGGTAATACTTTCAGGTTTTTTACTTTCATTCCATCAAGAAGGCATTCAGATGTGTCACACATTTGCCATAAATTCGGAATGTTAGCACTCTAGTTGCTTATTAGATCACTGTAGTAAAGCTACTGCTCACCAGGGAAGTCTGCTGCTGGTATTGAAAGTGCATGTTTCAGTCTGCATGTCAGAATTTTTTAATGAAATAGAAGAGGATTTGAGAAGTCACTCAAAATGTGCCATAATTTTTCTTTTTTCCGCACTAATCATATTTTCTATGGCAAAATGAACCGCCTCATTGTGTTCCTTTTAAATTAAACTACTCACCACCTCATTGTGTTCCTTTTAAATTAAACTACTCACTCTCTACTACTCACTTGCTACTACTCTCTACTACTCACTCTCTACTACTCTCTCTATACTACTCCCACTCTACTACTCTCTACAACTCACTCTCTACTACTATCTACTACTCACTCTCTACTACTCTACTAGTCTCTACTACCCTCTCTACTACTCACTCTCTACCACTCTCTACTACTCACTCTCTACTACTCTACTACTCACTCTCTACTACTCTCTACTACTCTCTCTCTACTACTCACTCTCTACTACTCACTCTACTACTCTCTACTACTCACTCTCTACTACTCTCTCTCTACTACTCACTCTCTGCTACTCTAATACTCACCCTCCACTACTCACTCTTGACGACTCGCTCTCTACTACTCTCTACTACTCACTCTACTACTCACTCTCTACTACTCTACTGCTCTCTACTACTCTCTCTACCACTCACTCTCTACTACTCACTCTCTACTACTCACTCTCTACTACTCTCTACTACTCACTCTCTACTACACACTCTCTACTACTCACTCTCTACTACTCTATTACTCTTTCTACTTCTCAATTTCTACTACTCTCTCTACTACTCACTCTATACTACTCCCTACTACTCACTCTCTACAACACACTCTCTGCTACTTGCTCTCTACTATTTGCTCTCTACTACTCCCTACTACTCACTCTGCTACTAACTCTCTACTACTCTCTACTACTCACTCTCTACTACTCTACTACTCTCTACGACTCACTCTCTACTACTCACTCTCTACTACTCTACTACTCCCTACTACTCTCTCTCTACTATTCACTCTCTACTACTCACTCTACTACTCTCTACTACTCACTCTCTACTACTCTCTACTACTCACTCTCTACTACTCTCTCTCTACTACTCATTCTCTACTACTCACTCTCTACTACTCTCTACTACTCACTCTCTACTGCTCACTCTCTACTACTCACTCTACTATTCACTCTACTACTCACTCTCTACTACTCTCTACTACTCACTCTCTACTACTCACTCTCCACTACTCACTCTCTACTACTCACTTTCTACTACTTACTCTCTAATACTCACTCTCTACTACTCTCTATTACTCACTCTCTACTACTCACTCTACTACTCACTCTCTACTACTCTCTACTACTCTCTACTACTCACTCTCTATTACCCACTTCTCTACCTCTCTCTACCTCTCTCTACACGCACACATATGCACATATATATATGCTTATATATGCATATGCATTTATATAGATGTATGTGTATATAGATACATACATATACAAACATATATATAATCTGCATATCTATATAAATACAAATATAAATGCATGCATACATATACATATACATATATGCATGTTATGTACATGAAAGTTTGAAAAACACTAATAAAAGCAAAGCTAAAAAGCCACCTAATTACAAACAGAATTGCTTTAACTTAAAGAGGGCGAGACCGATTGCATTTTCAATGCTTGTTTACTTTGGTTTCATCAAGAAGACCTTCAGATGTGACACACATTTGCCATAAATTCTGAATGGTAGCACTCTAGTTGCTCATTAGATCACTGTAATAAAGCTACTGCTCACCAGAGAAGTCTGCTGCTGGTATTCAAAGTGCATGTTTCAGTCTGCATGTCCGAATTTTCGAATGAAATAGAAGAGGATTTGAGAAGTCAAAATGTGCCCTAATTTTTTTTTCTGCAGCACTATTCATAATTTCTATGGCAAAATGAATCCACTCTTTTTGTTCCTTTGCAAATTAAATGTTTTAAGTGTTACCACTTTGTTCCAATCAAGATGGCTTCAGGTGTGCCATACTTTTGTCATAAGTAAGACTGTTAGCGCTCTAGTTGTTCTTTAAAACACTCTGGGACATTCTGTCATTGGGCTATACTTGGGCTACATCTCGGTGATATTTGTGCTACATTTGGGCTCTTTTGTCTGTGGTTGCCATCTTGGGGAGACTTATTTGTTTTGAAGTTTCCTAATTTCCTCATTTACTACAGTTTCCTCAGTAGGTAATACTTTCAGGTTTTTTACTTTCATTCCATCAAGAAGGCATTCAGATGTGTCACACATTTGCCATAAATTCGGAATGTTAGCACTCTAGTTGCTTATTAGATCACTGTAGTAAAGCTACTGCTCACCAGGGAAGTCTGCTGCTGGTATTGAAAGTGCATGTTTCAGTCTGCATGTCAGAATTTTTTAATGAAATAGAAAATGATTTGAGAAGTCACTCAAAATGTGAAATAATTTTTCTTTTTTCCGCACTAATCATAATTTCTATGGCAAAATGAACAGCCTCATTGTGTTCCTGTTAAATTAAACTACTCACTCTCTACTACTCACTTGCTACTACTCTCTACTACTCACTCTCTACTACTCTCTACTACTACTCTCTACTACTCACCCTCTACTACTCACTCTACTACTCTCTACCACTCACTCTCTACTACTCTACTACTCATTCTCTACTACTCTCTCTATACTACTCCCACTCTACTACTCTCTACTACTCACTCTCTACTACTATCTACTACTCACTCTCTACTACTCTACTAGTCTCTACTACTCTCTCTACTACTCACTCTCTACTACTCTCTACTACTCACTCTCTACTACTCTACTACTCACTCTCTACTACTCTCTACTACTCTCTCTCTACTACTCACTCTCTACTACTCACTCTACTACTCTCTACTACTCTCTCTCTACTACTCACTCTCTAATACTCTACTACTCACCCTCCACTACTCACTCTTGACTACTCGCTCTCTACTACTCTCTACTACTCACTCTACTACTCACTCTCTACTTCTCTACTACTCTCTACTACTCTCTCTACCACTCACTCTCTACTACTCACTCTCTACTACTCTCTACTACTCACTCTCTACTACACACTCTCTACTACTCACTCTCTACTACTGTATTACTCTTTCTACTACTCAATTTCTACTACTCTCCCTACTACTCACTCTATACTACTCCCTACTACTCACTCTCTACAACACACTCTCTGCTGCTTGCTCTCTACTATTTGCTCTCTACTACTCACTCTCTACTACTCCCTACTAATCTCTCTGCTTCTAACTCTCTACTACTCTCTACTACTCACTCTCTACTACTCTACTACTCTCTATGACTCACTCTCTACTACTCACTCTCTACTACTCTACTACTCCCTACTACTCTCTCTCTACTATTCACTCTCTACTACTCACTCTACTACTCTCTACTACTCACTCTCTACTACTCTCTACTACTCACTCTCTACTACTCATTCTCTACTACTCACTCTCTACTACTCTCTACTACTCACTCTCTACTGCTCACTCTCTACTACTCACTCTACTATTCACTCTACTACTCACTCTCTACTACTCTCTACTACTCACTCTCTACTACTCACTCTCCGCTACTCACTCTCTACTACTCACTTCCTACTACTTACTCTCTAATACTCACTCTCTACTACTCTCTATTACTCACTCTCTGCTACTCACTCTACTACTCACTCTCTACTACTCTCTACTACTCTCTACTACTCACTCTCTATTACCCACTCTCTACTACTCTCTACTACGCACTCTCTACTACTCTCTACTACTCACTCTCTACTATTCTCTACTACTCACTCTCTACTACTCACTCTACTACTCTCTCCTACTCACTCTCTGCTACTCCCTCTACTACTCTCTACTACTCACTCTCTACTCTCTACCTCTCTACCTCTCTCTACCTCTCTCTACTACTCTCTACCTCTACCTCTCTACCTCTACACCTCTACCTCTCTAACTCTACACCTCTACTTCTCTACCTCTCTCTACACGCACACATATGCACATATATATACGCATATATGCATATGCATTTATATAGATGCATGTGTAAATATATATATATATACATACATATACAAACATATATATAATCTGCATATCTATATAAATACAAATATAAATGCATGCATACATATACATATACATATATGCATGTTATGTACATGAAAGTTTGAAAAACACTAATAAAAGCAAAGCTAAAACGCCACCTAATTACAAACAGAATTGCTTTAACTTAAACGAGGGCGAGACCTTTTGCATTTTCAATGCTTGTTTACTTAGGTTTCATCAAGAAGGCATTCAGATGTGACACACATTTGCCATAAATTCTGAATGGTAGCACTCTAGTTGCTTATTAGATCACTGTAGTAAAGCTACTGCTCACCAGGGAAGTCTGCTGCTGGTAGTGAAAGTGCATGTTTCAGTCTGCATGTCAGAATTTTTTAATGAAATAGAAGAGGATTTGAGAAGTCACTCAAAATGTGCCATAATTTTTCTTTTTTCCGCTCTAATCATAATTTCTATGGCAAAATGAACCGCCTCATTGTGTTCCTTTTAAATTAAACTACTCATTCTCTACTACTCACTTGCTACTACTCTCTACTACTCACTCTCTACTACTCTCTACTACTACTCTCTACTACTCACCCGCTACTACTCACTCTCTACTACTCACTCTACTACTCTCTACCACTCACTCTCTACTACTCTACTACTCACTCTCTACTACTCTCTACTACTCACTCTCTACTACTCACTCTCTTCTACTCTACTAGTCTCTACTACTCTCTCTACTACTCACTCTCTACTACACTCTACTACTCACTCTCTACTACTCTCTCTACTACTCATTCTCTACTACTCACTCTCTTCTACTCTCTCCTACTCACTCTCTACTGCTCACTCTCTACTACTCACTCTACTATTCACTCTACTACTCACTCTCTACTACTCTCTACTACTCACTCTCTACTACTCACTCTCCACTACTCACTCTCTACTACTCACTTTCTACTACTTACTCTCTAATACTCACTCTCTACTACTCTCTATTACTCACTCGTTACTACTCACTCTACTACTCACTCTCTACTACTCTCTACTACTCTCTACTACTCACTCTCTATTACCCACTCTCTACTACTCTCTACTACTCACTCTCTACTACTCGCTACTACTCACTCTCTACTACTCTCTACTACTCACTCTCTACTACTCACTCTACTACTCTCTCCTACTCATTCTCTGCTACTCTCTCTAATACTCTCTACTACTCACTCTCTACTCTCTACCTCTCTACCTCTCTCTACCTCTCTCTACTACTCTCTACCTCTACCTCTCTACCTCTACACCTCTACCTCTCTACCTCAACACCTCTACTTCTCTACCTCTCTCTACCTCTCTCTACACGCACACATATGCACATATATATGTGCATATATCTGCATATGCATTTATATAGATGTATGTGTATATATATATATACATACACATACAAACATATATATAATCTGCATATCTATATAAATACAAATATAAATGCATGCATACATATACATATATGCATGTTATGTACATGAACGTTTAAAAAACACTAATAAAAGCAAAGCTAAAAAGCCACCTAATTACAAACAGAATTGCTTTAACTTAAAAGAGGGCGAGACCTATTGCATTTTCAATGCTTGTTTACTTTGGTTTCATCAAGAAGGCATTCAGATGTGACACACATTTGCCATAAATTGTGAATGGTAGCACTCTAGTTGCTCATTAGATCACTGTAATAAAGCTACTGCTCACCAGAGAAGTCTGCTGCTGGTATTCAAAGTGCATGTTTCAGTCTGCATGTCAGAATTTGTTTATGAAATTGAAGAGGATTTGAGAAGTCAAAATGTGCCCTCATTTTTCTTTCTGCAGCACTAATCATAATTTCTATGGCAAAATGAATCCCCTCTTTTTGTTCCTTTGCAAATTAAATGTTTTAAGTGTTACCACTTTGTTCCAATCAAGATGGCTTGAGGTGTGCCACACTTTTGTCATAAGTAAGACTGTTAGCGCTCTAGTTGTTCTTTAAAACACTCTGGGACATTCTGTCATTGGGCTATACTTGGGCTACATCTCGGTGATATTTGTGCTACATTTGGGCTCTTTTGTCTGTGGTTGCCATCTTGGGAGACTTATTTGTTTTGAAGTTTCCTAATTTCCTCATTTACTACAGTCTCCTCTGTAGGTAATACTTTCAGGTTTTTTACTTTCATTCCATCAAGAATGCATTCAGATGTGTCACACATTTGCCATAAATTCGGAATGTTAGCACTCTAGTTGCTTATTAGATCACTGTAGTAAAGCTACTGCTCACCAGGGAAGTCTGCTGCTGGTATTGAAAGTGCATGTTTCAGTCTGCATGTCAGAATTTTTTAATGAAATAGAAGAGGATTTGAGAAGTCACTCAAAATGTGCCATAATTTTTCTTTTTTCTGCACTAATCATAATTTCTATGGCAAAATGAACCACCTCATTGTGTTCCTTTTAAATTAAACTACTCACTCTCTACTACTCACTTGCTACTACTCTCTACTACTCACTCTCTACTACTCTCTACTACTACTCTCTACTACTCACCCTCTACTACTCACTCTACTACTCTCTATCACTCACTCTCTACTACTCTACTACTCACTCTCTACTACTCTCTCTATACTACTCCCACTCTACTAGTCTCTACTACTCACTCTCTACTACTCTCTCTCTACTACTCTATCACTCTTTCTACTTCTCAATTTCTACTACTTTCTCTACTACTCACTCTATACTACTCCCTACTACTCACTCTCTACTACTCACCCTCTACTACTCACTCTACTACTCTCTATCACTCACTCTCTACTACTCTACTACTCACTCTCTACTACTCTCTCTATACTACTCCCACTCTACTAGTCTCTACTACTCACTCTCTACTACTATCTACTACTCACTCTGTACTACTCTACTAGTCTCTACTACTCTCTCTACTACTCACTCTCTACTACTCTCTACTACTCACTCTCTACTACTCTACTACTCACTCTCTACTACTCTATACTACTCTCTCTCTACTACTCACTCTCTACTACTCACTCTTCTACTCTCTACTACTCACTCTCTACTACTCTCTCTCTCTACTACTCACTCTCTACTACTCTACTACTCACCCTCCACTACTCACTCTTGACTACTCGCTCTCTACTACTCTCTACTACTCACTCTACTACTCACTCTCTACTACTCTACTACTCTCTACTACTCTCTCTACCACTCACTCTCTACTACTCACTTTCTACTACTCTCTACTACTCACTCTCTACTACACACTCTCTACTACTCTCTCTCTACTACTCTATCACTCTTTCTACTACTCAATTTCTACTACTTTCTCTACTACTCACTCTATACTACTCCCTACTACTCACTCTCTACTACTCACTCTCTACTACTCCCTACTACTCAGTCTGCTACTACCTCTCTACTACTCTCTACTACTCACTCTCTACTACTCTACTACTCTCTACTACTGACTCTGCTACTCTCTACTACTCACTCTCCACTACTCTCTACTACTCACTCTCTACTACTCTCTCTCTACTACTCATTCTCTACTGCTCACTCTCTACTACTCTCTACTACTCACTCTCTACTGCTCACTCTCTACTACTCACTCTACTATTCACTCTACTACTTACTCTCTACTACTCTCTACTACTCACTCTCTACTACTCACTCTCCACTACTCACTCTCTACTACTCACTTTCTACTACTTACTCTCTAATACTCACTCTCTACTACTCTCTATTACTCACTCTCTACTACTCACTCTACTACTCACTCTCTACTACTCTCTACTACTCACTCTCTATTACCCACTCTCTACTACTCTCTACTACTCACTCTCTACTACTCTCTACAACTCACTCTCTACTCACTCTCTACTACTCACTCTCTACTACTCACTCTACTACTCTCTCCTACTCACTCTCTGCTACTCTCTCTACTACTCTCTACTACTCACTCTCTACTCGTTACCGCTCTACCTCTCTCTACCTCTCTCTACTACTCTCTACCTCTACCTCTCTACCTCTACACCTCTACCTCTCTACCTCTACACCTCTACTTCTCTACCTCTCTCTACCTCTCTCTACACGCACACATATGCACATATATATGCATATATATGCATATGCATTTATGTATGTGTATATTACCTACTGGCGGTCGCCAGTAGGTAGTTATAGTTAGGACCGTGTTTCCATAGGAAATCCACAACATTCTATTTTGAATAACTTTGGCGCCGATTGACGAATCCTCGCGAAATTTTCAAAATAGGTGGGGCGCTCCGCTCCGCTCTTTCCCTGAAAGTCTCGGGGGGATTCGTCAAGTGGGGGCTGAGAAAAAGGGGGGGTCCCAAAACGCGTTTTCCCCATGCATTTTTCCATAGGACCTTTAGTCCAAGCTGCAGCCCGAATGGCTGAACAGAATTACTTGAAATTTGGCAAAGAGGTAGTCCTCGGGCCAGGGATGTGCCTTTTGTAGGTCTGGTGTAAATGTGTTCAGTATTTGCTGAGAAAATAGCATTTGAATCAATATATATATCTATAGGCGCGCTCCGAGCGCTTACGGTAAGCTTACCGTACGCGCACGGTGCCATGCGCGAGCTCAATTCTGATTGGTGGTTACATGACTGTAAACATTCGAATCGGTCGAAATCAGGAAGTGTCGGCCTCCATTTTGTGTGTCTCACACTGATAAAAAAAGGAGGAGAACGTGGAAAGGGGGCAACAAAGAGAGTTGCAGACCCCCTAGCGTTTGTCAGGGGGTCCAAGAAGGCCATAAAAGTATGAAAAATACATTAAAATGTTTTTTTTTTAAATCACGGGGTGTGCGTACGGTAAGCTTACCGTACGCATACGGTAGAAAATAACAAAAAAAGAAGATAAAAACAAATTTAAGTGATAAGATATTAGGGGGCTCTAAAAAGAGCCGTTGTGTTCATTGAGTGTTTTTTGGTACCTACAAGTAAGTACCGATGCAGAGTCTAAAGTTTAAGAGGAAGACTCTGTTCCCTTCATCATTGAAATGTACACCGTCTCCTCTATAAATGTCTTGCATGTTGTAACGCAAGTTGTTGTGGTATATAGAACCCATACCATAGTCTCTGAGGAAAGCAGAAACAGATTTGTTGACGTGCTTTCTTGCTTTGTCAATCTGCGGACAAAATTGGTAGGACCAGTTCCACTTTTGCCTTTGGCATATGTTAGAATATACAAAGGCAGAATGAGGAAAAAGCGACATCAATTCCACAAAGGTGTCCTTAATAAGCATTTCCAGACCTACACCAGTTAAAGTGCCTAGGTCATTTCCACCACAGTGCACAATAATAAGGTTAGGGTGTGGGAGATGTAGAAAGGTTTTCACCAAAGGCATTAATTGGTGCCACTTTAACCCTCTCTGACCAATCCATTTAATGTCTACATTTGGCAAAGCAAGGTCTCTCACCATACCTCTTTTTTCTGCAAATTTTTCACTCCAGAAGACATAGCTGTGACCTACAATCCACACTGTGAACATCTTTCAAGGAGATCTGGATGCACTCTGAAGGTGTCTTTCAGTAGAATGGCAAAATGAAATGAAAGACAGTTTGAAAATGGAGGCATACATATTTTTTTTAAATAAAAAGAACTCATTGGCTGTTTCACACCATTCTACACTAAAAACTAGGCTGTATGTGTACATTTATAGAAGCATGTTTTGTATTGGTTTAGAAAATTGTGTTCCCACAGAAGAATAGTTTGGATTTGCTGTTAGGTTGGACAGGTGAAGCACTCTTGGTCTTTCGATTTGAAACATTGTGTGGTGAACTTCTGACCTCTCTCCTCACAGCAGTGTTCCATGAGATCTTGCTATGGTAGCAGGCAAAAGTCAAGTTGGGGGAAGGGAACATTTGGAAAAGGGTTGAAGTTTTCAACCAATAGAAATGTATGATTTCATTTAAAAAAAAGTGGGAAGCACAGAGATTTGTAATTAACATGTATAAGTGTGAAAAAAGAGAGGGAAACATTGCCATTAATTGGTTCTGCTCAGAGGAGAGAGGTGTACAGCTCTGATATTCTGACTGTGATAGTCTGCTGTTTGAGTGCCACATTTCTTTCTCAACTAACAAATTTTAAAGGTGAGTTATGAGTTTGAGAGGGGATGTATGTGGTGAATTTTGCATGAGTCTATGAGCACAGAGGAATTGCTGTCAGAGATGTATTTCGTGTTTCTCTGGTTCTTTTGGGAAGTAACCATGCGTATGTCTCTTGCTACTGAAAATACACAGTCTGCATAAGCAGACTGTTAGCACACACCCAGCAGTTTATCCTGTAGAATCATGCTGAGTATTCATAGAATCATGCTGAGTATTCACAAGTGACTGGTGTTTTATGGAAGCAGTGAGTAACGCTAATACATTCAACATCACTAAGGCTGATTTCTTTTGCTGGAGTGTAGTCAGTCACCAAGGTCACACATGTTCATGGTCAGAAAAAGCTGTTTGGATATGTGCTGTTTTCTGTGTCTGAAAACTGTAATGAAAATGTATGCAACAGTTAGAGTAATTAACGCTTGCAGGAAAAAAACAGTAGTAAGTGTGCTTTGAAATTGGCAAGCAAATTTCGTTTTCTGCCTAAAAACACAGAAAACAGTAGTAAGTGTGCTTTGAAAATGGCAAGCAAATTTCATTTTACGCGTAAAATCACAACATGAGTCTGTGAGCATTGAGGATTTGCTGTCAGAGATGTATTTGGTGTCTCTCTGGTTCTTTTGGGAAGTAACCATGCGTATGTCTCTTGCAACTGAAAATACACAGTCTGCATAAGCAGACTGTTAGCACACACCCAGCAGTTTATCCTGTAGAATCATGCTGAGTATTCACAAGTGACTGGTGTTTCATGGAAGCAGTGAGTAACGCTAATACATTCAACATCACTAAGGCTGATTTCTTTTGCTGAAGTGTAGTCAGTCACCAAGGTCATACATGTTCATGGTCAGAAAAAGCTGTTTGCACATGTGCTGTTTTCTGTGTCTGAAAACTGTAATGAAAATGTATGCGACTGTTAGAGTAATTAACGCTTGCAGGAAAAAAACAGTACTAAGTGTGCTTTGAAATTGGCAAGCAAATTTCGTTTTCTGCCTAAAAACACAGAAAACAGTAGTAAGTGTGCTTTGAAATTGGCAAGCAAATTTCATTTTACGCGTAAAATCACAGCATGAGTCTGTGAGCATAGAGGAATTGCTGTCAGAGATGTATTTGGTGTCTCACTGGTTCTTTTGGGAAGTAACCATGCGTATGTCTCTTGCAACTGAAAATACACAGTCTGCATAAGCAGACTGTTAGCACACACCCAGCAGTTTATCCTGTAGAATCATGCTGAGTATTCACAAGTGACTGGTGTTTTATGGAAGCAGTGAGTAACGCTAATACATTCAACATCACTAAGGCTGATTTCTTTTGCTGGAGTGTAGTCAGTCACCAAGGTCACACATGTTCATGGTCAGAAAAAGCTGTTTGGATATGTGCTGTTTTCTGTGTCTGAAAACTGTAATGAAAATGTATGCAACAGTTAGAGTAATTAACGCTTGCAGGAAAAAAACAGTAGTAAGTGTGCTTTGAAATTGGCAAGCAAATTTCGTTTTCTGCCTAAAAACACAGAAAACAGTAGTAAGTGTGCTTTGAAAATGGCAAGCAAATTTCATTTTACGCGTAAAATCACAGCATGAGTCTGTGAGCATAGAGGAATTGCTGTCAGAGATGTATTTGGTGTCTCTCTGGTTCTTTTGGGAAGTAACCATGCGTATGTCTCTTGCAACTCAAAATACACAGTCTGCATAAGCAGACTGTTAGCACACACCCAGCAGTTTAACCTGTAGAATCATGCTGAGTATTCACAAGTGACTGGTGTTTCATGGAAGCAGTGAGTAACGCTAATACATTCAACATCACTAAGGCTGATTTCTTTTGCTGGAGTGTAGTCAGTCACCAAGGTCACACATGTTCATGGTCAGAAAAAGCTGTTTGGATATGTGCTGTTTTCTGTGTCTGAAAACTGTAATGAAAATGTATGCAACAGTTAGAGTAATTAACGCTTGCAGGAAAAAAACAGTAGTAAGTGTGCTTTGAAATTGGCAAGCAAATTTCGTTTTCTGCCTAAAAACACAGAAAACAGTAGTAAGTGTGCTTTGAAAATGGCAAGCAAATTTCATTTTACGCGTAAAATCATAGCATGAGTCTGTGAGCATAGAGGAATTGCTGTCAGAGATGTATTTGGTGTCTCTCTGGTTCTTTTGGGAAGTAACCATGCGTATGTCTCTTGCAACTGAAAATACACAGTCTGCATAAGCAGACTGTTAGCACACACCCAGCAGTTTATCCTGTAGAATCATGCTGAGTATTCACAAGTGACTGGTGTTTCATGGAAGCAGTGAGTAACGCTAATACATTCAACATCTCTAAGGCTGATTTCTTTTGCTGGAGTGTAGTCAGTCACCAAGGTCATACATGTTCATGGTCAGAAAAAGCTGTTTGCACATGTGCTGTTTTCTGTGTCTGAAAACTGTAATGAAAATGTATGCGACTGTTAGAATAATTAATGGTTGCAGAAAAAAAACAGTACTAAGTGTGCTTTGAAATTGCCAAGCAAATTTCGTTTTCTGCCTAAAAACACAGAAAACAGTAGTAAGTGTGCTTTGAAATTGGCAAGCAAATTTCATTTTACGCGTAAAATCACAGCATGAGTCTGTGAGCATAGAGGAATTGCTGTCAGAGATGTATTTGGTGTCTCTCTGGTTCTTTTGGGAAGTAACCATGCGTATGTCTCTTGCAACTGAAAATACACAGTCTGCATAAGCAGACTGTTAGCACACACCCAGCAGTTTATCCTGTAGAATCATGCTGAGTATTCACAAGTGACTGGTGTTTTATGGAAGCAGTGAGTAACGCTAATACATTCAACATCACTAAGGCTGATTTCTTTTGCTGGAGTGTAGTCAGTCACCAAGGTCACACATGTTCATGGTCAGAAAAAGCTGTTTGGACATGTGCTGTTTTCTGTGTCTGAAAACTGTAATGAAAATGTATGCGACTGTTAGAGTAATTAACGCTTGCAGGAAAAAAACAGTACTAAGTGTGCTTTGAAATTGGCAAGCAAATTTCATTTTCTGCGTAAAGTCACAGCATGAGTCTTTTATGGCATTTTTGGACCCCCTGACAAATGCTAATGCATTCAACATCACCAAGGTTCATTATCTTTGCAGGAGTGCAGTCAGTCTGCCAGGTTACACATGTATATGCTCGAAAAAAGCAGATTGCACATGTGCTGTTTTCTGCCTCTGTAAACTATAAAGAAAATGTGTCAGACTGTTAGAGTAATTAACAATTGCAAAAAAAAAAAAAATAAGTGTGCTTTTGAATTGCAAATGAAATATCGTGTTCTGTCTAGAATTACACCAAGAGTCTGTGCGCACACAGGAATTGATCTTAGAGATTACATTTGTGTTGGTTTTCTTGTGTTTTTCACTTGTAGGAAAGGGGTAGATAGTGTTATAAGAAAAGAAATGATCATGACAAATATAATAATATATATAAATTACAAAAAAGGTATTTTTTTTTAGTTTCTTTCAGGTATTGCTGCAGAGCAGTGAAGGAAATATAAGATGCCTATAAAATCAAGACAAAGAAAACAACAGAAAAAAAAGGTTTATTTGAAGACAACTGGAGGACCTAAGTTAGTTGAAGATGCTCATGTTGGGAAAAAGAAAAAGTCTTCTGGTAAGCAGACAAAGGAATTCTTTAAAAATATATTCAAAAAAAGGAAAAATTTTAAAAATGCCCCCATTGGAAAAACTGTTTCAAGTAGAAAACAACAGGAGAATAGTGAGAATTTACTAAATGCTAATGTACAAGCAGAAGCTATAATAATTAATTTGAAAAGAAAATCAGCATTTAAAGAGATCCGTAGGAAAATGTTTCAGAGAAGAGTGATGTCCAATTTGCTAAAGGATGTGAAAAAATATAAGAAAAGAGCTAAATTTTTAAAGAGAAAAAAAGATATTGAAGCCATTGTAGCAAAGGCTTTAAATTTAAAAAGAAAACTATTCATTTTAATTTTGAACAGGATGCGTACATTAGAAAAAATAGTTAATGTAATGAAGTCACAAAGCAAAAAGAAAAGAGTAGTAAAAAGAAATAACTTTTGTAAAGTGTTTTTAGGAGAATGGATGCATAGTTCAAGTACTGAACCATTTTTTAATGAAGAGAGTTATCTTCAAAGTAATAGTTTGCTGCATGCAGTTGACACCAGTGGTCGAGCATATGAAGTTAAGGGTGGTTGTATAATGGAAAAGGAGAAAATGGTTCCAAGAAATGAGGAAGAAGTGATTGCAGATGAGGTTATGGGGAGACGTCCTAAAGCCCCAGTGTATACTTGGAATTGTAGTAGTATTTGTACTTTGCGGCAGGAATCTATTGATAAATTACGTGAGTTTTTAAGCGTATATTGTTAAAAGAGTGTTAAACAGAAGATTAAGGTGCTTCAAGGACTAGATCCATGCAGAGTGAGAGAGAATACTGGTTTGCAAGGTCACTCTCTGGCTTGTTTAGCTAGGAAAGTTTGTCAAAGTGTTTTTCACTATTTTAGGATGCTGGCAGTTCATCATACTGAAATTAGGAAATTTGTGAGAAGATTGTATTTTGCTAAAAGTCCAGCACTAAAGTTAAATGAGTTGAATAAGGCTCTGTTTCGTGGATCTGTATCAGATGTTGAGAAGGTTACTGATGAGATTCAGTTTTGTTACTTTGGGCCAGAACAAGAAAGTGCAGGGAATGACACAGTTATTGAGGAAAATGTGGAAGAGAATGTAGAACCCTCCGTAAATAAGAAATTTGAAGATCAAATTACAAAATTTGCTATCATCTCTAATGAAAGACCAAATATTACTTGTATTTGTTGCCGGAGAAGCCATTACAAAATCCAAACAAGGAATGTTGATCTCTACAAAAAAAGTGAAGAAGAAGATAATTATAAGTGGAAGGATTTTGCAACATATATATTTCTTGAAAATTGTTTTGATTTGGGTGAAGATCATCGTATTTGTAAATACTGTTACAACAAGTTGGAAGAAAATAAAATGTCAGCTAGAGCTGTACATAATAATTTAGAATTGGTTGAAGTTCCTGCAGAACTTTCTGATTTAAATACGTATGAGTCTATACTCATTCAATGTGTTCATCCGTTCCAGACCATAGTACGTATGGAGCCAAAAACAGGCAAATTACCTCCTTCAGATTTACAGAGAGGTTTAAAAGGAAGAGTTGTCTATTTGCCGTTGGATTTGAAAAAAAATATGGAAACTATTGACACAGATACTTTGGAAACTGAACCATTAGTTATTCTGGTTAATGGTGTACCTACAAAGAATAAGAAAATTTGGCAGGAATTGGTAGATGTACGGAAAGTACAAAGAGCAAATTTATATTTGAAAAGGAATAATAAATGGTATGAAGCCATTTATATGGATGAAGATGAAGAAGATTTAGAAGGAGACACAGACACACCAACTGGGCAAATTGAAAAAGTTGACAAGTCAAAAGAAGAAGAAATTTATGAACATTTCAGCATACATCCTCTTCATTCAAAAGAAGTAATGGCAAACACCATTGATCTGTTTCAAATGAAAAAAGCACAAGGAACTCCTGTGAGTGTATGGGAGGAGAGTTTGGAAGCTCGATGTTTTCCCCAGCTGTTTCCTACAGGAGAAGGTGGACGATATGATGAACGTCCAGTCCAGATTCCTGCTTCTGAGTATCGGACTACAAGATTATATGCAGAAGATCCCAGATTTCGTCAAAGTATTCCTTATTTGTTCCATCTGTTATTTGAAAGTGACTTGTCTGCATTATCTTATGCAGTAAACCACATTTTAAAAAGTGGAACACATCTACATAATGTGTCTGCTAAGGATTTTATGAACAAAGTGCAGCAGCGGGATGATCATTTGGAATCACAATTGATCATTCTGATGGCTTGTCAGCGTTGGACGAATGAATATTGGTACAGACGCCATGGAGAATTGAAATGTATGTTACGGAATTTAGGAACTCCAACATGGTTCCTAACCCTAAGCTGTGCCGAATACGCTTGGGATGATTTACTGGATTTTCTACGAGAGGCAAATTCAAACATTAAAAACATCGAATACAAGACAGCAGGAGAACTGTGCTCATTGGATCCGGTTAATGTTTGCAGATATTTCAATCATAGATTTGAGGCTATGATGTCCTTTATCTGCAACAAAAAAAATCCACCACTTGGAGAAGTTTTGGATTTCTTTTGGAGAAAAGAGTACCAAGCAAGAGGTGCTCCTCACATTCATATGCTGTTGTGGATCAAGGATGCTCCAAAATTTGGAACAGATGCTGATGAAGCAGTGTTATCTTTCATTGAAGAATATGCAACATGTGCTATACCTAAAAGCACAGAAGAGAAAAAGTTAAAAGAGCAAGTTTTACGTTTCCAAAGTCATCGCTGTGGAAAATACTGTCGACGGAAGTACAAGACCAAAGATAAATTCTACACAAAATGTCGATTTGGATTTCCAAGACCTGTTCTTTCAAAAGGAAGAGTCAACAGTTTTATGTCAGCTGTGCGACATACTATTACAAGAAAATCTCCCAAAAATACGTACAATCTGAGAAGAAAAGAAGAGTCAAAATATATAAATGACTACAACCCAGTCATTTTATCCATGTGGAATGCTAACATGGATATTCAGTATGTGGCAGACAATTCTATTGCTGTTGCTCGGTATGTCACATCATACATTACTAAATCTGAGAAAACAGAATTGAAGGAAATGTGGGAAGAGATTTCTCACGAGAAGACTGTCAGTAAGAAGCTGTACAGTTTCAGTTTGAAGATGTTAACGCATCGAGAAATTGGATCCTACGAATGTTCAGATAGGTTATCATCTGCAAGTCTTTACTCGAAATCCAGAAGAATAATTTGGGTCAGTTTAGGCCTTGCAGGAATGCGAAATCGGGTACTGAAATCTGTTGGAGAAATTGAATATTTGGCCGAGAACGACCCAGAAAGTACAGATATTTTGAAAACAAACATGTTGGACACATATTACCCAAAAAGAAGTCATCATCTTGAGAACATGTGTCTCTATGAAGTGCTGCAGAACTACATTTTTTCACGGAAAGCCACAGAAGACATCAACAATGGAAAATATAAAGTCATTGGTGAGGAAGGATGTTTAGTGAAGCAAAAAAAAGGAAGTTTGATTAATCACAGGAAGCTGAGTTGTGACACTACTGACAAAAAGGAATTTTACTACTTGGCACTTTTACAGTTGTTTAAACCATGGCGTTCAGAGGACGAACTACTTGGAGAATTTCAAAGCTATGAGGATTCATTTAATGCATGTAAAGATACCATTGAATGCAGTATTTTCAGGAATTATGTCCAAATGTTAAACGAAGAAATTGAACAGGAAGCTACAATTGCAGCTGAAAGTAGCTAGAGACAGTTCTCAAGACAGCCAAAGTTCTGGAACGCTCAGTCAAGATCCCCTAGGACAACCAATCGTAGAAAATGAAGCTGCAATAGCCATGACTGAAGTGGAAACGGCTATGAATCAAGCAAAGGAAGATTCAATAGACTTACAAGATTTGGAACAACAACTGAATGAAGAACAACAACAAATTTATGAGGAGGTCCGAAAAAAAATTGAACACGGATTACTACATGAAAAGAAAGAGTACACATGCACAGCATTTGAACCAATTAGGTTGTATATGAGTGGACAAGCTGGAACTGGGAAAAGTTTCTTAATTAAAGTCATCAGAAGCTACCTACAGCAAAAAACTGATTCAACTTTATCTTGTGTTGTTACTGCTCCAACTGGATTAGCAGCATATAATATTAAAGGAATTACTCTCCATCGCTTGCTAATGTTACCAGTGGAGCATGGGAACAAAATAGAATATCACAAGCTAACTGGTGAAGCGTGTTTCGAAGTTTCAAGAGTGTTGAAGAAGATGCAAGTTCTCATTATTGATGAGGTAAGCATGGTATCAAACTTAATGCTTGCCTTTGTGCATTTAAGAATGCAGCAAATTCTAAAAAGAGACTATGACGTGCTATTTGGAGGAAAACATGTTATAGTTTTTGGGGATCTACTGCAGCTCACTCCAGTTAAAGGACAACCAGTATTTAATACTGTGACACATGAGGACACGAAGAAGTCATTAGGAAGCATTGGTAATGCGAATATTTGGTCATTTTTTGAGTACAAAGAACTCACTACCAATATGAGGCAAGCAAATGATGAAGAATATGGAAGTATTCTGAAAGATATCAGAATTGGACTACTCACAGAAGTAGGAAGAAAAGCAATACAGAGTCGGTTGCTACATAATTTATTTCCAAATGAGGAAATAGTTGCAGAGAAAATATACAAGAACATTGCAGAAAAAAATACTGTAATCTGCTTAATGCCAACACTACGTGAATGCTCGATATTCAATGAGGAACTTTTGAAATTGGAAAAGGAAGAGATTAAGAAAATGGAAGCAGTGGACAAAATCCAACATGAAAGAATTACTATTACATTAACAGGCGAACTGAAAAATAAATTGGATTCTCTAGAGAAGAACATTTCGAAAACAGCTGGATTAGAAAAAAATCTATATCTTTGCATGAACTGTCGAGTATTTCTAAGGAGAAATTTGGATGTTGAAAAAGGTTTAGTGAATGGAGCTATGGGTAAAGTTGTGGGTTTTGTTAACTACCAGAAAAAAGAAGGAATTGAGTTTTTAAAAATAAAATTTGATCAGATTGAAGAGGTAAAAGACATTAGTCGTTGTTCAGTCCGTTTTTTGCTTGTGAAAGACTTATATGTACGTAGGAAGCAGTTTCCATTTTCTCTAGCATATGCTGTAACCATTCACAAGTGTCAAGGATTAACTGTTGATAGTGCATTTGTAAACATTGGATCTACAGTGTTCAAAGAAGGTATGGCATATGTTGCTTTGTCATGAGTGAAAACATTATCTGGTTTATTCATGATAGACTTTGATGACTCAAAAGTTAGTGCTGATGCAAATTGTGTTAAGGAGTACAATAGATTAAGAAGAACCTATGCTCCTCATTTAGGTCAGTATCCTGTGTTGGAGAAACGTGTTGTTTGTCGGAAAAGGAGATTTGAGAATATCTGTAATGAGGATGTAGAGAAGAGAAAACAAAAAGAGAGTCATGTGATTGCAAGCAAAAAGAAAAAGGACAATGTTGAACAGGTTGTTGGTTTCCATTTTGAAAATAGCTCTGGTGTCAACTGCTATGCAAATGTAGTGCTGAATGTTGTATTTTATCTTGAAAGTTTGCAAGAGCAGATAATAGAAAATCATGAAAAAAGATTCTGTTCTGTGCTAAGTCTTCTTTATGAGAAACTGAGTGTTGATAAAGCAAAAATAGAAAGTGCGAATGAAATTAGAAATCTATTAGATGTTTGTTCAGGACGAACACAGTTTTCACAAAATGTCCAGCAAGATGCACCGGAATTCTAGATGTACATTCTTTTGGTACTTGAAGATGAAGGGGTAGAAATAGAAAATATGTTTGGTCTGTCTTATAAATGGGAACATAGTTGTGAAAACTGTTTCTACACATGCAGCTCTAATGTTGATTCAGAAAGGTTTATCTATTTAACATTGCCAGAGACTAAATCAGTGACTTTTAGAAAAATTAGTTAAAGATGCCAATCACAACATGGAATGTTCGAAATGTAAATCAGACATGTTTTCAACGTTATTTATAAAGAATTATGGACAGTATGTAATTTTAATGATGCAACGTTGTAGAGCTGATGGAAAAAAATTGGACACTTTAATAAAGAAATTTACAGGACAGCAATTATCAATTTCTGGCAAAACTTTTGTCACAGTTGCAATAATTTTCCATGATGGGCCTTTTGTAACTTCTGGTCAGTACACAGTTTTTCTTAAATGTGAAAAAGGCTTGACACTGTGTAATGATTCTGAATTGGTTTTCAAGCAACGTTTTCCTTTTGATTTAGCAAATTCCCATTGAATTTTTCT
This sequence comes from Triturus cristatus, assembly GCF_964204655.1. NCBI lineage: Eukaryota > Metazoa > Chordata > Amphibia > Caudata > Salamandridae > Triturus > Triturus cristatus. The sequence goes on from NC_140579.1 coordinate 242,030,806, forward strand.
GAAACCAAAATTTTAGAAAGAAATTGCAACATCTGTCGAAAACATTATTTCCATTTAATTGGATTACCATCGGAAATGTCATCAAATATTATTATAAAAATTACCATTTGGCCTTACGGAAAGGTAATAATTTGCATTGTGGACTTCTTTGACACAAATTATTTTGGTGATTATGCTTATGCAACACAATTTTCGGACGATATTTACTGAAATTAGTGATTGTTCTTACGTGACGTTTATATTACGGTATGTTTTAATGAGAAGAGATTCTGGGCTTTTTTTAAACAATCTTTCTGATTGTTTTTTTTTTTTGCCCGCTGTTAAGTGATGAATGCAATTGCTTTTACGATTTACAGTAAAATGCAATATATTCTGAAAACAGCAAAAAAAGGGCAAAAATATGTTTGATGAAAAATGAAATGACGTCACATATAACATCACTCATGACATGGTCACTGACATCACTCATGACATCACTGATGACATCTCAAATGACATCACTGATGACATCACTGATGACATCATCCTTGTGATAGAGTGGCAGACCTCCTCTCACCCTAATATAACCTTTGATACACACATTCAAAAATAGAGACTAAAATTTTCAAAACAATGGACCTACAAATATCAGTCACAACAACCTATTCAGTAATTGTAAGATCCACATACACATCCACTCATTCACCAACAGTTCTATACAGTCACTCATACATGTACTCACTCATATGTACTCATACACCTATACATCCTGTTACACAATGCCACTCATCCATAGAGTTACTCACATACATAGTCACTCATGCTAATAAAGAATCAAACATCCATTTACTTGCATATACAGCTATACACACACCACCACACTTACTTCTACGGAAACTTATACATAGTTAGTCTTTTAAACAATCACTTATAGAAACACATGCTTATTCATACAGGAACTCTTTCAATCTCTCACTCTCACATATACTCACTTATATACACCAATAGTCACATATACTAATTTAAAACATATGTAGTTACTCATAAAGACACTATTGAGACAGTCTATCACTCACTAACATACCCATACACACACTCATCCACCCATACAGTCCTGCACACATGCTGTCTTCAACACATACAAACAGTGAGTCACTCATTCATGCACCTATGCACTACGTAATACCCCCCACCGAACCATGCAGACACTCAGACTGATACTCAAAAAACCAACTAATAACCTATATGGACACTCATGTAGCTACTCACCAACCCATGCAGCCATTTATACACAAAGTGAGAGACTGATACAGATATTTACATATTTAAACATTACTCACTAAGCCATGTATTCACTATGATACACTTAATCAGTCAGTTACACAATCAATTTTTCAAAAACAAATCATCCATTTAGACACTTATATACCCATTTATTCTTCCATCGACCTTGAGATATACATATATAAAACATATTAAATTTTCAGAAAAACACACATTCACTGGATGATGTCATCAGTGATGTCATCAGTGATGTCATTTGAGATGTCATCAGTGATGTCATGAGTGATGTCAGTGACCATGTCATGAGTGATGTTATATGTGACGTCATCAGCAGTGGATTGCGGGTGCGCGAGTTATAGTTAGCTGAACTAACTATAACGGGGGAATTTCATTGGTTTTTTACGAGTGAAATGTCCAGCTAACTATAACGTCTGTGAAACCTATGGTTTTTTCAGTGAATTTGCAAGGTTTATAAAATGCAAATTCCTAACTATAACGTGTGTGAAACCTATGGTTTTTTCAGTGAATATATATATACATACATATACAAACATATATATAATCTGCATATCTATATAAATACAAATATAAATGCATGCATACATATACATATATGCATGTTATGTACATGAACGTTTGAAAAACACTAATAAAAGCAAAGCTAAAAAGCCACCTAATTACAAACAGAATTGCTTTAACTTAAACGAGGGCGAGACCTATTGCATTTTCAATGCTTGTTTACTTTGGTTTCATCAAGAAGGCATTCAGATGTGACACACATTTGCCATAAATTCTGAATGGTAGCACTCTAGTTGCTCATTAGATCACTGTAATAAAGCTACTGCTCACCAGAGAAGTCTGCTGCTGGTATTCAAAGTGCATGTTTCAGTCTGCATGTCAGAATTTTTTAATGAAATAGAAGAGGATTTGAGAAGTCAAAATGTGCCCTAATTTTTCTTTCTGCAGCACTAATCATTTAGTTTATCTATTTAACATTGCCAGAGACTAAATCAGTGACTTTTAGAAAAATTAGTTAAAGATGCCAATCACAACATGGAATGTTCGAAATGTAAATCAGACATGTTTTCAACGTTATTTATAAAGAATTATGGACAGTATGTAATTTTAATGATGCAACGTTGTAGAGCTGATGGAACAAAATTGGACACTTTAATAAAGAAATTTACAGGACAGCAATTATCAATTTCTGGCAAAACTTTTGTCACAGTTGCAATAATTTTCCATGATGGGCCTTTTGTAACTTCTGGTCATTACACAGTTTTTCTTAAATGTGAAAAAGGCTGGACACTGTGTAATGATTCTGAATTGGTTTTCAAGCAACGTTTGCCTTTTGATTTAGCAAATTCCCATTTATTTTTTCTGAAACCAAAATTTTAGAAAGAAATTGCAACATCTGTCGAAAACATTATTTCCATTTAATTGGATTACCATCGGAAATGTCATCAAATATTATTATAAAAATTACCATTTGGCCTTACGGAAAGGTAATAATTTGCATTGTGGACTTCTTTGACACAAATTATTTTGGTGATTATGCTTATGCAACACAATTTTCGGACGATATTTACTGAAATTAGTGATTGTTCTTACGTGACGTTTATATTACGGTATGTTTTAATGAGAAGAGATTCTGGGCTTTTTTTAAACAATCTTTCTGATTGTTTTTTTTTTTTGCCCGCTGTTAAGTGATGAATGCAATTGCTTTTACGATTTACAGTAAAATGCAATATATTCTGAAAACAGCAAAAAAAGGGCAAAAATATGTTTGATGAAAAATGAAATGACGTCACATATAACATCACTCATGACATGGTCACTGACATCACTCATGACATCACTGATGACATCTCAAATGACATCACTGATGACATCACTGATGACATCATCCTTGTGATAGAGTGGCAGACCTCCTCTCACCCTAATATAACCTTTGATACACACATTCAAAAATAGAGACTAAAATTTTCAAAACAATGGACCTACAAATATCAGTCACAACAACCTATTCAGTAATTGTAAGATCCACATACACATCCACTCATTCACCAACAGTTCTATACAGTCACTCATACATGTACTCACTCATATGTACTCATACACCTATACATCCTGTTACACAATGCCACTCATCCATAGAGTTACTCACATACATAGTCACTCATGCTAATAAAGAATCAAACATCCATTTACTTGCATATACAGCTATACACACACCACCACACTTACTTCTACGGAAACTTATACATAGTTAGTCTTTTAAACAATCACTTATAGAAACACATGCTTATTCATACAGGAACTCTTTCAATCTCTCACTCTCACATATACTCACTTATATACACCAATAGTCACATATACTAATTTAAAACATATGTAGTTACTCATAAAGACACTATTGAGACAGTCTATCACTCACTAACATACCCATACACACACTCATCCACCCATACAGTCCTGCACACATGCTGTCTTCAACACATACAAACAGTGAGTCACTCATTCATGCACCTATGCACTACGTAATACCCCCCACCGAACCATGCAGACACTCAGACTGATACTCAAAAAACCAACTAATAACCTATATGGACACTCATGTAGCTACTCACCAACCCATGCAGCCATTTATACACAAAGTGAGAGACTGATACAGATATTTACATATTTAAACATTACTCACTAAGCCATGTATTCACTATGATACACTTAATCAGTCAGTTACACAATCAATTTTTCAAAAACAAATCATCCATTTAGACACTTATATACCCATTTATTCTTCCATCGACCTTGAGATATACATATATAAAACATATTAAATTTTCAGAAAAACACACATTCACTGGATGATGTCATCAGTGATGTCATCAGTGATGTCATTTGAGATGTCATCAGTGATGTCATGAGTGATGTCAGTGACCATGTCATGAGTGATGTTATATGTGACGTCATCAGCAGTGGATTGCGGGTGCGCGAGTTATAGTTAGCTGAACTAACTATAACGGGGGAATTTCATTGGTTTTTTACGAGTGAAATGTCCAGCTAACTATAACGTCTGTGAAACCTATGGTTTTTTCAGTGAATTTGCAAGGTTTATAAAATGCAAATTCCTAACTATAACGTGTGTGAAACCTATGGTTTTTTCAGTGAATATATATATACATACATATACAAACATATATATAATCTGCATATCTATATAAATACAAATATAAATGCATGCATACATATACATATATGCATGTTATGTACATGAACGTTTGAAAAACACTAATAAAAGCAAAGCTAAAAAGCCACCTAATTACAAACAGAATTGCTTTAACTTAAACGAGGGCGAGACCTATTGCATTTTCAATGCTTGTTTACTTTGGTTTCATCAAGAAGGCATTCAGATGTGACACACATTTGCCATAAATTCTGAATGGTAGCACTCTAGTTGCTCATTAGATCACTGTAATAAAGCTACTGCTCACCAGAGAAGTCTGCTGCTGGTATTCAAAGTGCATGTTTCAGTCTGCATGTCAGAATTTTTTAATGAAATAGAAGAGGATTTGAGAAGTCAAAATGTGCCCTAATTTTTCTTTCTGCAGCACTAATCATTTAGTTTATCTATTTAACATTGCCAGAGACTAAATCAGTGACTTTTAGAAAAATTAGTTAAAGATGCCAATCACAACATGGAATGTTCGAAATGTAAATCAGACATGTTTTCAACGTTATTTATAAAGAATTATGGACAGTATGTAATTTTAATGATGCAACGTTGTAGAGCTGATGGAACAAAATTGGACACTTTAATAAAGAAATTTACAGGACAGCAATTATCAATTTCTGGCAAAACTTTTGTCACAGTTGCAATAATTTTCCATGATGGGCCTTTTGTAACTTCTGGTCATTACACAGTTTTTCTTAAATGTGAAAAAGGCTGGACACTGTGTAATGATTCTGAATTGGTTTTCAAGCAACGTTTGCCTTTTGATTTAGCAAATTCCCATTTATTTTTTCTGAAACCAAAATTTTAGAAAGAAATTGCAACATCTGTCGAAAACATTATTTCCATTTAATTGGATTACCATCGGAAATGTCATCAAATATTATTATAAAAATTACCATTTGGCCTTACGGAAAGGTAATAATTTGCATTGTGGACTTCTTTGACACAAATTATTTTGGTGATTATGCTTATGCAACACAATTTTCGGACGATATTTACTGAAATTAGTGATTGTTCTTACGTGACGTTTATATTACGGTATGTTTTAATGAGAAGAGATTCTGGGCTTTTTTTAAACAATCTTTCTGATTGTTTTTTTTTTTTGCCCGCTGTTAAGTGATGAATGCAATTGCTTTTACGATTTACAGTAAAATGCAATATATTCTGAAAACAGCAAAAAAAGGGCAAAAATATGTTTGATGAAAAATGAAAATATGTGCACTGTATTCTAAAAAGTATTGTTAAATATTAATAAATTTTTCTTTTTTTACAGATTGAGAAAGGAAAAATATAAAAATAAACTTCTTTACAGCAAGTAAAATAAATCACTTATTTTTCTTTTAGTTATTTTCTTTGTCAGGTAAGTGTGAAATTTCAGGAATTATCACACATTTACTTTAATGCTCACTTTTTTCACTACTCTTCTCTATGCTTTTTTCATTTCTGTAGTAGTCCCTCATGGACCTTGTAGGTTGATAACATTTTTGGGGTTTTAAAAAAAAACAACAAAAAAAATGCGCGTAATTAAATTTTTTTTAAAAAAGTTAAGAAGTAAGGTTGGCTCTTAAAAGAACCGTTGTGTTCATAAAGGGAAAGAGGAAAGAAAGAATGGGAATACTAACAAGGACCACAGATGTGCTGGTCTATCCTATTGTTTATGAGGGAAACACTGGTCTCCGCATGAACAATTAGGCCATGACATCTTGTGCACCTCATTGTAACCCTCCCAAAACGAGGGTTTATATCCAGAGGACCAGAAAAGGGTGATGCTCCCACCGCAGAGGAAGTGCTCGGCTGAGCTGCCGAAGAAGTACTCGGCTGAGCATCTGCAGGTGTGCTTGGGTGACTTACTGGAGATGTTTCTCCAGTATGTCTAGCATAAGTCCTGGGATGTTTATCCTTAATGTGTCTAACCATAGAGTGATTTCCAAAGGAATACTTCTTCCTAGGATTCCCTCTAGATAAGACACGCTCACAAAGTGAGCAGGTGACTAAAGGAGCATTTACCTTTTTCTGCCCCTCTGGATAGGTGAAATATTCCCATACAAAAGAAGTCTTTTGTTTCCTCCTTCTCTCTCTGATGATGCTGCTACCTGGCTCACTCTCAGAAGAGGACTGCTGTTCTGCCATCGTATCACAAAGACAACTCAGCTCCTTCTCCTAAGGGATCACAAGCAGAAATGAGGGTAATGGGTGTGGTGTAGGAGAGTTCTAGAACTGAAAGTACTTTAAACCAATCAAAAGTGCTGTTTCTTGATCACATGACCAACCGTGCGCGTACGTTACGCTTACGTTACGCTTACGGAGCGCTTACGGTAAAAGTACGCATGCGCGTATAAAAGACATCCGCATGCGCGCATGCGCATAACAGGCACGCTCCAACACTTCCGCGTAACGTGCGCGTGTAACGTATGCGCTTACGCGTCGCGTACGCAATACGGACGTCTACGTAAATTGCGTAACCATACGCAAACAGAGTAGAAATATTACGTACGTAAAGCAAAACATGCGCTTACGGTAAGCTTACCATACGCGCACGTAAAAATAAAAAAAAAAAAAAGGTTCACTATGTTATACTACTATATCTTACCTGTTTGGTTAAAAAAAAGGTGAAAAATTATATATTGCAGAATTTAAAACATGTTACCATAGTGTTTAAAGAGAATATAAAGTAAAAAAAAAGATGTAAAAAACCTTGCAAAAAGAAAAAAAAAAAATGATTTCACACACGTTAAATATAAGAATTAGCATTTGCAAAACCATGCAAATTCACTGAAAAAACCATAGGTTTCACACACGTTATAGTTAGGAATTTGCATTTTAAAAACCTTGCAAATTCACTGAAAAAACCATAGGTTTCACAGACGTTATAGTTAGCTGGACATTTCACTCGTAAAAAACCAATGAAATTCCCCCGTTATAGTTAGTTCAGCTAACTATAACTCGCGCACCCGCAATCCACTGCTGATGACGTCACATATAACATCACTCATGACATGGTCACTGACATCACTCATGACATCACTGATGACATCTCAAATGACATCACTGATGACATCACTGATGACATCATCCTTGTGATAGAGTGGCAGACCTCCTCTCACCCTAATATAGCCTTTGATACACACATTCAAAAATAGAGACTAAAATTTTCAAAACAATGGACCTACAAATATCAGTCACAACAACCTATTCAGTAATTATAAGATCCACATACACATCCACTCATTCACCAACAGTTCTATACAGTCACTCATACATGTACTCACTCATATGTACTCATACACCTATACATCCTGTTACACAATGCCACTCATCCATAGAGTTACTCACATACATAGTCACTCATGCTAATAAAGAATCAAACATCCATTTACTTGCATATACAGCTATACACACACCACCACACTTACTTCTACGGAAACTTATACATAGTTAGTCTTTTAAACAATCACTTATAGAAACATATGCTTATTCATACAGGAACTCTTTCAATCTCTCACTCTCACATATACTCACTTATATACACCAATAGTCACATATACTAATTTAAAACATATGTAGTTACTCATAAAGACACTATTGAGACAGTCTATCACTCACTAACATACCCATACACACACTCATCCATCCATACAGTCCTGCACACATGCTGTCTTCAACACATACAAACAGTGAGTCACTCATTCATGCACCTATGCACTACGTAATACCCCCCACCGAACCATGCAGACACTCAGACTGATACTCAAAAAACCAACTAATAACCTATATGGACACTCATGTAGCTACTCACCAACCCATGCAGCCACTTATACACAAAGTGAGAGACTGATACAGATATTTACATATTTAAACATTACTCACTAAGCCATGTATTCACTATGATACACTTAATCAGTCAGTTACTCAATCAATTTTTCAAAAACAAATCATCCATTTAGACACTTATATACCCATTTATTCTTCCATCGACCTTGAGATATACATATATAAAACATATTAAATTTTCAGAAAAACACACATTCACTGGATGATGTCATCAGTGATGTCATCAGTGATGTCATTTGAGATGTCATCAGTGATGTCATGAGTGATGTCAGTGACCATGTCATGAGTGATGTTATATGTGACGTCATCAGCAGTGGATTGCGGGTGCGCGAGTTATAGTTAGCTGAACTAACTATAACGGGGGAATTTCATTGGTTTTTTACGAGTGAAATGTCCAGCTAACTATAACGTCTGTGAAACCTATGGTTTTTTCAGTGAATTTGCAAGGTTTATAAAATGCAAATTCCTAACTATAACGTGTGTGAAACCTATGGTTTTTTCAGTGAATATATATATACATACATATACAAACATATATATAATCTGCATATCTATATAAATACAAATATAAATGCATGCATACATATACATATATGCATGTTATGTACATGAACGTTTGAAAAACACTAATAAAAGCAAAGCTAAAAAGCCACCTAATTACAAACAGAATTGCTTTAACTTAAACGAGGGCGAGACCTATTGCATTTTCAATGCTTGTTTACTTTGGTTTCATCAAGAAGGCATTCAGATGTGACACACATTTGCCATAAATTCTGAATGGTAGCACTCTAGTTGCTCATTAGATCACTGTAATAAAGCTACTGCTCACCAGAGAAGTCTGCTGCTGGTATTCAAAGTGCATGTTTCAGTCTGCATGTCAGAATTTTTTAATGAAATAGAAGAGGATTTGAGAAGTCAAAATGTGCCCTAATTTTTCTTTCTGCAGCACTAATCATAATTTCTATGGCAAAATGAATCCCCTCTTTTTGTTCCTTTGCAAATTAAATGTTTTACGTGTTACCACTTTGTTCCAATCAAGATGGCTTGAGGTGTGCCATACTTTTGTCATAAGTAAGACTGTTAGCGCTTTAGTTGTTCTTTAAAACACTCTGGGACATTCTGTCATTGGGCTATACTTGGGCTACATCTCGGTGATATTTGTGCTACATTTGGGCTCTTTTGTCTCTGGTTGCCATCTTGGGAGACTTATTTGTTTTGAAGTTTCCTAATTTCGTCAATTACTACAGTCTCCTCAGTAGGAAATACTTTCAGGTTTTTTACTTTCATTCCATCAAGAAGGCATTCAGATGTGTCACACATTTGCCATAAATTTGGAATGTTAGCACTCTAGTTGCTTATTAGATCACTGTAGTAAAGCTACTGCTCACCAGGGAAGTCTGCTGCTGGTATTGAAAGTGCATGTTTCAGTCTGCATGTCAGAATTTTTTAATGAAATAGAAGAGGATTTGAGAAGTCACTCAAAATGTGCCATAATTTTTCTTTTTTCCGCACTAATCATAATTTCTATGGCAAAATGAACCGCCTCATTGTGTTCCTTTTAAATTAAACTACTCACTCTCTACTACTCACTTGCTACTACTCTCTACTACTCACTCTGTACTACTCTCTACTACTACTCTCTACTACTCACCCGCTACTACTCACTCTCTACTACTCACTCTACTACTCTCTACCACTCACTCTCTACTACTCTACTACTCACTCTCTACTACTCTCTACTACTCACTCTCTACTACTCACTCTCTACTACTTTACTAGTCTCTACTACTCTCTCTACTACTCACTCTCTACTACTCTCTACTACTGACTCTCTACTACTCTACTACTCGCTCTCTACTACTCTCTCTACTACTCACTCTCTACTACTCACTCTACTACTCTCTACTACTCACTCTCTACTACTCTACTACTCACCCTCCACTACTCACTCTTGACTACTCGCTCTCTACTACTCTCTACTACTCACTCTACTACTCACTCTCTACTACACTACTACTCTCTACTACTCTCTCTACTACTCACTCTCTACTACTCACTCTCTACTACACACTCTCTACTACTCACTCTACTACTCTATTATTCTTTCTACTACTCAATTTCTACTACTCTCTCTACCATTCACTCTATACTACCCCCTACTACTCACTCTCTACAACACACTCTCTGCTACTTGCTCTCTACTATTTGCTCTCTACTACTCACTCTCTACTACTCCCTACTACTCACTCTGCTACTAACTCTCTACTACTCTCTACTACTCACTCTCTACTACTCTCTACGACTCACTCTCTACTACTCACTCTCTACTACTCTACTACTCCCTACTACTCTCGCTCTACTATTCACTATCTACTACTCACTCTACTACTTTCTACTACTCACTCTCTACTACTCTCTACTCCTCACTCTCTACTACTCTCTCTCTACTACTCACTCTCTACTACTCTCTACTACTCACTCTCTACTACTCTCTCTCTACTACTCACTCTACTACTCATTATCTACTACTCTCTACTACTCTCTCTCTGCTACTCACTCTCCACTACTCACTCTCTACACCTCACGTTCTACTACTCACTCTCTAATACTCAGTCTCTACTACTCTCTATTACTCATCTCTACTACTCACTCTACTACTCACTCTCTACTACTCTCTACTACTCTCTACTACTCACTCTCTATTACCCACTCTCTACTACTCTCTACTACTCACTCTCTACTACTCTCTACTACTCACTCTCTACTACTCACTCTACTACTCTCTCCTACTCACTCTCTGCTACTCTCTCTACTACTCTCTACTACTCACTCTCTACTCTCTACCTCTCTACCTCTCTCTACCTCTCTCTACTACTCTCTACCTCTACCTCTCTACCTCTACACCTCTACCTCTCTACCTCTACACCTCTACTTCTCTACCTCTCTCTACCTCTCTCTACACGCACACATATGCACATATATATGTGCATATATATGCATATGCATTTATATAGATGTATGTGTATATATATACATACATATACAAACATATATATAATCTGCATTTCTATATAAATACAAATATAAATGCATGCATACATAGACATATACATATATGCATGTTATGTACATGAAAGTTTGAAAAACACTAATAAAAGCAAAGCTAAAAAGCCACCTAATTACAAACAGAATTGCTTTAACTTAAACGAGGGCGAGACCTATTGCATTTTCAATGCTTGTTTACTTTGGTTTCATCAAGAAGGCATTCAGATGTGACACACATTTGCCATAAATTCTGAATGGTAGCACTCTAGTTGCTCATTAGATCACTGTAATAAAGCTACTGCTCACCAGAGAAGTCTGCTGCTGGTATTCAAAGTGCATGTTTCAGTCTGCATGTCAGAATTTTTTAATGAAATAGAAGAGGATTTGAGAAGTCAAAATGTGCCCTAATTTTTCTTTCTGCAGCACTAATCATAATTTCTATGGCAAAATGAATCCCCTCTTTTTGTTCCTTTGCAAATTAAATGTTTTAAGTGTTACCACTTTGTTCCAATTAAGATGGCTTCAGGTGTGCCATACTTTTGTCATAAGTAAGACTGTTAGCGCTCTAGTTGTTCTTTAAAACACTCTGGGACATTCTGTCATTGGGCTATACTTGGGCTACCTCTCGGTGATATTTGTGCTACATTTGGGCTCTTTTGTCTGTGGTTGCCATCTTGGGAGACTTATTTGTTTTGAAGTTTCCTAATTTCCTCATTAACTACAGTCTCCTCAGTAGGTAATACTTTCAGATTTTTTACTTTCATTCCATCAAGAAGGCATTCAGATGTGTCACACATTTGCCATAAATTCGGAATGTTAGCACTCTAGTTGCTTATTAGATCACTGTAGTAAAGCTACTGCTCACCAGGGAAGTCTGCTGCTGGTATTGAAAGTGCATGTTTCAGTCTGCATGTCAGCATTTTTTAATGAAATAGAAGAGGATTTGAGAAGTCACTCAAAATGTGCCATAATTTTTCTTTTTTCCGCACTAATCATAATTTCTATGGCAAAATGAACCGCCTCATTGTGTTCCTTTTAAATTAAACTACTCACTCTCTACTACTCACTTGCTACTACTCTCTACTACTCACTCTCTACTACTCTCTACTACTACTCTCTACTACTCACCCTCTACTACTCACTCTACTACTCTCTACCACTCTCTCTCTACTACTCACTCTCTACTACTCTCTCTATACTACTCCCACTCTACTACTCACTCTCTAGTACTATCTACTACTCACTCTCTACTACTCTACTAGTCTCTACTACTCTCTCTACTACTCACTCTCTACTACTCTCTACTACTCACTCTCTACTTCTCTACTACTCACTCTCTACTACTCTCTACTACTCTCTCTCTACTACTCACTCTCTACTACTCTACTACTCACCCTCCACTACTCACTCTTGACTACTTGCTCTCTACTACTCTCTACTACTCACTCTACTACTCACTCTCTACTACTCTACTACTCTCTACTACTCTCTCTACCACTCACTCTCTACTACTCACTCTCTACTACTCTCTACTACTCACTCTCTACTACACACTCTCTACTACTCACTCTCTACTACTCTATCACTCTTTCTACTACTCAATTTCTACTACTCTCTCTACTACTCACTCTATACTACTCCCTACTACTCACTCTCTACAACACACTCTCTGCTACTTGCTCTCTACTATTTTCTCTCTACTACTCACTCTCTACTACTCCCTACTACTCACTCTGCTACTAACTCTCTACTATTTTCTCTCTACTACTCACTCTCTACTACTCTACTACTCTCTACGACTCACTCTCTACTACTCACTCTCTACTACTCTACTACTCCCTACTACTCTCTCTCTACTATTCACTCTCTACTACTCACTCTGCTACTCTCTACCACTCACTCTCCACTACTCTCTACTACTCACTCTCTACTACTCTCTCTCTACTACTCATTCTCTACTCCTCACTCTCTACTACTCTGTACTACTCACTCTCTATTGCTCACTCTCTACTACTCACTCTACTATTCACTCTACTACTTACTCTCTACTACTCTCTACAACTCACTCTCTACTACTCACTCTCCACTACTCACTCTCTACTACTCACTCTCCACTACTCACTCTCTACTACTCACTTTCTACTACTTACTCTCTACTACTCACTCTCTACTACTCTCTACTACTCTCTACTACTCACTCTCTATTACCCACTCTCTACTACTCTCTACTACTCACTCTCTACTACTCTCTACTACTCACTCTCTACTCACTCTCTACTACTCACTCTCTACTACTCACTCTACTACTCTCTCCTACTCACTCTCTGCTACTCTCTCTACTACTCTCTACTACTCACTCTCTACTCATTACCTCTCTACCTCTCTCTACCTCTCTCTACTACTCTCTACCTCTACCTCTCTACCTCTACACCTCTACCTCTCTACCTCTACACCTCTACTTCTCTACCTCTCTCTACCTCTCTCTAGACGCACACATATGCACATCTATATGCATATATATGCATATGCATTTATATAGCTGTATGTGTATATTACCTACTGGCGGTCGCCAGTAGGTAGTTATAGTTAGGACCCTGTTTCCATAGGAAAACCGCAACATTCTATTTGGAATAACTTTGGCGCCGGTCGACGAATCCTCGCGAAATTTCCCAAACTAATGGGGCGCTACGCTCCGCTCCTACCCTGAAAGTCTCGGGGGATTCGTCAAGCGGGGGCTGAGAAAAAAGGGGGGTCCCAAAACGCGTTTTTCCCATGCATTTTTCCATAGGACCTTTAGACACAGCTACAGCCCGAACGGCTGAACAGAGTTACTTGAAATTTGGCAGAGAGGTAGTCTACAGGTCAAGGAAGTGCCTTTTGTAGGTCTGGTGTAAATCTGTTTAGTAGTTCCTGAGAAAATAGCATTTAAATCAATATATATATCTGTGGCAGCTTACGGTGCGCTTACCGTGCGCTTACGGTAAGCTTACCGTACGCGTACGGTGCCGTGCGCGAGCGCGATTCTGATTGGCTGTTAGATATTAGTAAACATTCGAATCGGTTGAAACCAGGAAGCGGCGGCCGCCATTTTCTCTCTCGCACTCTGCGGGGGGGAGGAAGATAAAAGAACATTTAATAGTTTACCTTTCACAACGAAGCGCATAATATGTCCTCCGTGTGCGGACGGTGCGTGAAGCGCATCGTGCGTACATGGCCCATCCAGCGTAACGTGGGCACGCGGTGCGCGTAGCGCACCGCGTGCCCACCGTGCGTGCACGGCACTAACTGCGTAAAGTGGGTGCGCGGTGCGCGAAGCGCACCGTGCGCGCACGGAACGAACTGCGTTAAGTGGGCGCGCACGCCACGAACGGCGTAAAGTAACTTAGCATTTAAAAAACCGTACAAATTCACTGAAAAAACCATAGGTTTCACACACGTTATAGTTAGGAATTAGCATTTAAAAAACCTTGCAAATTCACTGAAAAAACCATAGGTTTCACACATGTTATAGTTAGCTGGACATTTTACTCATAAAAAACCAATGAAATTCCCTCGTTATAGTTAGTGCAGGCAACTATAACTCACGCGACCGCAATCCTCTGCTGATGACATATGTGTCTTTATGAAAAAAAAATATTTGTAATATATGTATAGCTAAAATTTAATGGAAGAAGACATGGGCAAATAAGTGTCTAAATACAGTATTAGCATCAGCAGAGGATTGCGGTCGCGTGAGTTATAGTTGCCTGCACTAAATATAACAGGGGAATTTCATTGGTTTTTTATGAGTAAAATGTCCAGCTAACTATAACATGTGTGAAACCTATGGTTTTTTCAGTGAATATATATATATACATACATATACAAACATATATATAATCTGCATATCTATATAAATACAAATATAAATGCATGCATACATATACATATACATATATGCATGTTATGTACATGAAAGTTTGAAAAACACTAATAAAAGCAAAGCTAAAAAGCCACCTAATTACAAACAGAATTGCTTTAACTTAAACGAGGGCGAGACCTATTGCATTTTCAATGCTTGTTTACTTTGGTTTCATCAAGAAGGCATTCAGATGTGTCACACATTTGCCATAAATTCGGAATGTTAGCACTCTAGTTGCTTATTAGATCACTGTAGTAAAGCTACTGCTCACCACGGAAGTCTGCTGCTGGTATTGAAAGTGCATGTTTCAGTCTGCATGTCAGCATTTTTTAATGAAATAGAAGAGGATTTGAGAAGTCACTCAAAATGTGCCATAATTTTTCTTTTTTCCGCACTAATCATAATTTCTATGGCAAAATGAACCGCCTCATTGTGTTCCTTTTAAATTAAACTACTCACTCTCTACTACTCACTTGCTACTACTCTCTACTACTCACTCTCTACTACTCTCTACTACTACTCTCTACTACTCACCCTCTACTACTCACTCTACTACTCTCTACCACTCTCTCTCTACTACTCACTCTCTACTACTCTCTCTATACTACTCCCACTCTACTACTCACTCTCTAGTACTATCTACTACTCACTCTCTACTACTCTACTAGTCTCTACTACTCTCTCTACTACTCACTCTCTACTACTCTCTACTACTCACTCTCTACTTCTCTACTACTCACTCTCTACTACTCTCTACTACTCTCTCTCTACTACTCACTCTCTACTACTCTACTACTCACCCTCCACTACTCACTCTTGACTACTTGCTCTCTACTACTCTCTACTACTCACTCTACTACTCACTCTCTACTACTCTACTACTCTCTACTACTCTCTCTACCACTCACTCTCTACTACTCACTCTCTACTACTCTCTACTACTCACTCTCTACTACACACTCTCTACTACTCACTCTCTACTACTCTATCACTCTTTCTACTACTCAATTTCTACTACTCTCTCTACTACTCACTCTATACTACTCCCTACTACTCACTCTCTACAACACACTCTCTGCTACTTGCTCTCTACTATTTTCTCTCTACTACTCACTCTCTACTACTCCCTACTACTCACTCTGCTACTAACTCTCTACTATTTTCTCTCTACTACTCACTCTCTACTACTCTACTACGCTCTACAACTCACTCTCTACTACTCACTCTCTACTACTCTACTACTCCCTACTACTCTCTCTCTACTATTCACTCTCTACTACTCACTCTGCTACTCTCTACCACTCACTCTCCACTACTCTCTACTACTCACTCTCTACTACTCTCTCTCTACTACTCATTCTCTACTCCTCACTCTCTACTACTCTCTACTACTCACTCTCTACTGCTCACTCTCTACTACTCACTCTACTATTCACTCTACTACTTACTCTCTACTACTCTCTACAACTCACTCTCTACTACTCACTCTCCACTACTCACTCTCTACTACTCACTCTCCACTACTCACTCTCTACTACTCACTTTCTACTACTTACTCTCTACTACTCACTCTCTACTACTCTCTACTACTCTCTACTACTCACTCTCTATTACCCACTCTCTACTACTCTCTACTACTCACTCTCTACTACTCTCTACTACTCACTCTCTACTCACTCTCTACTACTCACTCTCTACTACTCACTCTACTACTCTCTCCTACTCACTCTCTGCTACTCTCTCTACTACTCTCTACTACTCACTCTCTACTCATTACCTCGCTACCTCTCTCTACCTCTCTCTACTACTCTCTACCTCTACCTCTCTACCTCTACACCTCTACCTCTCTACCTCTACACCTCTACTTCTCTACCTCTCTCTACCTCTCTCTAGACGCACACATATGCACATCTATATGCATATATATGCATATGCATTTATATAGCTGTATGTGTATATTACCTACTGGCGGTCGCCAGTAGGTAGTTATAGTTAGGACCCTGTTTCCATAGGAAAACCGCAACATTCTATTTGGAATAACTTTGGCGCCGGTCGACGAATCCTCGTGAAATTTCCCAAACTAATGGGGCGCTACGCTCCGCTCCTACCCTGAAAGTCTCGGGGGATTCGTCAAGCGGGGGCTGAGAAAAAAGGGGGGTCCCAAAACGCGTTTTTCCCATGCATTTTTCCATAGGACCTTTAGACACAGCTACAGCCCGAACGGCTGAACAGAGTTACTTGAAATTTGGCAGAGAGGTAGTCTACAGGTCAAGGAAGTGCCTTTTGTAGGTCTGGTGTAAATCTGTTTAGTAGTTCCTGAGAAAATAGCATTTAAATCAATATTTATATCTGTGGCAGCTTACGGTGCGCTTACCGTGCGCTTACGGTAAGCTTACCGTACGCGTACGGTGCCGTGCGCGAGCGCGATTCTGATTGGCTGTTAGATATTAGTAAACATTCGAATCGGTTGAAACCAGGAAGCGGCGGCCGCCATTTTCTCTCTCGCACTCTGAGGGGGGGAGGAAGATAAAAGAATATTTAATAGTTTACCTTTCACAACGAAGCGCATAATATGTCCTCCGTGTGCGGACGGTGCGTGAAGCGCATCGTGCGTACATGGCCCATCCAGCGTAACGTGGGCACGCGGTGCGCGTAGCGCACCGCGTGCCCACCGTGCGTGCACGGCACTAACTGCGTAAAGTGGGTGCGCGGTGCGCGAAGCGCACCGTGCGCGCACGGAACGAACTGCGTTAAGTGGGCGCGCACGCCACGAACGGCGTAAAGTAACTTAGCATTTAAAAAACCGTACAAATTCACTGAAAAAACCATAGGTTTCACACACGTTATAGTTAGGAATTAGCATTTAAAAAACCTTGCAAATTCACTGAAAAAACCATAGGTTTCACACATGTTATAGTTAGCTGGACATTTTACTCATAAAAAACCAATGAAATTCCCTCGTTATAGTTAGTGCAGGCAACTATAACTCACGCGACCGCAATCCTCTGCTGATGACATATGTGTCTTTATGAAAAAAAAATATTTGTAATATATGTATAGCTAAAATTTAATGGAAGAAGACATGGGCAAATAAGTGTCTAAATACAGTATTAGCATCAGCAGAGGATTGCGGTCGCGTGAGTTATAGTTGCCTGCACTAAATATAACAGGGGAATTTCATTGGTTTTTTATGAGTAAAATGTCCAGCTAACTATAACATGTGTGAAACCTATGGTTTTTTCAGTGAATATATATATATACATACATATACAAACATATATATAATCTGCATATCTATATAAATACAAATATAAATGCATGCATACATATACATATACATATATGCATGTTATGTACATGAAAGTTTGAAAAACACTAATAAAAGCAAAGCTAAAAAGCCACCTAATTACAAACAGAATTGCTTTAACTTAAACGAGGGCGAGACCTATTGCATTTTCAATGCTTGTTTACTTTGGTTTCATCAAGAAGGCATTCAGATGTGACACACATTTGCCATAAATTCTGAATGGTAGCACTCTAGTTGCTCATTAGATCACTGTAATAAAGCTACTGCTCACCAGAGAAGTCTGCTGCTGGTATTCAAAGTGCATGTTTCAGTCTGCATGTCAGAATTGTTTAATGAAATAGAAGAGGATTTGAGAAGTCAAAATGTGCCCTAATTTTTCTTTCTGCAGCACTAATCATAATTTCTGTGGCAAAATGAATCCCCTCTTTTTGTTCCTTTGCAAATTAAATGTTTTAAGTGTTACCACTTTGTTCCAATCAAGATGGCTTCAGGTGTGCCATACTTTTGTCATAAGTAAGACTGTTAGCGCTCTAGTTGTTCTTTAAAACACTCTGGGACATTCTGTCATTGGGCTATACTTGGGCTACCTCTCGGTGATATTTGTGCTACATTTGGGCTCTTTTGTCTGTGGTTGCCATCTTGGGAGACTTATTTGTTTTGAAGTTTCCTAATTTCCTCATTTACTACAGTCTCCTCAGTAGGTAATACTTTCAGATTTTTTACTTTCATTCCATCAAGAAGGCATTCAGATGTGTCACACATTTGCCATAAATTCGGAATGTTAGCACTCTAGTTGCTTATTAGATCACTGTAGTAAAGCTACTGCTCACCAGGGAAGTCTGCTGCTGGTATTGAAAGTGCATGTTTCAGTCTGCATGTCATTCAGAATTTTTTAATGAAATAGAAGAGGATTTGAGAAGTCACTCAAAATGTGCCATAATTTTTCTTTTTTCCGCACTAATCATAATTTCTATGGCAAAATGAACCGCCTCATTGTGTTCCTTTTAAATTAAACTACTCACTCTCTACTACTCTCTTTCTACTACTCTCTACTACTCACTCTCTACTACTCTCTACTACTACTCTCTACTACTCACCCTCTACTACTCACTCTACTACTCTCTACCACTCACTCTCTACTACTCTACTACTCACTCTCTACTACTCTCTCTATACTACTCCCACTCTACTACTCACTCTCTACTACTATCTACTACTCACTCTCTACAACTCTACTAGTCTCTACTACTCTCTCTACTACTCACTCTCTACTACTCTCTACTACTCACTCTCTACTTCTCTACTACTCACTCTCTACTACTCTCTACTACTCTCTCTCTACTACTCACTCTCTACTACTCTACTACTCACCCTCCACTACTCACTCTTGACTATTCGCTCTCTACTACTCTCTACTACTCACTCTACTACTCACTCTCTACTACTCTACTACTCTCTACTACTCTCTCTACCACTCACTCTCTACTACTCACTCTCTACTACTCACTCTCTACTACACACTATCTACTACTCACTCTCTACTACTCTATCTACTACTCAATTTCTACTACTCTCTCTACTACTCACTCTATACTACTCCCTACTACTCACTCTCTACAACACACTCTCTGCTACTTGCTCTCTACTATTTGCTCTCTACTACTCACTCTCTACTACTCCCTACTACTCACTCTGCTACTAACTCTCTACTACTCTCTACTACTCACTCTCTACTACTCTACTACTCTCTACGACTCACTCTCTACTACTCACTCTCTACTACTCTACTACTCCCTACTACTCTCTCTCTACTATTCACTCTCTACTACTCACTCTGCTACTCTCTACCACTCACTCTCCACTACTCTCTACTACTCACTCTCTACTACTCTCTCTCTACTACTCATTCTCTACTCCTCACTCTCTACTACTCTCTACTATTCACTCTCTACTGCTCACTCTCTACTACTCACTCTACTATTCACTCTACTACTCACTCTCTACTACTCTCTACAACTCACTCTCTACTACTCACTCTCCACTTCTCACTCTCTACTACTCACTTTCTACTACTTACTCTCTACTACTCACTCTCTACTACTCGCTAGTACTCTCTAGTACTCACTCTCTATTACCCACTCCTTACTACTCTCTACTACTCACTCTCTACTACTCTCTACTACTCACTCTCTACTCACTCTCTACTACTCACTCTCTACTACTCACTCTACTACTCTCTCCTACTCACTCTCTGCTACTCTCTCTACTACTCTCTACTACTCACTCTCTACTCGTTACCTCTCTACCTCTCTCTACCTCTCTCTACTACTCTCTACCTCTACCTCTCTACCTCTACACCTCTACCTCTCTACCTCTACACCTCTACTTCTCTACCTCTCTCTACCTCTCTCTACACGCACACATATGCACATATATATGCATATATATGCATATGCATTTATATAGCTGTATGTGTATATATATATACATACATATACAAACATATATATAATCTGCATATCTATATAAATACAAATATAAATGCATGCATACATATACATATACATATATGCATGTTATGTACATGAAAGTTTGAAAAACACTAATAAAAGCAAAGCTAAAAAGCCACCTAATTACAAACAGAATTGCTTTAACTTAAACGAGGGCGAGACCTATTGCATTTTCAATGCTTGTTTACTTTGGTTTCATCAAGAAGGCATTCAGATGTGACACACATTTGCCATAAATTCTGAATGGTAGCACTCTAGTTGCTCATTAGATCACTGTAATAAAGCTACTGCTCACCAGAGAAGTCTGCTGCTGGTATTCAAAGTGCATGTTTCAGTCTGCATGTCAGAATTTTTGTATGAAATAGAAGAGGATTTGAGAAGTCAAAATGTGCCCTAATTTTTCTTTCTGCAGCACAAATCATAATTTCTATGGCAAAATGAATCCCCTCTTTTTGTTCCTTTGCAAATTAAATGTTTTAAGTGTTACCACTTTGTTCGAATCAAGATGGCTTGAGGTGTGCCATACTTTTGTCATAAGTAAGACTGTTAGCGCTCTAGTTGTTCTTTAAAACACTCTGGGACATTCTGTCATTGGGCTATACTTGGGCTACATCTCGGTGATATTTGTGCTACATTTGGGCTCTTTTGTCTCTGGTTGCCATCTTGGGAGACTTATTTGTTTTGAAGTTTCCCAATTTCCTCAATTACTACAGTCTCCTTAGTAGGAAATACTTTCAGGTTTTTTACTTTCATTCCATCAAGAAGGCATTCAGATGTGTCACACATTTGCCATAAATTCGGAATGTTAGCACTCTAGTTGCTTATTAGATCACTGTAGTAAAGTTACTGCTCACCAGGGAAGTCTGCTGCTGGTATTGAAAGTGCATGTTTCAGTCTGCATGTCAGAATTTTTTAATGAAATAGAAGAGGATTTGAGAAGTCACTCAAAATGTGCCATAATTTTTCTTTTTTCTGCACTAATCATAATTTCTATGGCAAAATGAACCGCCTCATTGTGTTCCTTTTAAATTAAACTACTCACTCTCTACTACTCACTCTCTACTACTCCCTACTACTCACTCTGCTACTAACTCTCTACTACTCACTCTCTACTACTCTACTACTCTCTACGACTCACTCTCTACTACTCACTCTCTACTACTCTACTACTCCCTACTACTCTCTCTTTACTATTCACTCTCTACTACTCACTCTACTACTCTCTACTACTCACTCTCTACTTCTCTACTACTCTCTACTACTCTCTCTACCACTCACTCTCTACTACTCACTCTCTACTACTCTCTACTACTCACTCTCTACTACACACTCTCTACTACTCACTCTCTACTACTCTATTACTCTTTCTACTACTCAATTTCTACTACTCTCTCTACTACTCACTCTATACTACTCCCTACTACTCACTCTCTACAACACACTCTCTGCTACTTGCTCTCTAATATTTGCTCTCTACTACTCACTTTCTACTACTCCCTACTACTCACTCTGCTACTAACTCTCTACTACTCACTCTCTACTACTCTACTACTCTCTACGACTCACTCTCTACTACTCACTCTCTACTACTCTACTACTCTCTACGACTCACTCTCTACTACTCACTCTCTACTACTCTACTACTCCCTACTACTCTCTCTTTACTATTCACTCTCTACTATTCACTCTACTACTCTCTACTACTCACTCTCTACTTCTCTACTACTCTCTACTACTCTCTCTACCACTCACTCTCTACTACTCACTCTCTACTACTCTCTACTACTCACTCTCTACTACACACTCTCTACTACTCACTCTCTACTACTCTATTACTCTTTCTACTACTCAATTTCTACTACTCTCTCTACTACTCACTCTATACTACTCCCTACTACTCACTCTCTAAAACACACTCTCTGCTACTTGCTCTCTACTATTTGCTCTCTACTACTCACTCTCTACTACTCCCTACTACTCACTCTGCTACTAACTCTCTACTACTCACTCTCTACTACTCTACTACTCTCTACGACTCACTCTCTACTACTCACTCTCTACTACTCTACTACTCCCTACTACTCTCTCTTTACTATTCACTCTCTACTACTCACTCTACTACTCTCTACTACTCACTCTCTACTACTCTCTACTACTCTCTCTCTACTAATCATTCTCTACTACTCACTCTCTACTACTCTCTCTCTACTGCTCACTCTCTACTACTCACTCTACTATTCACTCTACTACTCACTCTCTACTACTCTCTACTACTCACTCTCTACTACTCACTCTCCACTACTCACTCTCTACTACTCACTTTCTACTACTTACTCTCTAATACTCACTCTCTACTACTCTCTATTACTCACTCTCTACTACTCACTCTACTACTCACTCTCTACTACTCTCTACTACTCTCTACTACTCACTCTCTATTACCCACTCTCTACTACTCTCTACTACTCACTCTCTACTACTCTCTACTACTCACTCTCTACTACTCACTCTACTACTCACTCTCTACTTCTCTACTACTCTCTACTACTCTCTCTACCACTCACTCTCTACTACTCACTCTCTACTACTCTCTACTACTCTCTACTACTCACTCTCTATTGCCCACTCTCTACTACTCTCTACTACTCACTCTCTACTACTCTCTACTACTCACTCTCTACTACACACTCTCTACTACTCACTCTCTACTACCTTATTACTCTTTCTACTACTCAATTTCTACTACTCTCTCTACTACTCACTCTATACTACTCCCTACTACTCACTCTCTACAACACACTCTCTGCTACTTGCTCTCTACTATTTGCTCTCTACTACTCACTCTCTACTACTCCCTACTTCTCACTCTGCTACTAACTCTCTACTACTCACTCTCTACTACTCTACTACTCTCTATGACTCACTCTCTACTACTCACTCTCTACTACTCTACTACTCCCTACTACTCTCTCTTTACTATTCACTCTCTACTACTCACTCTACTACTCTCTACTACTCACTCTCTACTTCTCTACCACTCTCTACTACTCTCTCTACCACTCACTCTCTACTACTCACTCTCTACTACTCTCTACTACTCACTCTCTACTACACACTCTCTACTACTCACTCTCTACTACCTTATTACTCTTTCTACTACTCAATTTCTACTACTCTCTCTACTACTCACTCTATACTACTCCCTACTACTCACTCTCTACAACACACTCTCTGCTACTTGCTCTCTACTATTTGCTCTCTACTACTCACTCTCTACTACTCCCTACTACTCACTCTGCTACTAACTCTCTACTACTCACTCTCTACTACTCTACTACTCTCTACGACTCACTCTCTATTACCCACTCTCTACTACTCTCTACTACTCACTCTCTACTACTCTCTACTACTCACTCTCTACTACTCACTCTACTACTCTCTCCTACTCACTCTCTGCTACTCTCTCTACTACTCTCTACTACTCACTCTCTACTCTCTATCTCTCTACCTCTCTCTACCTCTCTCTACAACTCTCTACCTCTACCTCTCTACCTCTACACCTCTACCAGTCTACCTCTACACCTCTACTTCTCTACCTCTCTCTACCTCTCTCTACACGCACACATATGCACATATATATACGCATATATATGCATATGCATTTATATACATGTTTGTGTATATATATATACATACATATACAAACATATATATAATCTGCATATCTATATAAATACAAATATAAATGCATGTATACATATACATATACATATATGCATGTTATGTACATGAAAGTTTGAAAAACACTAATAAAAGCAAAGCTAAAAAGCCACCTAATTACAAACAGAATTGCTTTAACTTAAACGAGGGCGAGACCTATTGCATTTTCAATGCTTGTTTACTTTGGTTTCATCAAGAAGGCATTCAGATGTGACACACATTTGCCATACATTCTGAATGTTAGCACTCTAGTTGCTTATTAGATCACTGTAGTAAAGCTACTGCTCACCAGGGAAGTCTGCTGCTGGTATTGAAAGTGCATGTTTCAGTCTGCATGTCCGAATTTTTTCATGAAATAGAAGAGGATTTGAGAAGTCACTCAAAATGTGTCATAATTTTTCTTTTTTCCGCACTAATCATAATTTCTATGGCAAAATGAACCGCCTCATTGTGTTCCTTTTAAATTAAACTACTCACTCTCTACTACTCACTTGCTACTACTCTCTACTACTCACTCTCTACTACTCTCTACTACTACTCTCTACTACTCACCCGCTACTACTCACTCTCTACTACTCACTCTACTACTCTCTACCACTCACTCTCTACTACTCCACTACTCACTCTCTACTACTCTCTACTACTCACTCTCTACTACTCTCTACTACTCACTCTCTACTACTCACTCTCTACTACTCTCTCTACTACTCACTCTCTACTACTCACTCTACTACTCTCTACTACTCACTCTCTACTACTCTTCTACTCACCCTCGACTACTCACCCTTGACTACTCGCTCTCTACTACTCTCTACTACTCACTCTACTACTCGCTCTCTACTACACTACTACTCTCTACTACTCTCTCTACTACTCACTCTCTACTACTCACTCTCTACTACTCTCTATTACTCACTCTCTACTACACACTCTCTACTACTCACACTCTACTACTCTATTACTCTTTCTACTACTCAATTTCTACTACTCTCTCTACTACTCACTCTATACTACTACCTACTACTCACTCTCTACAACACACTCTCTGCTACTTGCTCTCTACTATTTGCTCTCTACTACTCACTCTCTACTACACACTACTACTCACTCTGCTACTAACTCTCTACTACTCTCTACTACTCACTCTCTACTACTCTCTACGACTCACTCTCTACTACTCACTCTCTACTACTCTACTACTCCCTACTACTCTCGCTCTACTATTCACTCTCTACTACTCACTCTACTACTCTCTACTACTCACTCTCTACTACGCTCTACTCCTCACTCTCTACTACTCTCTCTCTACTACTCACTCTCTACTACTATCTACTACTCACTCTCTGCTGCTCACTCTCTACTACTCACTCTACTACTCACTCTCTACTACTCTCTACTACTCACTCTCTACTACTCTCTCTACTACTCACTCTACTACTCATTATCTACTACTCTCTACTACTCTCTCTCTGCTACTCACTCTCCACTACTCACTCTCTACTACTCAAGTTCTACTACTCACTCTCTAATACTCACTCTCTACTACTCTCTATTACTCACTCTCTACTACTCATTCTACTACTCACTCTCTACTACTCTCTACTGCTCACTCTCTATTACCCACTCTCTACTACTCTCTACTACTCACTCTCTACTACTCTCTACTACTCACTCTCTACTACTCACTCTACTACTCTATCCTACTCACTTTCTGCTACTCTCTCTACTACTCTCTACTACTCACTCTCTACTCTCTACCTCTCTCTACCTCTCTCTACTACTCTCTACCTCTACCTCTCTACCTCTACACCTCTACCTCTACACCTCTACTTCTCTACCTCTCTCTACCTTTCTCTACACGCACACATATGCACATATATATATGCATATATATGCATATGCATTTATATAGATGTATGTGTATATATATATACATACATATACAGACATATATATAATCTGTATATCTATATAAATACAAATATAAATGCATGCATACATATACATATACATATATACATGTTATGCACATGAAAGTTTGAAAAACACTAATAAAAGCAAAGCTAAAAAGCCACCTAATTACAAACAGAATTGCTTTAACTTAAACGAGGGCGAGACCTATTGCATTTTCAATGCTTGTTTACTTTGGTTTCATCAAGAAGGCATTCAGATGTGACACACATTTGCCATAAATTCTGAATGTTAGCACTCTAGTTGCTTATTAGATCACTGCAGTAAAGCTACTGCTCACCAGGGAAGTCTGCTGCTGGTATTGAAAGTGCATGTTTCAGTCTGCATGTCAGAATTTTTTAATGAAATAGAAGAGGATTTGAGAAGTCACTCAAAATGTGCCATCATTTTTCTTTTTTCCGCACTAATCATAATTTCTATGGCAAAATGAACCGCCTCATTGTGTTCCTTTTAAATTAAACTACTCACTCTCTACTACTCACTTGCTACTACTCTCTACTACTCACTCTCTACTACTCTTTACTACTACTCTCTACTACTCACCCGCTACTACTCACTCTCTACTACTCACTCTACTACTCTCTACCGCTCACTCTCTACTACTCTACTACTCACTCTCTACTACTCTCTACTACTCACTCTCTACTACTCACTCTTCACTACTCTACTAGTCTCTACTACTCTCTCTACTACTCACTCTCTACTACTCTCTACTACTCACTCTCTACTACTCTACTACTCACTCTCTACTACTCTCTCTCTACTACTCACTCTCTACCACTCACTCTACTACTCTCTACTACTCTCTCTCTACTACTCACTCTCTACTACTCACCCTCCACTACTCACTCTTGACTACTCGCTCTCTACTACTCTCTACTACTCACTCTACTACTCACTCTCTACTTCTCTACTACTCTCTACTACTCTCTCTACCACTCACTCTCTACTACTCACTCTCTACTACTCTCTACTACTCACTCTCTACTACACACTCTATACTACTCACTCTCTTCTACTCTATTACTCTTTCTACTACTCAATATCTACTACTCTCTCTACTACTCACTCTATACTACTCCCTACTACTCACTCTCTACAACACACTCTCTGCTACTTGTTATCTACTATTTGCTCTCTACTACCCACTCTCTACTACTCCCTACTACTCACTCTGCTACTAACTCTCTACTACTCTCTACTACTCACTCTCTACTACACACTCTATACTACTCACTCTCTTCTACTCTATTACTCTTTCTACTACTCAATATCTACTACTCTCTCTACTACTCACTCTATACTACTCCCTACTACTCACTCTCTACAACACACTCTCTGCTACTTGCTCTCTACTATTTGCTCTCTACTACCCACTCTCTACTACTCCCTACTACTCTCTCTACTACTCACTCTCTACTACTCTCTACTACTCACTCTCTACTACTCTACTACTCACTCTCTACTACTCTCTCTCTACTACTCACTCTCTACCACTCACTCTACTACTCTCTACTACTCTCTCTCTACTACTCACTCTCTACTACTCACCCTCCACTACTCACTCTTGACTACTCGCTCTCTACTACTCTCTACTACTCACTCTCTACTACTCTACTACTCACTCTCTACTACTCTCTCTCTACTACTCACTCTCTACCACTCACTCTACTACTCTCTACTACTCACTCTCTACTACTCTACTACTCTCTACGACTCACTCTCTACTACTCACTCTCTACTACTCTACTACTCCCTACTACTCTCTCTTTACTATTCACTCTCTACTACTCACTCTACTACTCTCTACTACTCACTCTCTACTTCTCTACTACTCTCTACTACTCTCTCTACCACTCACTCTCTACTACTCACTCTCTGCTACTCTCTACTACTCACTCTCTACTACACACTCTCTACTACTCACTCTCTACTTCTCTATTACTCTTTCTACTACTCAATTTCTACTACTCTCTATACTACTCCCTACTACTCACTCTCTACAACACACTCTCTGCTACTTGCTCTCTAATATTTGCTCTCTACTACTCACTCTCTACTACTCCCTACTACTCACTCTGCTACTAACTCTCTACTACTCACTCTCTACTACTCTACTACTCTCTACGCCTCACTCTCTACTACTCACTCTCTACTACTCTACTACTCTCTACGACTCACTCTCTACTACTCACTCTCTACTACTCTACTACTCCCTACTACTCTCTCTTTACTATTCACTCTCTACTACTCACTCTACTACTCTCTACTACTCACTGTCTACTTCTCTACTACTCTCTACTACTCTCTCTACCACTCACTCTCTACTACAAACTCTCTACTACTCACTCTCTACTACTCTATTACTCTTTCTACTACTCAATTTCTACTACTCTCTCTACTACTCACTCTATACTACTCCCTACTACTCACTCTCTACAACACACTCTCTGCTACTTGCTCTCTACTATTTGCTCTCTACTACTCACTCTCTACTGCTCCCTACTACTCACTCTGCTACTAACTCTCTACTACTCACTCTCTACTACTCTACTACTCTCTACGACTCACTCTCTACTACTCACTCTCTACTACTCTACTACTCCCTACTACTCTCTCTTTACTATTCACTCTCTACTACTCACTCTACTACTCTCTACTACTCACTCTCTACTACTCTCTACTACTCTCTCTCTACTACTCATTCTCTACTACTCACTCTCTACTACTCTCTCTCTACTGCTCACTCTCTACTACTCACTCTACTATTCACTCTACTACTCACTCTCTACTACTCTCTACTACTCACTCTCTACTACTCACTCTCCACTACTCACTCTCTACTACTCACTTTCTACTACTTACTCTCTAATACTCACTCTCTACTACTCTCTATTACTCACTCTCTACTACTCACTCTACTACTCACTCTCTACTACTCTCTACTACTCTCTACTACTCACTCTCTATTACCCACTCTCTACTACTCTCTACTACTCACTCTCTACTACTCTCTACTACTCACTCTCTACTACTCACTCTACTACTCTCTCCTACTCACTCTCTACAACACACTCTCTGCTACTTGCTCTCTACTATTTGCTCTCTACTACCCACTCTCTACTACTCCCTACTACTCACTCTGCTACTAACTCTCTACTACTCACTCTCTACTACTCTACTACTCTCTACGACTCACTCTCTACTACTCACTCTCTACTACTCTACTACTCCCTACTACTCTCTCTTTACTATTCACTCTCTACTACTCACTCTACTACTCTCTACTACTCACTCTCTACTTCTCTACTACTCTCTACTACTCTCTCTACCACTCACTCTCTACTACTCACTCTCTACTACTCTCTACTACTCACTCTCTACTACACACTCTCTACTACTCACTCTCTACTACTCTATTACTCTTTCTACTACTCAATTTCTACTACTCTCTCTACTACTCACTCTATACTACTCCCTACTACTCACTCTCTACAACACACTCTCTGCTACTTGCTCTCTACTATTTGCTCTCTACTACTCACTCTCTACTACTCCCTACTACTCACTCTGCTACTAACTCTCTACTACTCACTCTCTACTACTCTACTACTCTCTACGACTCACTCTCTACTACTCACTCTCTACTACTCTACTACTCCCTACTACTCTCTCTTTACTATTCACTCTCTACTACTCTACTACTCCCTACTACTCTCTCTTTACTATTCACTCTCTACTACTCACTCTACTACTCTCTACTACTCACTCTCTACTTCTCTACTACTCTCTACTACTCTCTCTACCACTCACTCTCTACTACTCACTCTCTACTACTCTCTACTACTCACTCTCTACTACACACTCTCTACTAACTCTCTACTACTCTATTACTCTTTCTACTACTCAATTTCTACTACTCTCTCTACTACTCACTCTACTTTTTCATGAAATAGAAGAGGATTTGAGAAGTCACTCAAAATGTGTCATAATTTTTCTTTTTTCCGCACTAATCATAATTTCTATGGCAAAATGAACCGCCTCATTGTGTTCCTTTTAAATTAAACTACTCACTCTCTACTACTCACTTGCTACTACTCTCTACTACTCACTCTCTACTACTCTCTACTACTACTCTCTACTACTCACCCGCTACTACTCACTCTCTACTACTCACTCTACTACTCTCTACCACTCACTCTCTACTACTCCACTACTCACTCTCTACTACTCTCTACTACTCACTCTCTACTACTCTCTACTACTCACTCTCTACTACTCACTCTCTACTACTCTCTCTACTACTCACTCTCTACTACTCACTCTACTACTCTCTACTACTCACTCTCTACTACTCTTCTACTCA
This sequence comes from Triturus cristatus, assembly GCF_964204655.1. NCBI lineage: Eukaryota > Metazoa > Chordata > Amphibia > Caudata > Salamandridae > Triturus > Triturus cristatus. The sequence continues at coordinate 242,061,955 of NC_140579.1, forward strand.
CCCTCGACTACTCACCCTTGACTACTCGCTCTCTACTACTCTCTACTACTCACTCTACTACTCGCTCTCTACTACACTACTACTCTCTACTACTCTCTCTACTACTCACTCTCTACTACTCACTCTCTACTACTCTCTATTACTCACTCTCTACTACACACTCTCTGCTACTTGCTCTCTACTATTTGCTCTCTACTACTCACTCTCTACTACACACTACTACTCACTCTGCTACTAACTCTCTACTACTCTCTACTACTCACTCTCTACTACTCTCTACGACTCACTCTCTACTACTCACTCTCTACTACTCTACTACTCCCTACTACTCTCGCTCTACTATTCACTCTCTACTACTCACTCTACTACTCTCTACTACTCACTCTCTACTACGCTCTACTCCTCACTCTCTACTACTCTCTCTCTACTACTCACTCTCTACTACTATCTACTACTCACTCTCTGCTGCTCACTCTCTACTACTCACTCTACTACTCACTCTCTACTACTCTCTACTACTCACTCTCTACTACTCTCTCTACTACTCACTCTACTACTCATTATCTACTACTCTCTACTACTCTCTCTCTGCTACTCACTCTCCACTACTCACTCTCTACTACTCAAGTTCTACTACTCACTCTCTAATACTCACTCTCTACTACTCTCTATTACTCACTCTCTACTACTCATTCTACTACTCACTCTCTACTACTCTCTACTGCTCACTCTCTATTACCCACTCTCTACTACTCTCTACTACTCACTCTCTACTACTCTCTACTACTCACTCTCTACTACTCACTCTACTACTCTATCCTACTCACTTTCTGCTACTCTCTCTACTACTCTCTACTACTCACTCTCTACTCTCTACCTCTCTCTACCTCTCTCTACTACTCTCTACCTCTACCTCTCTACCTCTACACCTCTACCTCTACACCTCTACTTCTCTACCTCTCTCTACCTTTCTCTACACGCACACATATGCACATATATATATGCATATATATGCATATGCATTTATATAGATGTATGTGTATATATATATACATACATATACAGACATATATATAATCTGTATATCTATATAAATACAAATATAAATGCATGCATACATATACATATACATATATACATGTTATGTACATGAAAGTTTGAAAAACACTAATAAAAGCAAAGCTAAAAAGCCACCTAATTACAAACAGAATTGCTTTAACTTAAACGAGGGCGAGACCTATTGCATTTTCAATGCTTGTTTACTTTGGTTTCATCAAGAAGGCATTCAGATGTGACACACATTTGTACTCACTCTACTACTCTCTACTACTCACTCTCTACTACTCTCTACTACTCTCTCTCTACTACTCATTCTCTACTACTCACTCTCTACTACTCTCTCTCTACTGCTCACTCTCTACTACTCACTCTACTATTCACTCTACTACTCACTCTCTACTACTCTCTACTACTCACTCTCTACTACTCACTCTCCACTACTCACTCTCTACTACTCACTTTCTACTACTTACTCTCTAATACTCACTCTCTACTACTCTCTATTACTCACTCTCTACTACTCACTCTACTACTCACTCTCTACTACTCTCTACTACTCTCTACTACTCACTCTCTATTACCCACTCTCTACTACTCACTCTCTACTACTCTCTACTACTCACTCTCTACTACTCACTCTACTACTCTCTCCTACTCACTCTCTACAACCCACTCTCTGCTACTTGCTCTCTACTATTTGCTCTCTACTACCCACTCTCTACTACTCCCTACTACTCACTCTGCTACTAACTCTCTACTACTCACTCTCTACTACTCTACTACTCTCTACGACTCACTCTCTACTACTCACTCTCTACTACTCTACTACTCCCTACTACTCTCTCTTTACTATTCACTCTCTACTACTCACTCTACTACTCTCTACTACTCACTCTCTACTTCTCTACTACTCTCTACTACTCTCTCTACCACTCACTCTCTACTACTCACTCTCTACTACTCTCTACTACTCACTCTCTACTACACACTCTCTACTACTCATTCTCTACTACTCTATTACTCTTTCTACTACTCAATTTCTACTACTCTCTCTACTACTCACTCTATACTACTCCCTACTACTCACTCTCTACAACATACTCTCTGCTACTTGCTCTCTACTATTTGCTCTCTACTACTCACTCTCTACTACTCCCTACTACTCACTCTGCTACTAACTCTCTACTACTCACTCTCTCCTTCTCTACTACTCTCTACGACTCACTCTCTACTACTCACTCTCTACTACTCTACTACTCTCTACGACTCACTCTCTACTACTCACTCTCTACTACTCTACTACTCCCTACTACTCTCTCTTTACTATTCACTCTCTACTACTCACTCTACTACTCTCTACTACTCACTCTCTACTTCTCTACTACTCTCTCTACCACTCACTCTCTACTACTCACTCTCTACTACTCTCTACTACTCACTCTCTACTACACACTCTCTACTAACTCTCTACTACTCTATTACTCTTTCTACTACTCAATTTCTACTACTCTCTCTACTACTCACTCTATACTACTCCCTACTACTCACTCTCTACAACACACTCTCTGCTACTTGCTCTCTACTATTTGCTCTCTACTACCCACTCTCTACTACTCCCTACTACTCACTCTGCTACTAACTCTCTACTACTCACTCTCTACTACTCTACTACTCTCTACGACTCACTCTCTACCTCTACTACTCTACTACTCCCTACTACTCTCTCTTTACTATTCACTCTCTACTACTCCACTCTTACTACTCTCTACTACTCACTCTCTACTTCTCTACTACTCTCTACTACTCTCTCTACCACTCACTCTCTACTACTCACTCTCTACTACTCTCTACTACTCACTCTCTACTACACACTCTCTACTACTCACTCTCTACTACTCTATTACTCTTTCTACTACTCCAATTTCTACTACTCTCTCTACTACTCACTCTATACTACTCCCTACTACTCACTCTCTACAACACACTCTCTGCTACTTGCTCTCTAATATTTGCTCTCTACTACTCACTCTCTACTACTCCCTACTACTCACTCTGCTACTAACTCTCTACTACTCACTCTCTACTACTCTACTACTCTCTACGCCTCACTCTCTACTACTCACTCTCTACTACTCTACTACTCTCTACGACTCACTCACTTCTACTCACTCTCTACTACTCTACTACTCCCTACTACTCTCTCTTTACTATTCACTCTCTACTACTCACTCTACTACTCTCTACTACTCACTCTCTACTTCTCTACTACTCTCTACTACTCTCTCTACCACTCACTCTCTACTACTCACTCTCTACTACTCACTCTCTACTACACACTCTATCCTACTCACTCTCTACTACTCTATTACTCTTTCTACTACTCAATTTCTACTTCTCTCTCTACTACTCACTCTATACTACTCCCTACTACTCACTCTCTACAACACACTCTCTCCTACTTGCTCTACTATTTGCTCTCTACTACTCACTCTCTACTACTCCCTACTACTCACTCTGCTACTAACTCTCTACTACTCACTCTCTACTACTCTACTACTCTCTACGACCCACTCTCTACTACTCACTCTCTACTACTCTCTTACTACTCCCTACTACTCTCTCTTTTACTATGCACTCCTACTACTCACTCTACTACTCTCTACTACTCACTCTCTACTACTCTCTCTCTACTACTCATTCTCTACTACTCACTCTCTACTACTCTCTCTCTACTACTCACTCTCTACTACTCACTCTACTATTCACTCTACTACTCACTCTCTACTACTCTCTACTACTCACTCTCTACTACTCACTCTCCACTACTCACTCTCTACTACTCACTTTCCACTACTTACTCTCTAATACTCACTCTCTACTACTCTCTATTACTCACTCTCTACTACTCACTCTACTACTCACTCTCTACTACTCTCTACTACTCTCTACTACTCACTCTCTATTACCCACTCTCTACTACTCTCTACTACTCACTCTCTACTACTCTCTACTACTCACTCTCTACTACTCACTCTACTACTCTCTCCTACTCACTCTCTACAACACACTCTCTGCTACTTGCTCTCTACTATTTGCTCTCTACTACCCACTCTCTACTACTCCCTACTACTCACTCTGCTACTAACTCTCTACTACTCACTCTCTACTACTCTACTACTCTCTACGACTCACTCTCTACTACTCACTCTCTACTACTCTACTACTCCCTACTACTCTCTCTTTACTATTCACTCTCTACTACTCACTCTACTACTCTCTACTACTCACTCTCTACTACACACTCTCTACTACTCACTCTCTACTACTCTATTACTCTTTCTACTACTCAATTTCTACTACTCTCTCTACTACTCACTCTATACTACTCCCTACTACTCACTCTCTACAACACACTCTCTGCTACTTGCTCTCTACTATTTGCTCTCTACTACTCCACTCTCTACTACTCCCTACTACTCACTCTGCTACTAACTCTCTACTACTCACTCTCTCCTACTCTACTACTCTCTACGACTCACTCTCTACTACTCACTCTCTACTACTCTACTACTCTCTCGACCTCACTCTCTACTACTCACTCTCTCTACTACTCTACTACTCCCTACTACTCTCTCTTTACTATTCACTCTCTACTACTCACTCTACTACTCTCTACTACTCACTCCTACTTCTCTACTACTCTCTACTACTCTCTCTACCACTCACTCTTCTCTATACTCACTCTCTACTACTCACTCTCTACTACACACTCTCTACTAACTCTCTACTACTCTATTACTCTTTCTACTACTCAATTTCTACTACTCTCTCTACTACTCACTCTATACTACTCCCTACTACTCACTCTCTACAACACACTCTCTGCTACTTGCTCTCTACTATTTGCTCTCTACTACTCACTCTCTACTACTCCCTACTACTCACTCTGCTACTAACTCCTACTTACTCACTCTCATACTACTCTACTACTCTCTACGACTCACTCTCTACTAATCACTCTCTACTACTCTACTACTCCCTACTACTCTCTCTTTACTATTCATCTCTACTACTCACTCTACTACGCTCTACTACTCACTCTCTACTACTCTCTACTACTCTCTTCTCTACTACTCATTCTCTACTACTCACTCTCTACTACTCTCTCTCTACTGCTCACTCTCTACTACTCACTCTACTATTCACTCTACTACTCACTCTCTACTACTCACTCTCCACTACTCACTCTCTACTACTCACTTTCTACTACTTACTCTCTAATACTCACTCTCTACTACTCTCTATTACTCACTCTCTACTACTCACTCTACTACTCACTCTCTACTACTCTCTACTACTCTCTATTACTCACTCTCTATTACCCACTCTCTACTACTCTCTACTACTCACTCTCTACTACTCTCTACTACTCACTCTCTACTACTCACTCTACTACTCTCTCCTACTCACTCTCTGCTACTCTCTCTACTACTCTCTACTACTCACTCTCTACTCTCTATCTCTCTACCTCTCTCTACCTCTCTCTACAACTCTCTACCTCTACCTCTCTACCTCTACACCTCTACCTTTCTACCTCTACAGCTCTACTTCTCTACCTCTCTCTACCTCTCTCTACACGCACACATATACACATATATATACGCATATATATGCATATGCATTTATATACATGTATGTGTATATATATATATACATACATATACAAACATATATATAATCTGCATATCTATATAAATACAAATATAAATGCATGCATACATATACATATACATATATGCATGTTATGTACATGAAAGTTTGAAAAACGCTAATACAAGCAAAGCTAAAAAGCCACCTAATTACAAACAGAATTGCTTTAACTTACACGAGGGCGAGACCTATTGCATTTTCAATGCTTGTTTACTTTGGTTTCATCAAGAAGGCATTCAGATGTGACACACATTTGCCATAAATTCTGAATGTTAGCACTCTAGTTGCTTATTAGATCACTGTAGTAAAGCTACTGCTCACCAGGGAAGTCTGCTGCTGGTATTGATAGTGCATGTTTCAGTCTGCATGTCTGAATTTTTTAATGAAATAGAAGAGGATTTGAGAAGTCACTCAAAATGTGCCATCATTTTTCTTTTTTCCGCACTAATCATAATTTCTATGGCAAAATGAACCGCCTCATTGTGTTCCTTTTAAATTAAACTACTCACTCTCTACTACTCACTTGCTACTACTCTCTACGACTCACTCTCTACTACTCACTCTCTACTACTCTACTACTCCCTACTACTCTCTCTTTACTATTCACTCTCTACTACTCACTCTACTACTCTCTACTACTCACTCTCTACTTCTCTACTACTCTCTCTACCACTCACTCTCTACTACTCACTCTCTACTACTCTCTACTACTCACTCTCTACTACACACTCTCTACTAACTCTCTACTACTCTATTACTCTTTCTACTACTCAATTTCTACTACTCTCTCTACTACTCACTCTATACTACTCCCTACTACTCACTCTCTACAACACACTCTCTGCTACTTGCTCTCTACTATTTGCTCTCTACTACCCACTCTCTACTACTCCCTACTACTCACTCTGCTACTAACTCTCTACTACTCACTCTCTACTACTCTACTACTCTCTACGACTCACTCTCTACTACTCACTCTCTACTACTCTACTACTCCCTACTACTCTCTCTTTACTATTCACTCTCTACTACTCACTCTACTACTCTCTACTACTCACTCTCTACTTCTCTACTACTCTCTACTACTCTCTCTACCACTCACTCTCTACTACTCACTCTCTACTACTCTCTACTACTCACTCTCTACTACACACTCTCTACTACTCACTCTCTACTACTCTGTTACTCTTTCTACTACTCAATTTCTACTACTCTCTCTACTACTCACTCTATACTACTCCCTACTACTCACTCTCTACAACACACTCTCTGCTACTTGCTCTCTAATATTTGCTCTCTACTACTCACTCTCTACTACTCCCTACTACTCACTCTGCTACTAACTCTCTACTACTCACTCTCTACTACTCTACTACTCTCTACGCCTCACTCTCTACTACTCACTCTCTACTACTCTACTACTCTCTACGACTCACTCTCTACTACTCACTCTCTACTACTCTACTACTCCCTACTACTCTCTCTTTACTATTCACTCTCTACTACTCACTCTACTACTCTCTACTACTCACTCTCTACTTCTCTACTACTCTCTACTACTCTCTCTACCACTCACTCTCTACTACTCACTCTCTACTACTCTCTACTACTCACTCTCTACTACACACTCTATCCTACTCACTCTCTACTACTCTATTACTCTTTCTACTACTCAATTTCTACTTCTCTCTCTACTACTCACTCTATACTACTCCCTACTACTCACTCTCTACAACACACTCTCTGCTACTTGCTCTCTACTATTTGCTCTCTACTACTCACTCTCTACTACTCCCTACTACTCACTCTGCTACTAACTCTCTACTACTCACTCTCTACTACTCTACTACTCTCTACGACCCACTCTCTACTACTCACTCTCTACTACTCTACTACTCCCTACTACTCTCTCTTTACTATTCACTCTCTACTACTCACTCTACTACTCTCTACTACTCACTCTCTACTACTCTCTCTCTACTACTCATTCTCTACTACTCACTCTCTACTACTCTCTCTCTACTACTCACTCTCTACTACTCACTCTACTATTCACTCTACTACTCACTCTCTACTACTCTCTACTACTCACTCTCTACTACTCACTCTCCACTACTCACTCTCTACTACTCACTTTCCACTACTTACTCTCTAATACTCACTCTCTACTACTCTCTATTACTCACTCTCTACTACTCACTCTACTACTCACTCTCTACTACTCTCTACTACTCTCTACTACTCACTCTCTATTACCCACTCTCTACTACTCTCTACTACTCACTCTCTACTACTCTCTACTACTCACTCTCTACTACTCACTCTACTACTCTCTCCTACTCACTCTCTACAACACACTCTCTGCTACTTGCTCTCTACTATTTGCTCTCTACTACCCACTCTCTACTACTCCCTACTACTCACTCTGCTACTAACTCTCTACTACTCACTCTCTACTACTCTACTACTCTCTACGACTCACTCTCTACTACTCACTCTCTACTACTCTACTACTCCCTACTACTCTCTCTTTACTATTCACTCTCTACTACTCACTCTACTACTCTCTACTACTCACTCTCTACTACACACTCTCTACTACTCACTCTCTACTACTCTATTACTCTTTCTACTACTCAATTTCTACTACTCTCTCTACTACTCACTCTATACTACTCCCTACTACTCACTCTCTACAACACACTCTCTGCTACTTGCTCTCTACTATTTGCTCTCTACTACTCACTCTCTACTACTCCCTACTACTCACTCTGCTACTAACTCTCTACTACTCACTCTCTCCTACTCTACTACTCTCTACGACTCACTCTCTACTACTCACTCTCTACTACTCTACTACTCTCTACGACTCACTCTCTACTACTCACTCTCTACTACTCTACTACTCCCTACTACTCTCTCTTTACTATTCACTCTCTACTACTCACTCTACTACTCTCTACTACTCACTCTCTACTTCTCTACTACTCTCTACTACTCTCTCTACCACTCACTCTCTACTACTCACTCTCTACTACTCACTCTCTACTACACACTCTCTACTAACTCTCTACTACTCTATTACTCTTTCTACTACTCAATTTCTACTACTCTCTCTACTACTCACTCTATACTACTCCCTACTACTCACTCTCTACAACACACTCTCTGCTACTTGCTCTCTACTATTTGCTCTCTACTACTCACTCTCTACTACTCCCTACTACTCACTCTGCTACTAACTCTCTACTACTCACTCTCTACTACTCTACTACTCTCTACGACTCACTCTCTACTACTCACTCTCTACTACTCTACTACTCCCTACTACTCTCTCTTTACTATTCACTCTCTACTACTCACTCTACTACGCTCTACTACTCACTCTCTACTACTCTCTACTACTCTCTCTCTACTACTCATTCTCTACTACTCACTCTCTACTACTCTCTCTCTACTGCTCACTCTCTACTACTCACTCTACTATTCACTCTACTACTCACTCTCTACTACTCACTTTCTACTACTTACTCTCTAATACTCACTCTCTACTACTCTCTATTACTCACTCTCTACTACTCACTCTACTACTCACTCTCTACTACTCTCTACTACTCTCTATTACTCACTCTCTATTACCCACTCTCTACTACTCTCTACTACTCACTCTCTACTACTCTCTACTACTCACTCTCTACTACTCACTCTACTACTCTCTCCTACTCACTCTCTGCTACTCTCTCTACTACTCTCTACTACTCACTCTCTACTCTCTATCTCTCTACCTCTCTCTACCTCTCTCTACAACTCTCTACCTCTACCTCTCTACCTCTACACCTCTACCTCTCTACCTCTACAGCTCTACTTCTCTACCTCTCTCTACCTCTCTCTACACGCACACATATGCACATATATATACGCATATATATGCATATGCATTTATATACATGTATGTGTATATATATATATACATACATATACAAACATATATATAATCTGCATATCTATATAAATACAAATATAAATGCATGCATACATATACATATACATATATGCATGTTATGTACATGAAAGTTTGAAAAACGCTAATACAAGCAAAGCTAAAAAGCCACCTAATTACAAACAGAATTGCTTTAACTTACACGAGGGCGAGACCTATTGCATTTTCAATGCTTGTTTACTTTGGTTTCATCAAGAAGGCATTCAGATGTGACACACATTTGCCATAAATTCTGAATGTTAGCACTCTAGTTGCTTATTAGATCACTGTAGTAAAGCTACTGCTCACCAGGGAAGTCTGCTGCTGGTATTGAAAGTGCATGTTTCAGTCTGCATGTCTGAATTTTTTAATGAAATAGAAGAGGATTTGAGAAGTCACTCAAAATGTGCCATCATTTTTCTTTTTTCCGCACTAATCATAATTTCTATGGCAAAATGAACCGCCTCATTGTGTTCCTTTTAAATTAAACTACTCACTCTCTACTACTCACTTGCTACTACTCTCTACTACTCACTCTCTACTACTCTCTACTACTACTCTCTACTACTCACCCGCTACTACTCACTCTCTACTACTCACTCTACTACTCTCTACCACTCACTCTCTACTACTCCACTACTCACTCTCTACTACTCTCTACTACTCACTCTCTACTACTCTCTACTACTCACTCTCTACTACTCTACTACTCACTCTCTACTACTCGCTCTACTACTCACTCTCTACTACTCACTCTACTACTCTCTACTACTCACTCTCTACTACTCTTCTACTCACCCTCGACTTCTCACCCTTGACTACTCGCTCTCTACTACTCTCTACTACTCACTCTACTACTCGCTCTCTACTACACTACTACTCTCTCTACTACTCACTCTCTACTACTCACTCTCTACTACTCACTCTCTACTACACACTCTCTACTACTCACTCTCTACTACTCTATTACTCTTTCTACTACTCAATTTCTACTACTCTCTCTACTACTCACTCTATACTACTCCCTACTACTCACTCTCTACAACACACTCTCTGCTACTTGCTCTCTACTATTTGCTCTCTACTACTCACTCTCTACTACACACTACTACTCACTCTGCTACTAACTCTCTACTACTCTCTACTACTCACTCTCTACTACTCTCTACGACTCACTCTCTACTACTCACTCTCTACTACTCTACTACTCCCTACTACTCTCGCTCTACTATTCACTCTCTACTACTCACTCTACTACTCTCTACTACTCACTCTCTACTACTCTCTACTCCTCACTCTCTACTACTCTCTCTCTACTACTCACTCTCTACTACTCCCTACTACTCACTCTCTACAACACACTCTCTGCTACTTGCTCTCTACTATTTGCTCTCTACTACTCACTCTCTACTACACACTACTACTCACTCTGCTACTAACTCTCTACTACTCTCTACTACTCACTCTCTGCTACTCTCTACGACTCACTCTCTACTACTCACTCTCTACTACTCTACTACTCCCTACTACTCTCGCTCTACTATTCACTCTCTACTACTCACTCTACTACTCCACTACTCACTCTCTACTACTCTCTACTACTCACTCTCTACTACTCTCTACTACTCACTCTCTACTACTCTACTACTCACTCTCTACTACTCGCTCTACTACTCACTCTCTACTACTCACTCTACTACTCTCTACTACTCACTCTCTACTACTCTTCTACTCACCCTCGACTTCTCACCCTTGACTACTCGCTCTCTACTACTCTCTACTACTCACTCTACTACTCGCTCTCTACTACACTACTACTCTCTCTACTACTCACTCTCTACTACTCACTCTCTACTACTCACTCTCTACTACACACTCTCTACTACTCACTCTCTACTACTCTATTACTCTTTCTACTACTCAATTTCTACTACTCTCTCTACTACTCACTCTATACTACTCCCTACTACTCACTCTCTACAACACACTCTCTGCTACTTGCTCTCTACTATTTGCTCTCTACTACTCACTCTCTACTACACACTACTACTCACTCTGCTACTAACTCTCTACTACTCTCTACTACTCACTCTCTACTACTCTCTACGACTCACTCTCTACTACTCACTCTCTACTACTCTACTACTCCCTACTACTCTCTCTTTACTATTCACTCTCTACTACTCACTCTACTACTCTCTACTACTCACTCTCTTCTTCTCTACTACTCTCTACTACTCTCTCTACCACTCACTCTCTACTACTCACTCTCTACTACTCACTCTCTACTACACACTCTATCCTACTCACTCTCTACTACTCTATTACTCTTTCTACTACTCAATTTCTACTTCTCTCTCTACTACTCACTCTATACTACTCCCTACTACTCACTCTCTACAACACACTCTCTCCTACTTGCTCTCTACTATTTGCTCTCTACTACTCACTCTCTACTACTCCCTACTACTCACTCTGCTACTAACTCTCTACTACTCACTCTCTACTACTCTACTACTCTCTACGACCCACTCTCTACTACTCACTCTCTACTACTCTACTACTCCCTACTACTCTCTCTTTACTATGCACTCTCTACTACTCACTCTACTACTCTCTACTACTCACTCTCTACTACTCTCTCTCTACTACTCATTCTCTACTACTCACTCTCTACTACTCTCTCTCTACTACTCACTCTCTACTACTCACTCTACTATTCACTCTACTACTCACTCTCTACTACTCTCTACTACTCACTCTCTACTACTCACTCTCCACTACTCACTCTCTACTACTCACTTTCCACTACTTACTCTCTAATACTCACTCTCTACTACTCTCTATTACTCACTCTCTACTACTCACTCTACTACTCACTCTCTACTACTCTCTACTACTCTCTACTACTCACTCTCTATTACCCACTCTCTACTACTCTCTACTACTCACTCTCTACTACTCTCTACTACTCACTCTCTACTACTCACTCTACTACTCTCTCCTACTCACTCTCTACAACACACTCTCTGCTACTTGCTCTCTACTATTTGCTCTCTACTACCCACTCTCTACTACTCCCTACTACTCACTCTGCTACTAACTCTCTACTACTCACTCTCTACTACTCTACTACTCTCTACGACTCACTCTCTACTACTCACTCTCTACTACTCTACTACTCCCTACTACTCTCTCTTTACTATTCACTCTCTACTACTCACTCTACTACTCTCTACTACTCACTCTCTACTACACACTCTCTACTACTCACTCTCTACTACTCTATTACTCTTTCTACTACTCAATTTCTACTACTCTCTCTACTACTCACTCTATACTACTCCCTACTACTCACTCTCTACAACACACTCTCTGCTACTTGCTCTCTACTATTTGCTCTCTACTACTCACTCTCTACTACTCCCTACTACTCACTCTGCTACTAACTCTCTACTACTCACTCTCTCCTACTCTACTACTCTCTACGACTCACTCTCTACTACTCACTCTCTACTACTCTACTACTCTCTACGACTCACTCTCTACTACTCACTCTCTACTACTCTACTACTCCCTACTACTCTCTCTTTACTATTCACTCTCTACTACTCACTCTACTACTCTCTACTACTCACTCTCTACTTCTCTACTACTCTCTACTACTCTCTCTACCACTCACTCTCTACTACTCACTCTCTACTACTCACTCTCTACTACACACTCTCTACTAACTCTCTACTACTCTATTACTCTTTCTACTACTCAATTTCTACTACTCTCTCTACTACTCACTCTATACTACTCCCTACTACTCACTCTCTACAACACACTCTCTGCTACTTGCTCTCTACTATTTGCTCTCTACTACTCACTCTCTACTACTCCCTACTACTCACTCTGCTACTAACTCTCTACTACTCACTCTCTACTACTCTACTACTCTCTACGACTCACTCTCTACTACTCACTCTCTACTACTCTACTACTCCCTACTACTCTCTCTTTACTATTCACTCTCTACTACTCACTCTACTACGCTCTACTACTCACTCTCTACTACTCTCTACTACTCTCTCTCTACTACTCATTCTCTACTACTCACTCTCTACTACTCTCTCTCTACTGCTCACTCTCTACTACTCACTCTACTATTCACTCTACTACTCACTCTCTACTACTCACTCTCCACTACTCACTCTCTACTACTCACTTTCTACTACTTACTCTCTAATACTCACTCTCTACTACTCTCTATTACTCACTCTCTACTACTCACTCTACTACTCACTCTCTACTACTCTCTACTACTCTCTATTACTCACTCTCTATTACCCACTCTCTACTACTCTCTACTACTCACTCTCTACTACTCTCTACTACTCACTCTCTACTACTCACTCTACTACTCTCTCCTACTCACTCTCTGCTACTCTCTCTACTACTCTCTACTACTCACTCTCTACTCTCTATCTCTCTACCTCTCTCTACCTCTCTCTACAACTCTCTACCTCTACCTCTCTACCTCTACACCTCTACCTTTCTACCTCTACAGCTCTACTTCTCTACCTCTCTCTACCTCTCTCTACACGCACACATATGCACATATATATACGCATATATATGCATATGCATTTATATACATGTATGTGTATATATATATATATACATACATATACAAACATATATATAATCTGCATATCTATATAAATACAAATATAAATGCATGCATACATATACATATACATATATGCATGTTATGTACATGAAAGTTTGAAAAACGCTAATACAAGCAAAGCTAAAAAGCCACCTAATTACAAACAGAATTGCTTTAACTTACACGAGGGCGAGACCTATTGCATTTTCAATGCTTGTTTACTTTGGTTTCATCAAGAAGGCATTCAGATGTGACACACATTTGCCATAAATTCTGAATGTTAGCACTCTAGTTGCTTATTAGATCACTGTAGTAAAGCTACTGCTCACCAGGGAAGTCTGCTGCTGGTATTGATAGTGCATGTTTCAGTCTGCATGTCTGAATTTTTTAATGAAATAGAAGAGGATTTGAGAAGTCACTCAAAATGTGCCATCATTTTTCTTTTTTCCGCACTAATCATAATTTCTATGGCAAAATGAACCGCCTCATTGTGTTCCTTTTAAATTAAACTACTCACTCTCTACTACTCACTTGCTACTACTCTCTACGACTCACTCTCTACTACTCACTCTCTACTACTCTACTACTCCCTACTACTCTCTCTTTACTATTCACTCTCTACTACTCACTCTACTACTCTCTACTACTCACTCTCTACTTCTCTACTACTCTCTCTACCACTCACTCTCTACTACTCACTCTCTACTACTCTCTACTACTCACTCTCTACTACACACTCTCTACTAACTCTCTACTACTCTATTACTCTTTCTACTACTCAATTTCTACTACTCTCTCTACTACTCACTCTATACTACTCCCTACTACTCACTCTCTACAACACACTCTCTGCTACTTGCTCTCTACTATTTGCTCTCTACTACCCACTCTCTACTACTCCCTACTACTCACTCTGCTACTAACTCTCTACTACTCACTCTCTACTACTCTACTACTCTCTACGACTCACTCTCTACTACTCACTCTCTACTACTCTACTACTCCCTACTACTCTCTCTTTACTATTCACTCTCTACTACTCACTCTACTACTCTCTACTACTCACTCTCTACTTCTCTACTACTCTCTACTACTCTCTCTACCACTCACTCTCTACTACTCACTCTCTACTACTCTCTACTACTCACTCTCTACTACACACTCTCTACTACTCACTCTCTACTACTCTATTACTCTTTCTACTACTCAATTTCTACTACTCTCTCTACTACTCACTCTATACTACTCCCTACTACTCACTCTCTACAACACACTCTCTGCTACTTGCTCTCTAATATTTGCTCTCTACTACTCACTCTCTACTACTCCCTACTACTCACTCTGCTACTAACTCTCTACTACTCACTCTCTACTACTCTACTACTCTCTACGCCTCACTCTCTACTACTCACTCTCTACTACTCTACTACTCTCTACGACTCACTCTCTACTACTCACTCTCTACTACTCTACTACTCCCTACTACTCTCTCTTTACTATTCACTCTCTACTACTCACTCTACTACTCTCTACTACTCACTCTCTACTTCTCTACTACTCTCTACTACTCTCTCTACCACTCACTCTCTACTACTCACTCTCTACTACTCTCTACTACTCACTCTCTACTACACACTCTCTACTACTCACTCTCTACTACTCTATTACTCTTTCTACTACTCAATTTCTACTACTCTCTCTACTACTCACTCTATACTACTCCCTACTACTCACTCTCTACAACACACTCTCTGCTACTTGCTCTCTACTATTTGCTCTCTACTACTCACTCTCTACTACTCCCTACTACTCACTCTGCTACTAACTCTCTACTACTCACTCTCTACTACTCTACTACTCTCTACGACCCACTCTCTACTACTCACTCTCTACTACTCTACTACTCCCTACTACTCTCTCTTTACTATTCACTCTCTACTACTCACTCTACTACTCTCTACTACTCACTCTCTACTACTCTCTCTCTACTACTCATTCTCTACTACTCACTCTCTACTACTCTCTCTCTACTACTCACTCTCTACTACTCACTCTACTATTCACTCTACTACTCACTCTCTACTACTCTCTACTACTCACTCTCTACTACTCACTCTCCACTACTCACTCTCTACTACTCACTTTCCACTACTTACTCTCTAATACTCACTGTCTACTACTCTCTATTACTCACTCTCTACTACTCACTCTACTACTCACTCTCTACTACTCTCTACTACTCTCTACTACTCACTCTCTATTACCCACTCTCTACTACTCTCTACTACTCACTCTCTACTACTCTCTACTACTCACTCTCTACTACTCACTCTACTACTCTCTCCTACTCACTCTCTACAACACACTCTCTGCTACTTGCTCTCTACTATTTGCTCTCTACTACCCACTCTCTACTACTCCCTACTACTCACTCTGCTACTAACTCTCTACTACTCACTCTCTACTACTCTACTACTCTCTACGACTCACTCTCTACTACTCACTCTCTACTACTCTACTACTCCCTACTACTCTCTCTTTACTATTCACTCTCTACTACTCACTCTACTACTCTCTACTACTCACTCTCTACTACACACTCTCTACTACTCACTCTCTACTACTCTATTACTCTTTCTACTACTCAATTTCTACTACTCTCTCTACTACTCACTCTATACTACTCCCTACTACTCACTCTCTACAACACACTCTCTGCTACTTGCTCTCTACTATTTGCTCTCTACTACTCACTCTCTACTACTCCCTACTACTCACTCTGCTACTAACTCTCTACTACTCACTCTCTCCTACTCTACTACTCTCTACGACTCACTCTCTACTACTTACTCTCTACTACTCTACTACTCTCTACGACTCACTCTCTACTACTCACTCTCTACTACTCTACTACTCTCTCTACCACTCACTCTCTACTACTCACTCTCTACTACTCACTCTCTACTACACACTCTCTACTAACTCTCTACTACTCTATTACTCTTTCTACTACTCAATTTCTACTACTCTCTCTACTACTCACTCTATACTACTCCCTACTACTCACTCTCTACAACACACTCTCTGCTACTTGCTCTCTACTATTTGCTCTCTACTACTCACTCTCTACTACTCCCTACTACTCACTCTGCTACTAACTCTCTACTACTCACTCTCTACTACTCTACTACTCTCTACGACTCACTCTCTACTACTCACTCTCTACTACTCTACTACTCCCTACTACTCTCTCTTTACTATTCACTCTCTACTACTCACTCTACTATGCTCTACTACTCACTCTCTACTACTCTCTACTACTCTCTCTCTACCACTCATTCTCTACTACTCACTCTCTACTACTCTCTCTCTACTGCTCACTCTCTACTACTCACTCTACTATTCACTCTACTACTCACTCTCTACTACTCACTTTCTACTACTTACTCTCTAATACTCACTCTCTACTACTCTCTATTACTCACTCTCTACTACTCACTCTACTACTCACTCTCTACTACTCTCTACTACTCTCTATTACTCACTCTCTATTACCCACTCTCTACTACTCACTCTACTACTCTCTCCTACTCACTCTCTGCTACTCTCTCTACTACTCTCTACTACTCACTCTCTACTCTCTATCTCTCTACCTCTCTCTACCTCTCTCTACAACTCTCTACCTCTACCTCTCTACCTCTACACCTCTACCTCTCTACCTCTACAGCTCTACTTCTCTACCTCTCTCTACCTCTCTCTACACGCACACATATGCACATATATATACGCATATATATGCATATGCATTTATATACATGTATGTGTATATATATATATACATACATATACAAACATATATATAATCTGCATATCTATATAAATACAAATATAAATGCATGCATACATATACATATACATATATGCATGTTATGTACATGAAAGTTTGAAAAACGCTAATACAAGCAAAGCTAAAAAGCCACCTAATTACAAACAGAATTGCTTTAACTTACACGAGGGCGAGACCTATTGCATTTTCAATGCTTGTTTACTTTGGTTTCATCAAGAAGGCATTCAGATGTGACACACATTTGCCATAAATTCTGAATGTTAGCACTCTAGTTGCTTATTAGATCACTGTAGTAAAGCTACTGCTCACCAGGGAAGTCTGCTGCTGGTATTGAAAGTGCATGTTTCAGTCTGCATGTCTGAATTTTTTAATGAAATAGAAGAGGATTTGAGAAGTCACTCAAAATGTGCCATCATTTTTCTTTTTTCCGCACTAATCATAATTTCTATGGCAAAATGAACCGCCTCATTGTGTTCCTTTTAAATTAAACTACTCACTCTCTACTACTCACTTGCTACTACTCTCTACTACTCACTCTCTACTACTCTCTACTACTACTCTCTACTACTCACCCGCTACTACTCACTCTCTACTACTCACTCTACTACTCTCTACCACTCACTCTCTACTACTCCACTACTCACTCTCTACTACTCTCTACTACTCACTCTCTACTACTCTCTACTACTCACTCTCTACTACTCTACTACTCACTCTCTACTACTCGCTCTACTACTCACTCTCTACTACTCACTCTACTACTCTCTACTACTCACTCTCTACTACTCTTCTACTCACCCTCGACTTCTCACCCTTGACTACTCGCTCTCTACTACTCTCTACTACTTACTCTACTACTCGCTCTCTACTACACTACTACTCTCTCTACTACTCACTCTCTACTACTCACTCTCTACTACTCACTCTCTACTACACACTCTCTACTACTCACTCTCTACTACTCTATTACTCTTTCTACTACTCAATTTCTACTACTCTCTCTACTACTCACTCTATACTACTCCCTACTACTCACTCTCTACAACACACTCTCTGCTACTTGCTCTCTACTATTTGCTCTCTACTACTCACTCTCTACTACACACTACTACTCACTCTGCTACTAACTCTCTACTACTCTCTACTACTCACTCTCTACTACTCTCTACGACTCACTCTCTACTACTCACTCTCTACTACTCTACTACTCCCTACTACTCTCGCTCTACTATTCACTCTCTACTACTCACTCTACTACTCTCTACTACTCACTCTCTACTACTCTCTACTCCTCACTCTCTACTACTCTCTCTCTACTACTCACTCTCTACTACTATCTACTACTCACTCTCTGCTGCTCACTCTCTACTACTCACTCTACTACTCACTCTCTACTACTCTCTACTACTCACTCTCTACTACTCTCTCTCTACTACTCACTCTACTGCTCATTATCTACTACTCTCTACTACTCTCTCTCTGCTACTCACTCTCCACTACTCACTCTCTACTACTCAAGTTCTACTACTCACTCTCTAATACTCACTCTCTACTACTCTCTATTACTCACTCTCTACTACTCACTCTACTACTCACTCTCTACTACTCTCTACTGCTCACTCTCTATTACCCACTCTCTACTACTCTCTACTACTCACTCTCTACTACTCTCTACTACTCACTCTCTACTACTCACTCTACTACTCTATCCTACTCACTTTCTGCTACTCTCTCTACTACTCTCTACTACTCACTCTCTACTCTCTACCTCTCTCTACCTCTCTCTACTACTCTCTACCTCTACCTCTCTACCTCTACACCTCTACCTCTACACCTCTACTTCTCTACCTCTCTCTACCTCTCTCTACACGCACACATATGCACATATATATATGCATATATATGCATATGCATTTATATAGATGTATGTGTATATATATATTCCCCCGTTATAGTTAGTGCAGGCAACTATAACTCACGCGACCGCAATCCTCTGCTGATGCTAATACTGTATTTAGACACTTATTTGCCCATGTCTTCTTCCATACATTTTTAGCTATACATATATTACAAATATTTTTTTTTCATAAAGACACATATGTCATCAGCAGAAGATTGCGGTCGCGTGAGTTATAGTTGCCTGCACTAACTATAACGGGGGAATTTCATTGGTTTTTTATCAGTAAAATTTCCGCTAACTATAACATGTGTGAAACCTATGGTTTTTTCAGTGAATTTGCAAGGTTTTTTAAATGCTAATTCCTAACTATAACGTGTGTGAAACCTATGGTTTTTTCAGTGAATTTGTACGGTTTTTTAAATGCTAAGTTACTTTACGCCATTCGTGGCGTGCGCGCCCACTTAACGCAGTTCGTTCCGTGCGCGCGCGGTGCGCTTCGCGCACCGCGCGCCCACTTTACGCAGTTAGTGCCGTGCACGCACGGTGGGCACGCGGTGCGATGACAAAGCAAGAAAGCACGTCAACAAATCTGTTTCTGCTTTCCTCCGTGACTATGGTATGGGTGCCATTTACCACAACAACTTGCGTTATGACATGCAAGACATTTATAGAGGAGATGGTGTGCACTTCAATGATGAAGGGAACAGAGTCTTCCTCTTGAACCTTAGACTCTGCATCGGTACTTACTTGTAGGTACCACTAAAAAATCATTTCATAAACACAACGGCTCTTTTTAGAGCCCCCTAATATCTAAACACTTAAATCTGATTTTCATTTTTTTTTTTTTTTTTTTCTACCGTACGCTTACCGTAAGCTTACCGTACGCGTACCCCGTGATTTTTTTTAAAATCAATAAATGTTTTCTTTGTACTTTACAGTCCTTCTTTGACCCCCTCACAAATGTAAGGGGGTCTGTAACTCTCCTCATTGCCCCCTTTTCTTGTTTTCACTCTTTTTTTTCTGAGTGAAATACACAAAATGGCGGCCGCCGCTTCCTGGTTTCGGCCGATTCGAATGTTTACTAAGATCTAAGAGCCAATCAGAATCGCGCTCGCGCACGCCACCGTACGCTTACGGTAAGCGTACGGTAAGCGTACCGTAAGCGGGCTCAGATATATATATTGATTTAAAGGCTATTTTCTCAGAATCTACTGAACAGATTTACACCAAACCTACAAAAGGCACTTCCTTGACCTAGGGACTACCTCTCTGCCAAATTTCGAGTAATTCTGTTCAGCCGTTCGGGCTGTAGCTCGTTCTAAAGGTCCTATGGAAAAATGCATGGGGAAAACGCGTTTTGGGACCCCCCTTTTATCTCAGCCTCCGCTTGACGGATCCCCCCGAGACTTTCAGGGTAGGAGCGGAGCGTAGCGCCCCACCTATTTTGAGAAATTCGCGAGGATTCATCGACCGGCGCCAAAGTTATTCAAAATAGAATGTTGAGGTTTTCCTATGGAAAAGGGGTCCTAACTATAACTACCTACTGGCGACCGCCAGTAGGTAATACATACATATACAGACATATATATAATCTGCATATCTATATAAATACAAATATAAATGCATGCATACATATACATATACATATACATATATGCATGTTATGTACATGAAAGTTTGAAAAACACTAATAAAAGCAAAGCTAAAAAGCCACCTAATTACAAACAGAATTGCTTTAACTTAAACGAGGGCGAGACCTATTGCATTTTCAATGCTTGTTTACTTTGGTTTCATCAAGAAGGCATTCATATGTGACACACATTTGCCATAAATTCTGAATGGTAGCACTCTAGTTGCTCATTAGATCACTGTAATAAAGCTACTGCTCACCAGAGAAGTCTGCTGCTGGTATTCAAAGTGCATGTTTCAGTCTGCATGTCAGAATTTTTTAATGAAATAGAAGAGGATTTGAGAAGTCAAAATGTGCCCTAATTTTTCTTTCTGCAGCACTAATCATAATTTCTATGGCAAAATAAATCCCCTCTTTTTGTTCCTTTGCGAATTAAATGTTTTAAGTGTTACCACTTCGTTCCAATCAAGATGGCTTGAGGTGTGCCATACTTTTGTCAGAAGTAAGACTGTTAGCGCTCTAGTTGTTCTTTAAAACACTCTGGGACATTCTGCCATTGGGCTATACTTGGGCTACATTTCGGTGATATTTGTGCTACATTTGGGCTCTTTTGTCTCTGGTTGCCCTCTTGGGAGACTTATTTGTTTTTAAGTTTCCTAATTTTCTCATTTACTACAGTCTCCTCAGTAGGAAAAACTTTCAGGTTTTTTACTTTCATTCCATCAAGAAGGCATTCAGATGTGTCACACATTTGCCATAAATTCGGAATGTTAGCACTCTGGTTGCTTATTAGATCACTGTAGTAAAGCTACTGCTCACCAGGGAAGTCTGCTGCTGGTATTGAAAGTGCATGTTTCAGTCTGCATGTCAGAATTTTTTAATGAAATAGAAGAGGATTTGAGAAGTCACTCAAAATGTGCCATAATTTTTCTTTTTCCGCACTAATCATAATTTCTATGGCAAAATGAACCGCCTCATTGTGTTCCTTTTAAATTAAACTACTCACTCTCTACTACTCACTTGCTACTACTCTCTACTACTCACTCTCTACTACTCTCTACTACTCACCCACTACTACTCACTCTCTACTACTCACTCTACTACTCTCTACCAGTCACTCTCTACTACTCTACTACTCACTCTCTACTACTCTCTACTACTCTCTCTATACTACTCCCACTCTACTACTCTCTACTACTCACTCTCTACTACTCACTCTCTACTACTCTACTAGACTCTACTACTCACTCTCTACTACTCTCTACTACTCACTCTCTACAACTCTACTACTCACTCTCTACTACTCTCTCTACTACTCACTCTCTACTACTCACTCTACTACTCTCTACTACTCACTCTCTACTACTCTACTACTCACCCTCCACTACTCACTCTCGACTACTCGCTCTCTACTACTCTCTACTACTCACTCTACTACTCACTCTCGACTACACTACTACTCTGTACTACTCTCTCTACTACTCACTCTCTACTACTCACTCTCTACTACTCTCTACTACTCACTCTCTACTACACACTCTCTACTACTCTATTACTCTTTCTACTACTCAATTTCTACTACTCTCTCTACTACTCACTCTATACTACTCCCTACTACTCACTCTCCACAACACACTCTCTGCTACTTGCTCTCTACTATTTGCTCTCTACTACTCACTCTCTACTTCTCCCTACTACTCACTCTGCTACTAACTCTCTACTACACTCTACTACTCACTACTACTCTCTACGACTCACTCTCTACTGCTCACTCTCTACTACTCTACTACTCCCTACTACTCTCGCTCTACTATTCACTCTCTACTACTCACTCTACTACTCTCTGCTACTCACTCTCTACTACTCTCTACTCCTCACTCTCTACTACTCTCTCTCTACTACTCACTCTCTACTACTCTCTACTACTCACTCTCTACTACTCACTCTCTACTGCTCACTCTCTACTACTCACTCTACTATTCACTCTACTACTCACTCTCTACTACTCTCTCTCTACTACTCACTCTACTAATCATTATCTACTACTCTCTACTACTCTCTCTCTGTTACTCACTCTCCACTACTCACTCTCTACTACTCACTTTCTACTACTCACTCTCTAATACTCACTCTCTACTACTCTCTATTACTCACTCTCTACTACTCACTCTCTACTACTCTCTACTACACTCTACTACTTACTCTCTATTACCCACTCTCTACTACTCTCTACTACTCACTCTCTACTACTCTCTACTACTACTCTCTACTACTCACCCTCTACTACTCACTCTACTACTCTCTACCACTCACTCTCTACTACTCTACTACTCACTCTCTACTACTCTCTCTATACTACTCCCACTCTACTACTCTCTACTACTCACTCTCTACTACTATCTACTTCTCACTCTCTACTACTCTACTAGTCTCTACTACTCACTCTCTACTACTCTCTACTACTCACTATCTACTACTCTACTACTCACTCTCTACTACTCTCTACTACTCTCTCTCTACTACTCACTCTCTACTACTCACTCTACTACTCTCTACTACTCTCTCTCTACTACTCACTCTCTACTACTCTACTACTCACCCTCCACTACTCACTCTTGACTACTCGCTCTCTACTACTCACTCTACTACTCACTCTCTACTTTTCTACTACTCTCTACTACTCTCTCTACCACTCACTCTCTACTACTCACTCTCTACTACTCTCTACTACTCACTCTCTACTACACACTCTCTACTACTCACTCTCTACTACTCTATTACTCTTTCTACTACTCAATTTCTACTACTCACTCTATACTACTCCCTACTACTCACTCTCTACAACACACTCTCTGCTACTTGCTCTCTACTATTTGCTCTCTACTACTCACTCTCTACTACTCCCTACTACTCACTCTGCTACTAACTCTCTACTACTCTCTACTACTCACTCTCTACTACTCTACTACTCTCTATGACTCACTCTCTACTACTCACTCTCTACTACTCTACTACTCCCTACTACTCTCTCTCTACTATTCACTCTCTACTACTCACTCTACTACTCTCTACTACTCACTCTCTACTACTTTCAACTACTCACTCTCTACTACTCTCTCTCTACTACTCATTCTCTACTACTCACTCTCTACTACTCTCTACTACTCACTCTCTACTGCTCACTCTCTACTACTCACTCTACTATTCACTCTACTACTCACTCTCTACTACTCTCTACTACTCACTCTCTACTACTCACTCTCCACTACTCACTCTCTACTACTCACTTTCTACTACTTACTCTCTAATACTCACTCTCTACTACTCTCTATTACTCACTCTCTACTACTCACTCTACTACTCACTCTCTACTACTCTCTACTACTCTCTACTACTCACTCTCTATTACCCACTCTCTACTACTCTCTACTACTCACTCTCTACTACTGTCTACTACTCACTCTCTACTACTCTCTACTACTCACTCTCTACTACTCACTCTACTACTCTCTCCTACTCACTCTCTGCTACTCTCTCTACTACTCTCTACTACTCACTCTCTATTCTCTACCTCTCTACCTCTCTCTACCTCTCTCTACTACTCTCTACCTCTACCTCTCTACCTCTACACCTCTACCTCTCTACCTCTACACCTCTACTTCTCTACCTCTCTCTACACGCACACATATGCACATATATATATGCATATATATGCATATGCATTTATATAGATGTATGTGTATATATATATACATACATATACAAACATATATATAATCTGCATATCTATATAAATACAAATATAAATGCATGCATACATATACATATATGCATGTTATGTACATGAAATTTTGAAAAACACTAATAAAAGCA
This sequence comes from Triturus cristatus, assembly GCF_964204655.1. NCBI lineage: Eukaryota > Metazoa > Chordata > Amphibia > Caudata > Salamandridae > Triturus > Triturus cristatus. The sequence goes on from NC_140579.1 coordinate 242,087,610, forward strand.
CAGCTAAAAAGCCACCTAATTACAAACAGAATTGCTTTAACTTAAACGAGGGCGAGACCTGTTGCATTTTCAATGCTTGTTTACTTTGGTTTCATCAAGAAGGCATTCAGATGTGACACACATTGCCATAAATTCTGAATGGTAGCACTCTAGTTGCTCATTAGATCACTGTAATAAAGCTACTGCTCACCAGAGAAGTCTGCTGCTGGTATTCAAAGTGCATGTTTCAGTCTGCATGTCAGAATTTTTTAATGAAATAGAATAGGATTTGAGAAGTCAAAATGTGCCCTAATTTTTCTTTCTGCAGCACTAATCATAATTTCTATGGCAAAATGAATCCCCTCTTTTTGTTCCTTTGCGAATTAAATGTTTTAAGTGTTACCACTTCGTTCCAATCAAGATGGCTTGAGGTGTGCCATACTTTTGTCAGAAGTAAGACTGTTAGCGCTCTAGTTGTTCTTTAAAACACTCTGGGACATTCTGCCATTGGGCTATACTTGGGCTACATTTCGGTGATATTTGTGCTACATTTGGGCTCTTTTGTCTCTGGTTGCCATCTTCGGAGACTTATTTGTTTTGAAGTTTCCCAATTTCCTCAATTACTACAGTCTCCTCAGTAGGAAATACTTTCAGGTTTTTTACTTTCATTCCATCAAGAAGGCATTCAGATGTGTCACACATTTGCCATAAATTCGGAATGTTAGCACTCTAGTTGCTTATTAGAACACTGAAGTAAAGCTACTGCTCACCAGGGAAGTCTGCTGCTGGTATTGAAAGTGCATGTTTCAGTCTGTATGTCAGAATTTTTTAATGAAATAGAAGAGGATTTGAGAAGTCACTCAAAATGTGCCATAATTTTTCTTTTTTCCGCACTAATCATAATTTCTATGGCAAAATGAACCGCCTCATTGTGTTCCTTTTAAATTAAACTACTCACTCTCTACTACTCACTTGCTACTACTCTCTACTACTCACTCTCTACTACTCTCTACTACTCACCCGCTACTATTCACTCTCTACTACTCACTCTACTACTCTCTACCACTCACTCTCTACTATTCTACTACTCACTCTCTACTACTCTCTACTACTCTCTCTATACTACTCCCACTCTACTACTCACTCTCTACTACTCTACTAGTCTCTACTAGTCTCTACTACTCACTCTCTACTACTCTCTACTATGTTATGTTATGTTATTAAAAATTTATAAAGCGCACGTACGCCCGAGGGCTTCTTGGCGCTGGAAAACTACTCACTCTCTACTACTCTACTACTCACTCTTTACTACTCTCTCTACTACTCACTCTACTACTCTCTACTACTCACTCTCTACTACTCTACTACTCACCCTCCACTACTCACTGTCGACTACTCGCTCTCTACTACTGTCCACTACTCACTCTACTACTCACTCTCTACTACACTACTACTCTCTACTACTCTCTCTACTACTCACTCTCTACTACTCACTCTCTACTACTCTCTACTACTCACTCTCTACTACACACTCTCTACTACTCACTCTCTACTACTCTATTACTCTTTCTACTACTCAATTTCTACTACTCTCTCTACTACTCACTCTATACTACTCCCTACTACTCACTCTCTACAACATACTCTCTGCTACTTGCTCTCTGCTACTTGCTCTCTACTATTTGCTCTCTACCACTCACTCTCTACTACTTCCTACTACTCACTCTGCTACTAACTCTCTACTACTCTCTACTACTCACTCTCTACTACTCTCTACGACTCACTCTCTACTACTCACTCTCTACTACTCTACTACTCCCTACTACTCTCGCTCTACTATTCACTCTCTACTACTCACTCTACTACTCTCTACTACTCACTCTCTACTACTCTCTACTCCTCACTCTCTACTACTCTCGCTCTACTACTCACTCTCTACTACTCTCTACTACTCACTCTCTACTGCTCACTCTCTACTACTCACTCTACTATTCACTCTACTACTCACTCTCTACTACTCTCTACTACTCACTCTCTACTACTCTCTCTCTACTACTCTCTACTACTCACTCTACTACTCATTATCTACTACTCTCTACTACTCTCTCTCTCTGCTACTCACTCTCTACTCTCTACCTCTCTCTACTACTCTCTACCTCTACCTCTCTACCTCTACACCTCTACCTCTCTACCTCTACACCTCTACTTCTCTACCTGTCTCTACACGCACACATATGCACATATATATATATGCATATAGATGCATATGCATTTATATAGATGTATGTGTATTACCTACTGGCGGTCGCCAGTAGGTAGTTATAGTTAGGACCACGTTTCCATAGGAAATCCGCAACATTCTATTTTGAATAACTTTGGCGCCGGTCGACGAATCCTCGCGAATTTTTCAAAATAGGTGGGGCGCTACGCTCCGCTCCTACCCTGAAAGTCTCGGGGGGATTCGTCAAGCGGGGGCTGAGATAAAAGGGGGGTCCCAAAACACGTTTTTCCCATGCATTTTTCCATAGGACCTTTAGACAGGGCTACAGCCCGAACGGCTGAACAGAAATACTAGAAATTTGGCACAGAGGTAGTTCTCAGGTCAAGGAAGTGCCTTTTGTAGGTTTGGTGTAAATCTGTTCAGTAGATTCTGAGAAAATAGCCTTTAAATCAATATATATATCTGAGCCAGCTTACGGTGCGCTTACGGTACGCTTACCGTACGCGTACGGTGGCGTGCGCGAGCGCGATACTGATTGGCTCTTAGATCTTAGTAAACATTCGAATCGGCCGAAACCAGGAACTGGCGGCCGCCATTTTCTCTCTCGCACTGAGAGTGATGTTTAAAATATAAAGCACAAAATCATGTAAAGGGGCTGTTTAGACAGCTCCCACACACATAGCAATGTTGAGGGAGTCCCCAAAGATCCCCCAAGGCCAAAAACGGAATTTTTATTTTTTTGCTAATTTCGCCGATTACGCTTACCGTACGCGTACGGTAAAAAATTATTAAAAAAAAAAAATTATCCACACTCTCCCCACCCCGTGTGCAATTGGTGCCCGAAGTGCACCAATTGTGCATGGCTTATTAAAGATGAGTTAAACTAAAATATTTAAAAAAAATGGTGCCTGAAGGGCACCATTTGTGCATGGCTTATAACATATACGAAAAATTAAAATATTACCTTTCAAAACGAAGTGCATCATATGTCCTCCATGTGCGCAAGGTGCGCGAAGCGCATCGTGCGTACATGGCCCATCTAGCGTAACGTGGGCACGCGGTGCGCGTAGCGCACCGCGTGCCCACCGTGCGTGTACGGCACTAACTGCGTAAAGTGGGCACGCACGGTGCGCGAAGCGCACCGTGCGCGCACGGAACGAACTGCGTTAAGTGGGCGCGCACGCCACGAATGGCGTAAAGTAACTTAGCATTTAAAAAACCGTACAAATTCACTGAAAAAACCATAGGTTTCACACACGTTATAGTTAGGAATTAGCATTTAAAAAACCTTGCAAATTCACTGAAAAAACCATAGGTTTCACACATGTTATAGTTAGCGGAAATTTTACTGATAAAAAACCAATGAAATTCCCCCGTTATAGTTAGTGCAGGCAACTATAACTCACGCGACCGCAATCTTCTGCTGATGACATATGTGTCTTTATGAAAAAAATATTTGTAATATATGTATAGCTAAAAATGTATGGAAGAAGACATGGGCAAATAAGTGTCTAAATACAGTATTAGCATCAGCAGAGGATTGCGGTGAGTTATAGTTGCCTGCACTAACTATAACGGGGGAATTTCATTGGTTTTTTATCAGTAAAATTTCCGCTAACTATAACATGTGTGAAACCTATGGTTTTTTCAGTGAATATATATATACATACATATATAAACATATATATAATCTGCATATGTATATAAATACAAATATAAATGCATGCATACATATACATATATGCATGTTATGTACATGAAAGTTTGAAAAACCCTAATACAAGCACAGCTAAAAAGCCACCTAATTAGAAACAGAATTGCTTTAACTTAAACGAGGGCGAGACCTATTGCATTTTCAATGCTTGTTTACTTTGGTTTCATCAAGAAGGCATTCAGATGTGACACACATTTGCCATAAATTCTGAATGGTAGCACTCTAGTTGCTCATTAGATCACTGTAATAAAGCTACTGCTCACCAGAGAAGTCTGCTGCTGGTATTCAAAGTGCATGTTTCAGTCTGCATGTCAGAATTTTTTAATGAAATAGAAGAGGATTTGAGAAGTCAAAATGTGCCCTAATTTTTCTTCCTGCAGCACTAATCATAATTTCTATGGCAAAATGAATCCCCTCTTTTTGTTCCTTTGCAAATTAAATGTTTTAAGTGTTACCACTTTGTTCCAATCAAGATGGCTTCAGGTGTGCCATACTTTTGTCATAAGTAAGACTGTTAGCGCTCTAGTTGTTCTTTAAAACACTCTGGGACATTCTGTCATTGGGCTATACTTGGGCTACATCTCGGTGATATTTTTGCTACATTTGGGCTCTTTTGTCTCTGGTTGCCATCTTGGGAGACTTATTTGTTTTGAAGTTTCCTAATTTCCTCATTTACTACAGTCTCCTCAGTAGGTAATACTTTCAGGATTTTTAATTTCATTCCATCAAGAAGGCATTCAGATGTGTCACACATTTGCCATAAATTCGGAATGTTAGCACTCTAGTTGCTTATTAGATCACTGTAGTAAAGCTACTGCTCACCAGGGAAGTCTGCTGCTGGTATTGAAAGTGCATGTTTCAGTCTGCATGTCAGAATTTTTTTTTTTTATTTCAAAAGAATTTATTATTTTAAAGGAGTAAAAACAAGCATAATATACAAGCAAGAATGATACAAATGATATCAGCTGAAAAACACCCAATATGGTAGAATGAGAATTAACAATAAAAATATCACTAGAAAGTTCATTAATCTGGAAATATCAGAGGAATAAATTAAATAAAGAAGAATCAATGGAAAATCAGGAGACGTGTTTATCAAAAGTATCATCATCAGATATTAATTTGGGGATGAAAGGAAAGAAAGGAAAGAAAGCAAAGACAGAAAAAAGATAGAAGAAAAAAGAAGAAAGACAAGACGAAGTGAAAGAAGAGAAGAGGATTTCCAAAGGATTCACCCAACACCAACGACAACATTAACCAGACAAATCAAAAGGATATTGAGCCACCAACCCCTCTGAGGCCCTTTGCATGTACGTATCTAGAGCCTTTCTACATGACGGTTGTTTCCGCATTCTTTGCGCTTTCGCGCCACCACGTCATCTCCCTAAATAATTAAGGCGCGCTTGCCTTTGAACTTCTGACAGCGTCATCCTCGCCCTGTCAGTTGCATTCCCATCTCCTAGGTTACTGCCAGACGGTGTGTTTCAGCGCTGCGCATTGGCTCCAGCTCTTGCGCGCGTGTATCACCTGTCCCGTGATTGGCCCAGCAGCCGCTGACAGTTTCTTATTTCACTCGCCTCCGTCCAACCACACGGGACCTCCGGCTGCAGGCTCATTTCAGCCTGGTTCCCCGACGGACAGGTAGGATCTTCACTCGAAGGGTTCCACCTCCCCTGATACACTTGATTACATGATTTTCAAGGCACCAACTCTCGAGCGTTGTTTCCTTAGTGTTTTTCCTCACTTTGGTTTACCATTGGACAGACATGTACAAATTCTTTCGCTTTGACTTGTTGCTCAGCATTGGTCACGTTTCAATCCTCTCTTTTTTAGATTGATCCACGATGATCGCGCCGAGCTCAGCTTTCTGTGCAGACACTGCTTTTGGCAGTTTTCCCTCGTTTTTACTTGACCTACTCACTCATTTTCACACTCGCTCATGATATGTAAGCCTCCATCCCTTCACTAGTCTTACATTCTTATTTCAGAGCGGTGTTCCTTCCTGAGCGGTTGCCAGGTGGAGGTCCATTTTCCACCCAGTTTGTACGGGTGAGTGGATTTTGCTTTAAGTTTACAACTCTCATATTTGTCACGACTGAGCAAATTAGTTCCACATATTTTTACACTGTCTTCCTTTTTGTTGTCTAGGTGGTGTTTGTATATTTGAGGAGACGTGCACCCTACAAGCAAGTTGTGGGTGCCCACTATATCCTTTGTCACGTTGTTGTTTGCAGTAGCTTTCAGGTCCTGATGAAAGCCGAGCCTAGTTAGGCGCCACGGCTGAAACATGTCGACCACTATCTCATATGTTGCTTCACTGATCAAACCGGATTAGTGTAGCCTCCACTCCTTTTAATCTAGCATCGGTACGGCATTGTTCAACAGAAGTCTCCTGGCCGTCCCGTCACTAGTTTTAACACACTCCCCTTTTTTTCACTACTACCATACCAGCACTGCAACCCCCACTCACTTCATGTCCATTTGTGGATTCATTCCCTTTCTTGGTGCATAATACCTACAGCACAAAGCTCTCACTTCTCTCTAAAGGGCCTGCTGCCCCTTGAGATTCTGAGATTTTCTTTGGGATGAAAATCCCATGTGATGGGGTTAGTTACCCACGGTGACTGTATGACCATAGTTTTGGAGTTTTTCCCTTCCACTACGTACATTAGGCCTCTCTTCCTCACCTTACATACCACCTTTTCTCTTTACCATTAGACCTCAGGATTTCTCTGTGTTATACGTATCTAGAGCCAACCACACATCATTAGATATCAACGGAGAAAGATGAGCATGATCAACTGACGTATGAGCACCACGCAGAAAAGAAACCCATGCCCACCAAGTATGATAAGAGACTGAAGAAAAAGATTTCCACTCCATGAGAATTACTTTAACTGCAATAGTTAGTAAAAGATCCAACAGTTGTAATTCCATGGAATCTAAAGGCAACGGGACCGAGGCCGCCAGCGGACCTAGAAGAATTAGTGGAAAAGAGAGTTGAAACTTAATATTAAAAATAAGCATGAGGTGTTTGTGAACTAAACCCCAAAAGGGTTGGAGAAGAGAGCAGTCAAAGAACATATGCTGGAAATCACCTGGTACAAGACCACAACTCCAACATCGATTATCTTCTTTAAGATTTAACGCGTATAAACGAGTGGGAGTCCAGTGAAGAAGATTAATAGAGAAAAACTTAGATTGCATTAATGAGGGGGCGATTTTATTACGAAGAGAGAGCCTACCAATATCTTGCCAAGTGTCTGAAGAAATATGATCGGTAACATCATGCTCGAAATGACGTAGCCATTTTTGCTGTGCAACAGTTTGAGTAGGAAGCGGCGAGGACGACAAAAATTTATAAATCCTAGATGCTACATGACCAGACTTAATCCATAATTGAAAAAGCATAATCGTGGGGGAAGAAGGCTGAAGCTGTACTCTAGCAAGTGCAACCTTTATCTTAATAAAAGTATAAAAGTCTAAATTAGATAAAGAAAATTGCTGGGCCAGGGTAGAGAAAGGAAGAGGGTCATTATTGGAATCATACAAATGTTTAACAAGTGAGATACCTTTTCCCGACCAATAAGACATCAAGTCTGGATCAATATTAATTTTAATTTTGGAATTTCGCCAAATAGATGACCATCTAGTTTTATGCAGCGGAATCGCCACTCTCTTATCAACCTTGCGAACCGCAGCAACAGTATCTAAAATAATAGATCTAGAAAATGGAATGGAAAGGGTATTCGTGGTTAAGAAAGAGGCAGTTGGAAGAGGAGAGGCCAATTCCTGTTCTATGAGCAACCAAGCTGGAACATGCATAAAGGGAGAGGAAAACCAGAGCGCACCCTGAGAGGCCAGAAAAGCAGACTGATATTTCCCCCAATCAGGAAGATTACATCCCCCCAACTCGTAGGATTTCCTCAAAAATGTATAGGCAATTCTAGCCCTTTTATCATTCCATAAGAATTTGGAAGTAATTAAATCAAGATCGTGAAAGAAGGCATCAGAGAACTTTACTGGAAGCATAGAAGAGACAAAATTTATAATAGGTGTTATCATCATTTTAAGAGTTTGGAGACGGCCCCACCAGGAGATATGCTTCGGAGACCAATTTTCTAAAAGATGTCGCACCTTAAGAATAGTTTGAGATTCATTATAAGTAACCGTAGCATAAAGGGTGGAACAAAAATAAATACCCAGATATTTTAGTTGCTTAGATTGCCACTTAAAGCCCGCCGAACCCATATGAGAGGAGAAACAGTAAGCATTTAAGGGGAACATTTCTGTCTTATCTCTGTTCAGTGTATAACCTGAAACCTTTGAGAAAATGGAAATGATCTCAGAAATAGCAGGGATGGCACGTGCAATATCATCTGAGAAAGTGAGAACGTCATCAGCATAAGCAGCTACTTTTAGCTGATGGGATCCAAAAGAAAAACCCATAATGTCTGCATGTACGTCAATCAGTCTGAGAAGAGGATCAATGGACAACAAAAATAAAAGAGGAGACAAAGGACACCCTTGTCTAGTACCCTGGCAAAGGTAAAAAAAGGACGACGTAGCCCCATTCACTCTTATGTTAGCCCTAGGTCGGGAGTAAAGAGACATAACCATACGGATAAAGGAATCACCAAGGTTATGTGCACATAAAACAGCTCGTAAAAAAGGCCAGGAAACCTTATCAAAGGCCTTTCAGCATCAAGGGCAAAGGCCGCCGCCGGAAGATTTGATCGCTTGGCGGCACCGAGAATATGACAGAAAGTACGGATATTGTCACGTGCAAGACGACCCTTTACAAAGCCTGTTTGGGAAGGATGAACCAATTGAGGAATAAAGGATTCTAGGCGTTTAGCTAAGATTTTAGCAAAAATCTTAGCTTCCATGTTAAGCAGGGAAATAGGACGAAAATTTTTGGGGTCTGAATGATCTTTTCCTTCTTTGGGGATTACTACAATAGTAGCATCGGCAGCAGAGCCAGACACAGAGCCATCTTTGATAAAAGCATCAAAGACCGATTGAAGTTTCGGAACAATCACAGATAGAAAGGTCTTATAAAACAAAATAGGATACCCATCAGGACCCGGAGCCTTACCGGAACGAGTAGCTTTAATCGCGGAAATAATTTCGTCAGAGGTAATCGGGCAATTTAATGAGTTATTATCATCCTCCGATATAGCTTTCAACGGCACTGTCTTCAAGAACTCCTGGCACTGTTCAAAAGAAGCTTGAGTAGAGGGGGTATATAAATTATTATAGAAATCGCGAAAGACCTCAATAATTTCTTCAGTCTGAAATTTATTCTTACCAAGATGGTCAGTAATAGAAGAGATTTGGGAAGATTTATTAGAAGATTCCTGGAACTTTAGTGTAGCTGCAAGAATCTTGCCCGCACGATTTTTTAACAGCAACTTCTTAGATTTCTGAGCCTGAAGACCAATATGAGCTCTCTTAGTGACAATAGTATTATACGCATATTTTAAATTCTTAATAGATTGTAAGCATGACTTATCCTTAGAATGTCGAAAAAGAGATTCCTGACGTTTAATCTCATCTGCTAAGTCCGTGAGTTCCTTTTTAATGGCAGCGTTTCTCCTTGACATACACTTAATAACCTGACCACGAAAAGTGCATTTAAAAGAGTCCCAGAGAACAACAGGGGAGCTTACTGAACCAACATTCTCAAGGAAAAACGTCTCAATATCATTAGAAAACTCTCGAACCTGGGAATCATCATGAAGGATTTCCGTGTTTAGTCTCCAAGATCGAGACCTTGCCCTAGGAGCAAAAGACATAAGTGTGAAAGTCACCGCGGCATGATCTGAAATTAAAATAGGATGAATAAGCGGAGATGAGGAAGATTGAACAAGAGAGGAGTGAACCAAAAGATAATCAATACGTGAGAAGGACGAGTGAGGGGAAGAAAAAAAGGAGAAGTCACTGCCAGTGGGATTGTGAAGATGCCAAACATCCTGAAGATGGGTCAGAGAACACATATTAATCATTTGTTTATGAGCTTGAGGGGGACGAAAGTTAAAGGCAGAATTCCTATCCGAGATAGGATCCATGGGTAAATTAAAGTCTCCACCTACAATAAGATTGCCAGAATGAGGTGTGTCATTTAGCTTTTTGGTGATTGTTTTCCAAAAAGACGGATCATCCTTGTTAGGGGCATAGATATTCATGACAAAGAGATCAGCATTACCATCGGACACCTTAGATAGTAACCAACGTCCCTCTGTATCCTGTTCAGGGGAAACGATAGACAATCCAGAATGTTTAGAAACTAAAGTAATTACCCCATTTCTTTTACCACAAGCATCTGAACAAGCAACATCAGAAACCCATTCTTTCTTCAGAAATAACGCCTCCTTGACAGAGACCTTTGTCTCCTGAAAAAGGACGAGATCCGAAGAAAGAGATTTGCAGTAGTCTAAAATCTTCGACCTTTTAACTGGGTGATTTAACCCTTTGACATTAAGGGAGAGTACATTCAATCCAGACATAGAACTATTAACAGGAGAAAAAGATATTGCATATATGATATATGAACTACAACATCCAAGAAAACTCGCCTCCAGACACTAGACACCAACACGAAACAGGGAGAATCCAAGGAGGAAATCCGAAGAGAAAAGGAAAAAGAAGAGAAAAAAGAAAGCAAGAAAATAGACAGAAAGAGAGAGAGAAGGGCCAACAGGGAAGGTCTGAAAAAGACCAAATTCATACAAGGGGGAACATGGGAAATGAGCAAAGAGACCAACATGAGGAATAAAAACCATCAGCATAAATAGCCCCAAAACAGAACATAACTGATTATGCGTATTTAAAAAGAAGAACTATCTAAAGGATATGAACAAGAATTAATTATAGTTCTAGAAACAGTACAACATATAAGTCTATAAAGGCGACATGTTTAACCAAATTGATAAATAGGTAACACCTATAAAGGATCATAAAAAAGTGGAAAAGGCAGAAAACAGAGAAAAAACAAATGCAAACAATAAAAGCTGATGAAAAATGAGCTAAAAGCTATCGTCACTATTAGGTAAAGCCAAACCAAAGCAGACACCATAAAGAGTAAAAAAGAAAGAATAAAGAGGAAGAAATAAATTCCAAAGGATACTATATGATACATTATGAAGAAAAGAAGTGAAATATAGTAGAGAACGGCATGTAGTAACAGATCAATATATCAATGAAGCCCTATGACAGATAAATAAGATAAATGAGACTATACATAAATATGTAAAATATATAGATAAGCTGATAGATAACTGTCCACAAATACATAGCTCCCGTTGCACTCAATTTAACTAAAAGAGGTGAAAATGTCTTAAATATATGAACATGGAAGTAAAGAAACATAAGCCTATCCATTACAATACAGCTATAGAATTCAGACCTAGTCGAAAAAGACAATTAATAATAATAAATAAACAAACCAATCAATGATATAACAGTGAAATAGATATAAACACTAACTCTAACTATAGCAGTTAATAAGCATCAAATAAGCATCTATGAATCAAATATGTAACCAATCTATACACCAATACATTAATAAACACTAGCGTACTCCATAGATACGAAACAGCCAAAGACGATGAACAGGCAGAGAGACCAAAAACAAAGAGAGAAAAAAAAACCAAGTCACACACATAAAATAAAAGAAAATAAAGAAGTCATACAATGGGATAAGAAACGGACCAGGAACTAATATGCGGAAAGACAAATTGGGAAGGAAAGGAATAATAAGGACGACAAGCGCGCAAGAGTGACGTCAAACCATCAAGAAACACTACCACAAAATATTGGAAGATTCATACAGTAGAACTATCGACAATAAAAGACCACTACACCATAACGATAGGGAGGGAACACCAAAAGACAACAAAAGCACACCAAGAACAATGGACACTAGGACCACCGCGCAGATCAAAAAGAGAGTAATCTCAATAGATCTGGCGAAGACGAAAACTCATTGCAGAACGAATAACCGCATCAGGTGCCAGAGGAACCAGGATCAAGCGAGGCCTCCATTTGAAGTTCCATCTGTAGCTCCGTCTGATTATCCAAAAACGAGACCAAGTCAGCAGGTTCATCGAAGATTCTGGAGCGACCTTTGAAAGTAATGCGGAATTTTGAGGGGCCAGCAAAAGAGAAGGGGATATTCATCTCAGATAGACGCTTCCGAAGATTAAGAAAGCCCTTCCTCCTTATTACTGTGTCTCTGGCAAAGTCTTGAGAGATTGAAATGCGATGACCATTCCACGAGACAACTCTAACCTTCCGCATATAAGCCAGAATTTGTTCTGTATGCTGATGGCACAGTGGCTTAAAAATTATCGCTCTAGGTTGCGTAGCAGACTTAGATCGAAAAGTGGGAACACGGTGTGCACGTTCCAGCTCAAAATCTCTTTGGAAAGAAATTTGCAGTGTGGAAGGAAGCCATTGATAAAGGAAATCAATCATAGAAGATGCATCTTTCTCAACATCCTCCGGAAGACCAAAAATGCGCAGGTTAGACCTGCGGTTACGATCTTCTTGCTCAGTGAGGTCTTTCCGCAATGCTGCCATTGAACGCTCTAATTGTGAGAGAGATCTAGACTGCTTTTGCATGGAATCCTCTGCGCCACTAATACGTGCTTCCGTGTCCGAAACACGAAGAGACAGGGCCTTGAAATCATTCCTGATAGCTAACACCTCCACTTGCAATAAATCTGTGTTAGTCTTGGTAGACTGCGCAATTTCATAGACCTCATTAAGGCGCGTCAGGATAGTCTCAAGAGTGGGACTGGGGTCCTTTTGCGGAGATTCAGGTGTAGGAGATATCTGTTTGGCCCTTTTAAGAGACGCTTTAGATTCCTTTGCGTCTTTAGCATTTGGAGACGGGCCCATATTCGCAGCCATAGAGCACACCACCTCAGCAGGAGCAAAATACACCACTCCAGACAGATTACGAAAAGAGAATTCCATATGAAGTAGGAAAACTCAATATATCATAAGGAAACGAGCAAAAATGGATAGCGCGCTCTCAGCAAGAGAACAGAAAAATAATAAAGGCAGTTTCCAGGGACAGGAAAGGGAACCACCTCACAAAAATATCACACCCTGCAGATATCAAAAGGGCTCCTTTCAACAGTCAGAAATATCCCAGAGGCAGGGAAACATTAATCAAAGAGGCACCACAAAAGGGCATTGGCGGTGCTTCTGACGAGAGAAATATCAGCATGAAACCAAAAAATATTATCAAAATAGGCAGCAAGGCAGCAGGCAGAAATAAAAAACAATATAAGCTGAGGAAATAGGAGAAACGTCACCAGTTCTTGCCTATCCACATTCCTGGCACTTCTGAAGCAGTGTCGGCGTCGTGCTGAGGAGAAAAACCTCACCGCTCATGAGAAAACAAAATGGCGGCCGCTCGCGAAAACACCGAGCGCCGTCAAAAGAATCCAAAGTAAGGTCGCCGGCAGCCTCAGGAATCAGGAAACCTCCTCCAAAGCACACGTGGCATGTTCAGATCCATGCGGTCGACATCCGAAATTACCGGGGCAGCCCGAGGCGGCAGCTACACCTCCGTCGGCTCCTGCTCAGCACAGAGCCCAAGCGCAGACCGCCATATCGCCGCGGCGCGCAAGCCACGCCCCAACATGTCAGAATTTTTTAATGAAATAGAAGAGGATTTGAGAAGTCACTCAAAATGTGCCATAATTTTTCTTTTTTCCGCACTAATCATAATTTCTATGGCAAAATGAACCGCCTCATTGTGTTCCTTTTAAATTAAACTACTCACTCTCTACTACTCACTTGCTACTACTCTGTACTACTCACTCTCTACTACTCTCTACTACTACTCTCTACTTCTCACCCTCTACTACTCACTCTACTACTCCGTACCACTCACTCTCTACTACTCTACTACTCACTCTCTACTACACTCTCTATACTACTTCCACTCTACTACTCTCTACTACTCACTCTCTACTACTATCTACTGCTCACTCTCTACTACTCTACTAGTCTCTACTACCCTCTCTACTACTCACTCTCTACTACTCACTCTCTACTACTCTACTACTCACTCTCTACTACTCTATCTCTACTACTCACTCTCTACTACTCACTCTACTACTCTCTACTACTCACTCTCTACTACTCTCTCTCTACTACTCACTCTCTACTACACACTCTCTACCACTCACTCTCTACTACTCTATTACTCTTTCTACTACTCAATTTCTACTACTCTCTCTACTACTCACTCTATACTACTCCCTACTACTCACTCTCTACAACACACTCTCTGCTACTTGCTCTCTACTATTTGCTCTCTACTACTCACTCTCTACTACTCCCTACTACTCACTCTGCTACTAACTCTACACTACTCTCTACTACTCACTCTCTACTACTCTACTACTCTCTACGACTCACTCTCTACTACTCACTCTCTACTACTCTACTACTCCCTACTACTCTCTCTCTACTATTCACTCTCTACTACTCACTCTACTACTCTCTACTTCTCACTCTCTACTACACTCTACTACTCACTCTCTACTACTCTCTCTCTACTACTCATTCTCTACTACTCACTCTCTACTACTCTCTACTACTCACTCTCTACTGCTCACTCTCTACTACTCACTCTACTATTCACTCTACTACTCACTCTCTACTACTCTCTACTACTCACTCTCTACTACTCACTCTCCACTACTCACTCTCTACTACTCACTTTCTACTACTTACTCTCTAATACTCACTCTCTACTACTCTCTATTACCCACTCTCTTCTACTCACTCTACTACTCACTCTCTACTACTCTCTACTACTCTCTACTACTCACTCTCTATTACCCACTCTCTACTACTCTCTACTACTCACTCTCTACTACTCTCTACTACTCACTCTCTACTACTCTCTACTACTCACTCTCTACTACTCACTCTCCTACTCTCTCCTACTCACTCTCTGCTACTCTCTCTACTACTCTCTACTACTCACTCTCTACTCTCTACCTCTCTCTACCTCTCTACCTCTACACCTCTACCTCTCTACCTCTACACCTCTACTTCTCTACCTCTACCTCTCTCTACATGCACACATATGCACATATATATGCATATATATGCATATGCATTTATATAGATGTATGTGTATATATATATAGACATACATATACAAACATATATATAATCTGCATATCTATATAAATACAAATATAAATGCATGCATACATATACATATATGCATGTTAGGTACATGAAAGTTTGAAAAACACTAATAAAAGCAAAGCTAAAAAGCCACCTAATTACAAACAGAATTGCTTTAACTTAAACGAGGGCGAGACCTATTGCATTTTCAATGCTTGTTTACTTTGGTTTCATCAAGAAGGCATTCAGATGTGACACACATTTGCCATAAATTCTGAATGGTAGCACTCTAGTTGCTCATTAGATCACTGTAATAAAGCTACTGCTCACCAGAGAAGTCTGCTGCTGGTATTCAAAGTGCATGTTTCAGTCTGCATGTCAGAATTTTTTAATGAAATAGAAGAAGATTTGAGAAGTCAAAATGTGCCCTAATTTTTCTTTCTGCAGCACTAATCATAATTTCTATGGCAAAATGAATCCCCTCTTTGTGTTCCTTTGCAAATTTAATGTTTTAAGTGTTACCACTTTGTTCCAATCAAGATGGCTTCAGGGGTGCCATACTTTTGTCATAAGTGTTAGCGCTCTAGTTGTTCTTTAAAACACTCTGGGACATTCTGTCATTGGGCTATACTTGGGCTACATCTCGGTGATATTTGTGCTACATTTGGGCTCTTTTGTCTCTGGTTGCCATCTTGGGAGACTTATTTGTTTTGAAGTTTCCTAATTTCCTCATTTACTACAGTCTCCTCAGTAGGTAATACTTTCAGGTTTTTTACTTTCATTCCATCAAGAAGGCATTCAGATGTGACACACATTTGCCATAAATTCGGAATGTTAGCACTCTAGTTGCTTATTAGATCACTGTAGTAAAGCTACTGCTCACCAGGGAAGTCTGCTGCTGGTATTGAAAGTGCATGTTTCAGTCTGCATGTCAGAATTTTTTAATGAAATAGAAGAGGATTTGAGAAGTCACTCAAAATGTGCCATAATTTTTCTTTTTTCCGCACTAATCATAATTTCTATGGCAAAATGAACCGCCTCATTGTCTTCCTTTTAAATTAAACTACTCACTCTCTACTACTCACTTGCTACTACTCTCTACTACTCACTCTCTACTACTCTCTACTACTACTCTCTACTACTCACCCTCTACTACTCACTCTACTACTCTCTACCACTCACTCTCTACTACTCTACTACTCACTCTCTACTACTCTCTACTACTACTCTCTACTACTCACTCTCTACTACTATCTACTACTCACTCTCTACTACTCTACTAGTCTCTACTACTCTCTCTACTACTCACTCTCTACTACTCTCTACTATTCACTCTCTACTACTCTACTACTCACTCTCTACTACTCTCTACTACTCTCTCTCTACTACTCACTCTCTACTACTCACTCTACTACTCTCTACTAGTCACTCTCTATTACTCTCTCTCTACTACTCACTCTCTACTACTCTACTACTCACCCTCCACTACTCACTCTTGACTACTCGCTCTCTACTACTCTCTACTACTCACTCTCTACTACTCTACTACTCTCTACTACTCTCTCTACTACTCACTCTCTACTACTCACTCTCTACTACTCTCTACTACTCACTCTCTACTACACACTCTCTACTACTCACTCTCTACTACTCCCTACTACTCACTCTCTACAACACACTCTCTGCTACTTGCTCTCTACTATTTGCTCTCTACTACTCACTCTCTACTACTCCCTACTACTCACTCTGCTACTAACTCTCTACTACTCTCTACTACTCACTCTCTACTACTCTACTACTCTCTACGACTCACTCTCTACTACTCACTCTCTACTACTCTACTACTCCCTGCTACTCTCTCTTTACTATTCACTCTCTACTACTCACTGTACTACTCTCCACTACTCACTCTACATAACTCTCTACTACTCACTCTCTACTACTCTCTCTCTACTACTCATTCTCTACTACTCACTCTCTACTACTCTCTACTACTCACTCTCTACTGCTCACTCTCTACTACTCTCTACTACTCACTCTCTACCACTCTCTCTCTACTACTCTCTACTACTCACTCTACTACTCATTATCTACTACTCTCTACTACTCTGTCTCTGCTACTCACTCTCCACTACTCACTCTCTACTACTCACTTTCTACTACTCACTCTCTAATACTCACTCTCTACTACTCTCTATTACTCACTCTCTACTACTCACTCTCTACTACTCTCTACTGCTCTCTACTACTCACTCTCTATTACCCACTCTCTACTACTCTCTTCTACTCACTCTATACTACTCCCTACTACTCACTCTCTACAACACACTCTCTGCTACTTTCTCTCTACTATTTGCTCTCTACTACTCACTCTCTACTACTCCCTACTACTACCTCTGCTACTAACTTTCTACTACTCTCTACTACTCACTCTCTACTACTCTACTACTCTCTACCACTCACTCTCTACTACTCACTCTCTACTACTCTACTACTCCCTGCTACTCTCTCTCTACTATTCACTCTCTACTACTCACTCTACTACTCTCTACTACTCACTCTACATAACTCTCTACTACTCACTCTCTAATACTCTCTCTCTACTACTCATTCTCTACTACTCACACTCTACTACTCTCTACTACTCACTCTCTACTGCTCACTCTCTACTACTCACTCTACTATTCACTCTACTACTCACTCTCTACTACTCTCTACTACTCACTCTCTATTACTCAGTCTCCACTACTCACTCTCTACTACTCACTTTCTACTACTTACTCTCTAATACTCACTCTCTACTACTCTCTATTACTCACTCTCTACTACTCACTCTACTACTCACTCTCTATTACCCACTCTCTACTACTCTCTACTACTCACTCTCTACTACTCTCTACTACTCACTCTCTACTACTCTCTACTACTCACTCTCTACTACTCACTCTACTACTCTCTCCTACTCACTCTCTGCTACTCTCTCTACTACTCTCTACTACTCACTCTCTACTCTCTACCTCTCTACATCTCTCTACCTCTCTCTACTTCTCTCTACCTCTACCTCTCTACCTCTACACCTCTACCTCTCTACCTCTACACCTCTACTTCTCTACCTCTCTCTACACGCACACATATGCACATATATATATGCATATATATGCATATGCATTTATATAGATGTATGTGTATATATATATACATACATATACAAACATATATATAATCTGCATATCTATATAAAAACAAATATAAATGCATGCATACATATACATATATGAATGTTATGTACATGAAAGTTTGAAAAACACTAATAAAAGCAAAGCTAAAAAGCCACCTAATTACAAACAGAATTGCTTTAACTTAAACGAGGGCGAGACCTATTGCATTTTCAATGCTTGTTTACTTTGGTTTCATCAAGAAGGCATTCAGATGTGACACACATTTGCCATTAATTCTGAATGGTAGCACTCTAGATGCTCATTAGATCACTGTAATAAAGCCACTGCTCACCAGAGAAGTCTGCTGCTGGTATTCAAAGTGCATGTTTCAGTCTCTACTACTCACTCTACTACTCACTCTCTACTACACTACTACTCTCTACTACTCTCTCTACTTCTCACTCTCTACTTCTCACTCTCTACTACTCTCTACTACTCACTCTCTACTACACACTCTCTACTACTCACTCTCTTCTACTCTATTACTCTTTCTACTACTCAATTTCTACTACTCTCTCTACTACTCACTCTATACTACTCCCTACTACTCACTCTCTACAACACACTCTCTGCTACTTGCTCTCTACTGTTTTCTCTCTACTACTCACTCTCTACTACTCCCTACTACTCACTCTGCTACTAACTCTCTACTACTCTCTACCTACTCACTCTCTACTTCTCTACTACTCTCTATGACTCACTCTCTACTACTCACTCTCTACTACTCTACTACTCCCTACTACTCTTGCTCTACAATTCACTCTCTACTACTCACTCTACTACTCTCTACTACTCACTCTCTACTACTCTCTACTCCTCACTCTCTACTACCCTCTCTCTACTACTCACTCTCTACTACTCTCTACTACTCACTCTCTACTGCTCACTCTATACTACTCACTCTACTATTCACTCTACTACTCACTCTCTACTACTCTCTATTACTCACTCTCTACTACTCTCTCCCTAGTACTCTCTACTACTCACTCTACTACTCATTATCTACTACTCTCAACTACTCTCTCTCTGCTACTCACTCTCCACTACTCACTCTCTACTACTCACTTTCTACTACTCACTCTCTAATACTCACTCTCTACTACTCTCTACTACTCACTCTCTACTACTCACTCTACTACTCACTTTCTACTACTCTCTACTACTCTCTACTAATCACTCTCTATTACGCACTCTCTACTACTCTCTACTACTCACTCTCTACTACTCTCTACTACTCACTGTCTACTACTCTCTACTACTCACTCTCTACTACTCACTCTACTACTATCTCTTACTCACTCTCCGCTACTCTCTCTACTACTCTCTACTTCTCACTCTCTACTCTCTACCTCTCTCTACTACTCTGTACCTCTACCTCTCTACCTCCACACCTCTACCTCTCTACCTCTACACCTCTACTTCTCTACCTCTCTCTACACGCACACATATGCACATATATATATATATGCATATATATGCATATGCATTTATATAGATGTATGTGTATATATATACATACACATATAAACATATATATAATCTGCATATCTATATAAATACAAATATAAATGCATGCATACATATACATATATGCATGTTATGTACATGAAAGTTTGAAAAACCCTAATACAAGCACAGCTAAAAAGCCACCTAATTAGAAACAGAATTGCTTTAACTTAAAAGAGGGCGAGACCTATTGCATTTTCAATGCTTGTTTACTTTGGTTTCATCAAGAAGGCATTCAGATGTGACACACATTTGCCATAAATTCTGAATGGTAGCACTCTAGCTGCTCATTAGATCACTGTAACTAAGCTACTGCTCACCAGAGAAGTCTGCTGCTGGTATTCAAAGTGCATGTTTCAGTCTGCATGTCAGAATTTTTTTAATGAAATAGAAGAGGATTTGAGAAGTCAAAATGTGCCCTAATTTTTCTTTCTGCAGCACTAATCATAATTTCTATGGCAAAATGAATCCCCTCTTTGTGTTCCTTTGCAAATTAAATGTTTTAAGTGTTACCACTTTGTTCCAATCAAGATGGCTTCAGGTGTGCCATACTTTTGTCATAAGTAAGACTGTTAGCGCTCTAGTTGTTCTTTAAAACACTCTGGGACATTCTGTCATTGGGCTATACTTGGGCTACATCTCGGTGATATTTGTGCTACATTTGGGCTCTTTTGTCTCTGGTTGCCATCTTGGGAGACTTATTTGTTTTGAAGTTTCCTAATTTCCTCATTTACTACAGTCTCCTCAGTAGGTAATACTTTCAGGTTTTTTACTTTCATTCCATCAAGAAGGCATTCAGATGTGACACACATTTGCCATAAATTCGGAATGTTAGCACTCTAGTTGCTTATTAGATCACTGTAGTAAAGCTACTGCTCACCAGGGAAGTCTGCTGCTGGTATTGAAAGTGCATGTTTCAGTCTGCATGTCAGAATTTTTTAATGAAATAGAAGAGGATTTGAGAAGTCACTCAAAATGTGCCATAATTTTTCTTTTTTCCGCACTAATCATAATTTCTATGGCAAAATGAACCGCCTCATTGTCTTCCTTTTAAATTAAACTACTCACTCTCTACTACTCACTTGCTACTACTCTCTACTACTCACTCTCTACTACTCTCTACTACTACTCTCTACTACTCACCCTCTACTACTCACTCTACTACTCTCTACCACTCACTCTCTACTACTCTACTACTCACTCTCTACTACTCTCTACTACTACTCTCTACTACTCACTCTCTACTACTATCTACTACTCACTCTCTACTACTCTACTAGTCTCTACTACTCTCTCTACTACTCACTCTCTACTACTCTCTACTATTCACTCTCTACTACTCTACTACTCACTCTCTACTACTCTCTACTACTCTCTCTCTACTACTCACTCTCTACTACTCACTCTACTACTCTCTACTAGTCACTCTCTATTACTCTCTCTCTACTACTCACTCTCTACTACTCTACTACTCACCCTCCACTACTCACTCTTGACTACTCGCTCTCTACTACTCTCTACTACTCACTCTCTACTACTCTACTACTCTCTACTACTCTCTCTACTACTCACTCTCTACTACTCACTCTCTACTACTCTCTACTACTCACTCTCTACTACACACTCTCTACTACTCACTCTCTACTACTCCCTACTACTCACTCTCTACAACACACTCTCTGCTACTTGCTCTCTACTATTTGCTCTCTACTACTCACTCTCTACTACTCCCTACTACTCACTCTGCTACTAACTCTCTACTACTCTCTACTACTCACTCTCTACTACTCTACTACTCTCTACGACTCACTCTCTACTACTCACTCTCTACTACTCTACTACTCCCTGCTACTCTCTCTTTACTATTCACTCTCTACTACTCACTGTACTACTCTCCACTACTCACTCTACATAACTCTCTACTACTCACTCTCTACTACTCTCTCTCTACTACTCATTCTCTACTACTCACTCTCTACTACTCTCTACTACTCACTCTCTACTGCTCACTCTCTACTACTCTCTACTACTCACTCTCTACCACTCTCTCTCTACTACTCTCTACTACTCACTCTACTACTCATTATCTACTACTCTCTACTACTCTGTCTCTGCTACTCACTCTCCACTACTCACTCTCTACTACTCACTTTCTACTACTCACTCTCTAATACTCACTCTCTACTACTCTCTATTACTCACTCTCTACTACTCACTCTCTACTACTCTCTACTGCTCTCTACTACTCACTCTCTATTACCCACTCTCTACTACTCTCTACTACTCACTCTATACTACTCCCTACTACTCACTCTCTACAACACACTCTCTGCTACTTTCTCTCTACTATTTGCTCTCTACTACTCACTCTCTACTACTCCCTACTACTACCTCTGCTACTAACTTTCTACTACTCTCTACTACTCACTCTCTACTACTCTACTACTCTCTACCACTCACTCTCTACTACTCACTCTCTACTACTCTACTACTCCCTGCTACTCTCTCTCTACTATTCACTCTCTACTACTCACTCTACTACTCTCTACTACTCACTCTACATAACTCTCTACTACTCACTCTCTAATACTCTCTCTCTACTACTCATTCTCTACTACTCACACTCTACTACTCTCTACTACTCACTCTCTACTGCTCACTCTCTACTACTCACTCTACTATTCACTCTACTACTCACTCTCTACTACTCTCTACTACTCACTCTCTATTACTCAGTCTCCACTACTCACTCTCTACTACTCACTTTCTACTACTTACTCTCTAATACTCACTCTCTACTACTCTCTATTACTCACTCTCTACTACTCACTCTACTACTCACTCTCTATTACCCACTCTCTACTACTCTCTACTACTCACTCTCTACTACTCTCTACTACTCACTCTCTACTACTCTCTACTACTCACTCTCTACTACTCACTCTACTACTCTCTCCTACTCACTCTCTGCTACTCTCTCTACTACTCTCTACTACTCACTCTCTACTCTCTACCTCTCTACATCTCTCTACCTCTCTCTACTACTCTCTACCTCTACCTCTCTACCTCTACACCTCTACCTCTCTACCTCTACACCTCTACTTCTCTACCTCTCTCTACACGCACACATATGCACATATATATATGCATATATATGCATATGCATTTATATAGATGTATGTGTATATATATATACATACATATACAAACATATATATAATCTGCATATCTATATAAAAACAAATATAAATGCATGCATACATATACATATATGAATGTTATGTACATGAAAGTTTGAAAAACACTAATAAAAGCAAAGCTAAAAAGCCACCTAATTACAAACAGAATTGCTTTAACTTAAACGAGGGCGAGACCTATTGCATTTTCAATGCTTGTTTACTTTGGTTTCATCAAGAAGGCATTCAGATGTGACACACATTTGCCATTAATTCTGAATGGTAGCACTCTAGATGCTCATTAGATCACTGTAATAAAGCCACTGCTCACCAGAGAAGTCTGCTGCTGGTATTCAAAGTGCATGTTTCAGTCTCTACTACTCACTCTACTACTCACTCTCTACTACACTACTACTCTCTACTACTCTCTCTACTTCTCACTCTCTACTTCTCACTCTCTACTACTCTCTACTACTCACTCTCTACTACACACTCTCTACTACTCACTCTCTTCTACTCTATTACTCTTTCTACTACTCAATTTCTACTACTCTCTCTACTACTCACTCTATACTACTCCCTACTACTCACTCTCTACAACACACTCTCTGCTACTTGCTCTCTACTGTTTTCTCTCTACTACTCACTCTCTACTACTCCCTACTACTCACTCTGCTACTAACTCTCTACTACTCTCTACCTACTCACTCTCTACTTCTCTACTACTCTCTATGACTCACTCTCTACTACTCACTCTCTACTACTCTACTACTCCCTACTACTCTTGCTCTACAATTCACTCTCTACTACTCACTCTACTACTCTCTACTACTCACTCTCTACTACTCTCTACTCCTCACTCTCTACTACCCTCTCTCTACTACTCACTCTCTACTACTCTCTACTACTCACTCTCTACTGCTCACTCTATACTACTCACTCTACTATTCACTCTACTACTCACTCTCTACTACTCTCTATTACTCACTCTCTACTACTCTCTCCCTAGTACTCTCTACTACTCACTCTACTACTCATTATCTACTACTCTCAACTACTCTCTCTCTGCTACTCACTCTCCACTACTCACTCTCTACTACTCACTTTCTACTACTCACTCTCTAATACTCACTCTCTACTACTCTCTACTACTCACTCTCTACTACTCACTCTACTACTCACTTTCTACTACTCTCTACTACTCTCTACTAATCACTCTCTATTACGCACTCTCTACTACTCTCTACTACTCACTCTCTACTACTCTCTACTACTCACTGTCTACTACTCTCTACTACTCACTCTCTACTACTCACTCTACTACTATCTCTTACTCACTCTCCGCTACTCTCTCTACTACTCTCTACTTCTCACTCTCTACTCTCTACCTCTCTCTACTACTCTGTACCTCTACCTCTCTACCTCCACACCTCTACCTCTCTACCTCTACACCTCTACTTCTCTACCTCTCTCTACACGCACACATATGCACATATATATATATATGCATATATATGCATATGCATTTATATAGATGTATGTGTATATATATACATACACATATAAACATATATATAATCTGCATATCTATATAAATACAAATATAAATGCATGCATACATATACATATATGCATGTTATGTACATGAAAGTTTGAAAAACCCTAATACAAGCACAGCTAAAAAGCCACCTAATTAGAAACAGAATTGCTTTAACTTAAAAGAGGGCGAGACCTATTGCATTTTCAATGCTTGTTTACTTTGGTTTCATCAAGAAGGCATTCAGATGTGACACACATTTGCCATAAATTCTGAATGGTAGCACTCTAGCTGCTCATTAGATCACTGTAACTAAGCTACTGCTCACCAGAGAAGTCTGCTGCTGGTATTCAAAGTGCATGTTTCAGTCTGCATGTCAGAATTTTTTTAATGAAATAGAAGAGGATTTGAGAAGTCAAAATGTGCCCTAATTTTTCTTTCTGCAGCACTAATCATAATTTCTATGGCAAAATGAATCCCCTCTTTGTGTTCCTTTGCAAATTAAATGTTTTAAGTGTTACCACTTTGTTCCAATCAAGATGGCTTCAGGTGTGCCATACTTTTGTCATAAGTAAGACTGTTAGCGCTCTAGTTGTTCTTTAAAACACTCTGGGACATTCTGTCATTGGGCTATACTTGGGCTACATCTCGGTGATATTTGTGCTACATTTGGGCTCTTTTGTCTCTGGTTGCCATCTTGGGAGACTTATTTGTTTTGAAGTTTCCTAATTTCCTCATTTACTACAGTCTCCTCAGTAGGTAATACTTTCAGGTTTTTTACTTTCATTCCATCAAGAAGGCATTCAGATGTGACACACATTTGCCATAAATTCGGAATGTTAGCACTCTAGTTGCTTATTAGATCACTGTAGTAAAGCTACTGCTCACCAGGGAAGTCTGCTGCTGGTATTGAAAGTGCATGTTTCAGTCTGCATGTCAGAATTTTTTAATGAAATAGACGAGGATTTGAGAAGTCATTGAAAATGTGCAATAATTTTTCTTTTTTCCGCACTAATCATAATTTCTATGGCAAAATGAACCGCCTCATTGTCTTCCTTTTAAATTAAACTACTCACTCTCTACTACTCACTTGCTACTACTCTCTACTACTCACTCTCTACTACTCTCTACTACTACTCTCTACTACTCACCCTCTACTACTCACTCTACTACTCTCTACCACTCACTCTCTACTACTCTACTACTCACTCTCTACTACTCTCTCTATAATACTCCCACTCTACTACTCTCTACTACTCACTCTCTACTACTATCTACTACTCACTCTCTACTACTCTACTAGTCTCTACTACTCTCTCTACTACTCACTCTCTACTACTCTCTACTATTCACTCTCTACTACTCTACTACTCACTCTCTACTACTCTCTACTACTCTCTCTCTACTACTCACTCTCTACTACTCACTCTACTACTCTCTACTACTCACTCTCTATTACTCTCTCTCTACTACTCACTCTCTACTACTCTACTACTCACCCTCCACTACTCACTCTTGACTACTCGCTCTCTACTACTCTCTACTACTCACTCTCTACTACTCTACTACTCTCTACTACTCTCTCTACTACTCACTCTCTACTACTCACTCTCTACTACTCTCTACTACTCACTCTCTACTACACACTCTCTACTACTCACTCTCTACTACTCCCTACTACTCACTCTCTACAACACACTCTCTGCTACTTGCTCTCTACTATTTGCTCTCTACTACTCACTCTCTACTACTCCCTACTACTCACTCTGCTACTAACTCTCTACTACTCTCTACTACTCACTCTCTACTACTCTACTACTCTCTACGACTCACTCTCTACTACTCACTCTCTACTACTCTACTACTCCCTGCTACTCTCTCTTTACTATTCACTCTCTACTACTCACTCTACTACTCTCCACTACTCACTCTACATAACTCTCTACTACTCACTCTCTACTACTCTCTCTCTACTACTCATTCTCTACTACTCACTCTCTACTACTCTCTACTACTCACTCTCTACTGCTCACTCTCTACTACTCTCTACTACTCACTCTCTACTACTCTCTACTACTCACTCTCTACCACTCTCTCTCTACTACTCTCTACTACTTACTCTACTACTCATTATCTACTACTCTCTACTACTCTGTCTCTGCTACTCACTCTCCACTACTCACTCTCTACTACTCACTTTCTACTACTCACTCTCTAATACTCACTCTCTACTACTCTCTATTACTCACTCTCTACTACTCACTCTCTACTACTCTCTACTGCTCTCTACTACTCACTCTCTATTACCCACTCTCTACTACTCTCTACTACTCACTCTATACTACTCCCTACTACTCACTCTCTACAACACACTCTCTGCTACTTGCTCTCTACTATTTGCTCTCTACTACTCACTCTCTACTACTCCCTACTACTCACTCTGCTACTAACTTTCTACTACTCTCTACTACTCACTCTCTACTACTCTACTACTCTCTACCACTCACTCTCTACTACTCACTCTCTACTACTCTACTACTCCCTGCTACTCTCTCTCTACTATTCACTCTCTACTACTCACTCTACTACTCTCTACTACTCACTGTACATAACTCTCTACTACTCACTCTCTAATACTCTCTCTCTACTACTCATTCTCTACTACTCACACTCTACTACTCTCTACTACTCACTCTCTACTGCTCACTCTCTACTACTCACTCTACTATTCACTCTACTACTCACTCTCTACTACTCTCTACTACTCACTCTCTATTACTCAGTCTCCACTACTCACTCTCTACTACTCACTTTCTACTACTTACTCTCTAATACTCACTCTCTACTACTCTCTATTACTCACTCTCTACTACTCACTCTACTACTCACTCTCTATTACCCACTCTCTACTACTCTCTACTACTCACTCTCTACTACTCTCTACTACTCACTCTCTACTACTCTCTACTACTCACTCTCTACTACTCACTCTACTACTCTCTCCTACGCACTCTCTGCTACTCTCTCTACTACTCTCTACTACTCACTCTCTACTCTCTACCTCTCTACCTCTCTCTACCTCTCTCTACTACTCTCTACCTCTACCTCTCTACCTCTACACCTCTAACTCTCTACCTCTACACCTCTACTTCTCTACCTCTCTCTACCTCTCTCTACACGCACACATATGCACATATATATATGCATATATATGCATATGCATTTATATAGATGTATGTGTATATATATATATACATACATATACAAACATATATATAATCTGCATATCTATATAAAAACAAATATAAATGCATGCATACATATACATATACATATATGAATGTTATGTACATGAAAGTTTGAAAAACACTAATAAAAGCAAAGCTAAAAAGCCACCTAATTACAAACAGAATTGCTTTAACTTAAACGAGGGCGAGACCTATTGCATTTTCAATGCTTGTTTACTTTGGTTTCATCAAGAAGGCATTCAGATGTGACACACATTTGCCATTAATTCTGAATGGTAGCACTCTAGATGCTCATTAGATCACTGTAATAAAGCTACTGCTCACCAGAGAAATCTGCTGCTGGTATTCAAAGTGTATGTTTCAGTCTCTACTCCTCACTCTACTACTCACTCTCTACTACACTACTACTCACTACTACTCTCTCTACTTCTCACTCTCTACTACTCTCTACTACTCACTCTCTACTACACACTCTCTACTACTCACTCTCTACTACTCTATTACTCTTTCTACTACTCAATTTCTACTACTCTCTCTACTACTCACTCTATACTACTCCCTACTACTCACTCTCTACAACACACTCTCTGCTACTTGCTCTCTACTATTTTCTCTCTACTACTCACTCTCTACTACTCCCTACTACTCACTCTGCTACTAACTCTCTACTACTCTCTACTACTCACTCTCTACTACTCTACTACTCTCTACGACTCACTCTCTATTACTCACTCTCTACTACTCACTCTCTACTACTCTCTACTGCTCTCTACTACTCACTCTCTATTACCCACTCTCTACTACTCTCTACTACTCACTCTATACTACTCCCTACTACCCACTCTCTACAACACACTCTCTGCTACTTGCTCTCTACTATTTGCTCTCTACTACTCACTCTCTACTACTCCCTACTACTCACTCTGCTACTAACTTTCTACTACTCTCTACTACTCACTCTCTACTACTCTACTACTCTCTACCACTCACTCTCTACTACTCACTCTCTACTACTCTACTAGTCCCTGCTACTCTCTCTCTACTATTCACTCTCTACTACTCACTCTACTACTCTCTACTACTCACTCTACATAACTCTCTACTACTCACTCTCTAATACTCTCTCTCTACTACTCATTCTCTACTACTCACTCTCTACTACTCACTCTCTACTGCTCACTCTCTACTACTCACTCTACTATTCACTCTACTACTCACTCTCTACTACTCTCTACTACTCACTCTCTATTACTCAGTCTCCACTACTCACTCTCTACTACTCACTTTCTACTACTTACTCTCTAATACTCACTCTCTACTACTCTCTATTACTCACTCTCTACTACTCACTCTACTACTCACTCTCTATTACCCACTCTCTACTACTCTCTACTACTCACTCTCTACTACTCTCTACTACTCACTTTCTACTACTCTCTACTACTCACTCTCTACTACTCACTCTACTACTCTCTCCTACTCACTCTCTGCTACTCTCTCTACTACTCTCTACTACTCACTCTCTACTCTCTACCTCTCTACCTCTCTCTACCTCTCTCTACTACTCTCTACCTCTACCTCTCTACCTCTACACCTATACCTCTCTACCTCTACACCTCTACTTCTCTACCTCTCTCTCTCTATCTATACACGCACACATATGCACATAAATATATGCATATATATGCATATGCATTTATATAGATGTATGTGTATATTACCTACTGGCGGTCGCCAGTAGGTAGTTATAGTTAGGACCACGTTTCCATAGGAAATCCGCAACATTCTATTTTGAATAACTTTGGCGCCGGTTGACGAATCCTCGCGAATTTTTCAAAATAGGTGGGGCGCTACGCTCCGCTCCTACCCTGAAAGTCTCGGGGGGATTCGTCAAGCGGGGGCTGAGATAAAAGGGGGGTCCCAAAACGCGTTTTTCCCATGCATTTTTCCATAGGACCTTTAGACACAGCTACAGCCCGAACGGCTGAACAGAATTACTTGAAATTTGGCAGAGAGGTAGTCCTCAGGTCAAGGAAGTGCCTTTTGTAGGTTTGGTGTAAATCTGTTCAGTAGATTCAGAGAAAATAGCCTTTAAATCAATATATATATCTGAGCCAGCGTACGGTGCGCTTACGGTGCGCTTACCGTACGCGTACGGTGGCGTGCGCGAGCGGGATTTTGATTGGCTGTTAGATCTTAGTAAACATTCGAATCGGTCGAAACCAGGAAGCGGCGGCCGCCATTTTCTCTCTCGCTCTCTGAGTTGGGCAGCAAAAACGATGCCAAAAAATGTCTAAAGAGGCAGTTTCTTGAGATCCTAACCACCCAGCATTGATATAGGGGTCCCCAAACAACCCCCAAACCCAAATAAAAAAATGTTTTTTTGTTCGTAAAATCGCCGATTACGCTTACCGTACGCTAAAAAAATTTTTTAAAAAAAATTTATCCACACCCTCCCCTCCCTGTGTGCAAATGGTGCCCGAAGGGCATCATTTGTGCATGGCTTATTACAGATAAGAAATAAACAAAGAATAAATTTCACAAAGATGCGCATAATATGTCCCCCATGTGCGCACGGTGCGCGAAGCGCATCGTGCGTACATGGCCCATCCCGCATAACGTGGGCACGCGGTGCGCGCAGCGCACCGCGTGACCACCGTGCATGCACGGCACTAACTGCGTAAAGTGGGCGCGCGGTGCGCGAAGTACACCGCGTGCTCACCGTGCGCGCACGGAACGAACTGCGTTAACTGGGCGCGCACGCCACGAATGGCGTAAAGTAACTTAGCATTTAAAAAAACGTACAAATTCACTGAAAAAACCATAGGTTTCACACACGTTATAGTTAGGAATTAGCATTTAAAAAACCTTGCAAGTTCACTGAAAAAACCATAGGTTTCACACATGTTATAGTTAGCTGTACATTTCACTCGTAAAAAACCAATGAAATTCCCCCGTTATAGTTAGTGCAGGCAACTATAACTCACGCGACCGCAATCTTCTGCTGATGACATATGTGTCTTTATGAAAAAAAATATTTGTAATATATGTATAGCTAAAATTTAATGGAAGAAGACATGGGCAAATAAGTGTCTAAATACAGTATTAGCATCAGCAGAGGATTGCGGTCGCGTGAGTTATAGTTGCCTGCACTAACTATAACGGGGGAATTTCATTGGTTTTTTACGAGTGAAATGTACAGCTAACTATAACATGTGTGAAACCTATGGTTTTTTCAGTGAATATATATATACATACATATACAAACATATATATAATCTGCATATCTATATAAATACAAATATAAATGCATGCATACATACATATACATATATGAATGTTATGTACATGAAAGTTTGAAAAACACTAATAAAAGCAAAGCTAAAAAGCCACCTAATTACAAACAGAATTGCTTTAACTTAAACGAGGGCGAGACCTATTGCATTTTCAATGCTTGTTTACTTTGGTTTCATCAAGAAGGCATTCAGATGTGACACACATTTGCCATAAATTCTGAATGGTAGCACTCTAGTTGCTCATTAGATCACTGTAACTAAGCTACTGCTCACCAGAGAAGTCTGCTGCTGGTATTCAAAGTGCATGTTTCAGTCTGCATGTCAGAATTTTTTAATGAAATAGAAGAGGATTTGAGAAGTCAAAATGTGCCCTAATTTTTCTTTCTGCAGCACTAATCATAATTTCTATGGCAAAATGAATCCCCTCTTTGTGTTCCTTTGCAAATTAAATGTTTTAAGTGTTACCACTTTGTTCCAATCAAGATGGCTTCAGGTGTGCCATACTTTTATCATAAGTAAGACTGTTAGCGCTCTAGTTGTTCTTTAAAACACTCTGGGACATTCTGTGATTGGGCTATACTTGGGCTACATCTCGTTGATATTTGTGCTACATTTGGGCTCTTTTGTATCTGGTTGCCATCTTGGGAGACTTATTTGTTTTGAAGTTTCCTAATTTCCTCATTTACTACAGTCTCCTCAGTAGGTAATACTTTCAGGTTTTTTACTTTCATTCCATCAAGAAGGCATTCAGATGTGACACACATTTGCCATAAATTCGGAATGTTAGCACTCTAGTTGCTTATTAGATCACTGTAGTAAAGCTACTGCTCACCAGGGAAGTCTGCTGCTGGTATTGAAAGTGCATGTTTCAGTCTGCATGTCAGAATTTTTTAATGAAATAGAAGAGGATTTGAGAAGTCACTCAAAATGTGCCATAATGTTTCTTTTTTCCGCACTAATCATAATTTCTATGGCAAAATGAACCGCCTCATTGTCTTCCTTTTAAATTAAACTACTCAATCTCTACTACTCACTTGCTACTACTCTCTACTACTCACTCTCTACTACTCTCTACTACTACTCTCTACTACTCACCCTCTACTACTCACTC
This sequence comes from Triturus cristatus, assembly GCF_964204655.1. Taxonomy (NCBI): domain Eukaryota; kingdom Metazoa; phylum Chordata; class Amphibia; order Caudata; family Salamandridae; genus Triturus; species Triturus cristatus. The sequence goes on from NC_140579.1 coordinate 242,119,779, forward strand.
TACTACTCTCTACCACTCACTCTCTACTACTCTACTACTCACTCTCTACTACTCTCTCTATACTACTCCCACTCTACTACTCTCTACTACTCACTCTCTAATACTATCTACTACTCACTCTCTACTACTCTACTAGTCTCTACTACTCTCTCTACTACTCACTCTCTACTACTCTCTACTATTCACTCTCTACTACTCTACTACTCACTCTCTACTACTCTCTCTCTACTACTCACTCTCTACTACTCACTCTACTACTCTCTACTACTCACTCTCTACTACTCTCTCTCTACTACTCACTCTCTACTACTCACCTACTCACCCTCCACTACTCACTCTTGACTACTCGCTCTCTACTACTCTCTACTACTCACTCTCTACTACTCTACTACTCTCTACTACTCTCTCTACTACTCACTCTCTACTACTCACTCTCTACTACTCTCTACTACTCACTCTCTACTACATACTCTCTACTACTCACTCTCTACTACTCCCTACTACTCACTCTCTACAACACACTCTCTGCTACTTGCTCTCTACTATTTGCTCTCTACTACTCACTCTCTACTACTCCCTACTACTCACTCTGCTACTAACTCTCTACTACTCTCTACTACTCACTCTCTACTACTCTACTACTCTCTACGACTCACTCTCTACTACTCACTCTCTACTACTCTACTACTCCCTGCTACTCTCTCTTTACTATTCACTCTCTACTACTCACTCTACTACTCTCCACTACTCACTCTACATAACTCTCTACTACTCACTCTCTACTACTCTCTCTCTACTACTCATTCTCTACTACTCACTCTCTACTACTCTCTACTACTCACTCTCTACTGCTCACTCTCTACTACTCACTCTACTATTCACTCTACTACTCACTCTCTACTACTCTCTACTACTCACTCTCTACTACTCAGTCTCCACTACTCACTCTCTACTACTCACTTTCTACTACTTACTCTCTAATACTCACTCTCTACTACTCTCTATTACTCACTCTCTACTACTCACTCTACAACTCACTCTCTATTACCCACTCTCTACTACTCTCTACTACTCACTCTCTACTACTCTCTACTAATCACTCTCTACTACTCACTCTACTACTCTCTCCTACTCACTCTCTGCTACTCTCTCTACTACTCTCTACTACTCACTCTCTACTCTCTACCTCTCTACCTCGCTCTACCTCTCTCTACTACTCTCTACCTCTACCTCTCTACCTCTACACCTCTACCTCTCTACCTCTACACCTCTACTTCTCTACCTCTCTCTACCTCTCTCTACACGCACACATATGCACATATATATATGCATATATATGCATATGCATTTATATAGATGTATGTGTATATATATATACATCCATATACAAACATATATATAATCTGCATATCTATATAAATACAAATATAAATGCATGCATACATATACATATACATATATGAATGTTATGTACATGAAAGTTTGAAAGACACTAATAAAAGCAAAGCTAAAAAGCCACCTAATTACAAACAGAATTGCTTTAACTTAAACGAGGGCGAGACCTATTGCATTTTCAATGCTTGTTTACTTTGGTTTCATCAAGAAGGCATTCAGATGTGACACACATTTGCCATTAATTCTGAATGGTAGCACTCTAGTTGCTCATTAGATCACTGTAATAAAGCTACTGCTCACCAGAGAAGTCTGCTGCTGGTATTCAAAGTGCATGTTTCAGTCTCTACTACTCACTCTACTACTCACTCTCTACTACACTACTACTCTCTACTACTCTCTCTACTACTCACTCTCTACTTCTCACTCTCTACTACTCTCTACTACTCACTCTCTACTACACACTCTCTACTACTCACTCTCTACTACTCTATTACTCTTTCTACTACTCAATTTCTACTACTCTCTCTATACTACTCCCTACTACTCACTCTCTACAACACACTCTCTGCTACTTGCTCTCTACTATTTTCTCTCTACTACTCACTCTCTACTACTCCCGACTACTCACTCTGCTACTAACTCTCTACTACTCTCTACTACTCACTCTCTACTACTCTCTACAACTGACTCTCTACTACTCACTCTCTACTACTCTACTACTCCCTACTACTCTCGCTCTACTATTCACTCTCTACTACTCACTCCACTACTCTCTACTACTCACTCTCTACTACTCTCTACTCCTCACTCTCTACTACTCTCTCTCTACTACTCACTCTCTACTACTCTCTACTACTCCCTCTCTACTGCTCACTCTCTACTACTCACTCTACTATTCACTCTACTACTCACTCTCTACTACTCTCTACTACTCACTCTCTACTACTCTCTCTCTACTACTCTCTACTACTCACTCTACTACTCATTATCTACTACTCTCTACTACTCTGTCTCTGCTACTCACTCTCCACTACTCACTCTCTACTACTCACTTTCTACTACTCACTCTCTAATACTCACTCTCTACTACTCTCTATTACTCACTCTCTACTACTCACTCTCTATTACTCTCTACTGCTCTCTACTACTCACTCTCTATTACCCACTCTCTACTACTCTCTACTACTCACTCTATATTACTCCCTACTACTCACTCTCTACAACACACTCTCTGCTACTTGCTCTCTACTATTTGCTCTCTACTACTCACTCTCTACTACTCCCTACTACTCACTCTGCTACTAACTCTCTACTACTCTCTACTACTCACTCTCTACTACTCTACTACTCTCTACGACTCACTCTCTACTACTCATTCTCTACTACTCTACTACTCCCTGCTACTCTCTCTCTACTATTCACTCTCTACTACTCACATTACTACTCTCTACTACTCACTCTACATAACTCTCTACTACTCACTCTCTACTACTCTCTCTCTACTACTCATTCTCTACTACTCACTCTCTACTACTCTCTACTACTCACTCTCTACTGCTCACTCTCTACTACTCACTCTACTATTCACTCTACTACTCACTCTCTACTACTCTCTACTACTCACTCTCTACTACTCAGTCTCCACTACTCACTCTCTACTACTCACTTTCTACTACTTACTCTCTAATACTCACTCTCTACTACTCTCTATTACTCACTCTCTACTACTCACTCTACTACTCACTCTCTATTACCCACTCTCTACTACTCTCTACTACTCACTCTCTACTACTCTCTACTACTCACTCTCTACTACTCTCTACTACACACTCTCTACTGCTCACTCTACTACTCTCTCCTACTCACTCTTTGCTACTCTCTCTACTACTCTCTACTACTCACTCTCTACTCTCCACCTCTCTACCTCTCTCTACCTCTCTCTACTACTCTCTACCTCTACCTCTCTACCTCTACACCTCTACCTCTCTACCTCTACACCTCTACTTCTCTACCTCTCTCTACCTTTCTCTACACGCACACATATGCACATATATATATGCATATATATGCATATGCATTTATATAGATGTATGTGTATATATATATATACATACATATACAAACATATATATAATCTGCATATCTATATAAATACAAATATAAATGCATGCATACAAGTTTGAAAAACACTAATAAAAGCAAAGCTAAAAAGCCACCTAATTACAAACAGAATTGCTTTAACTTAAACGAGGGCGAGACCTATTGCATTTTCAATGCTTGTTTACTTTGGTTTCATCAAGAAGGCATTCAGATGTGACACACATTTGCCATTAATTCTGAATGGTAGCACTCTAGTTGCTCATTAGATCACTGTAATAAAGCTACTGCTCACCAGAGAAGTCTGCTGCTGGTATTCAAAGTGCATGTTTCAGTCTCTACTACTCACTCTACTACTCACTCTCTACTACACTACTACTCTCTACTACTCTCTCTACTACTCACTCTCTACGTCTCACTCTCTACTACTCTCTACTACTCACTCTCTACTACACACTCTCTACTACTCACTCTCTACTACTCTATTACTCTTTCTACTAATCAATTTCTACTACTCTCTCTACTACTCACTCTGTACTACTCCCTACTACTCACTCTCTACAACACACTCTCTGCTACTTGCTCTCTACTATTTTCTCTCTACTACTCACTCTCTACTACTCCCTACTACTCACTCTGCTACTAACTCTCTACTACCCTCTACTACTCACTCTCAACGACTCAGTCTCTACTACTCACTCTCTACTACTCTACTACTCCCTACTACTCTCGCTCTACTATTCACTCTCTACTACTCACTCTACTACTCTCTACTACTCACTCTCTACTACTGTCTACTCCTCACTCTCTACTACTCTCTCTCTACTACTCACTCTCTACTACTCTCTACTACTCACTCTCTACTGCTCACTCTCTACTACTCACTCTACTATTCACTCTACTACTCACTCTCTACTACTCTCTCTCTACTACTCTCTACTACTCACTCTACTAATCATTATCTACTACTCTCTACTACTCTCTCTCTGCTACTCACTCTCCACTACTCACTCTCTACTACTCACTTTCTACTACTCACTCTCTAATACTCACTCTCTACTACTCTCTATTACTCACTCTCTACTACTCACTCTACTACTCACTCTCTACTACTCTCTACTACACTCTACTACTCACTCTCTATTACCCACTCTCTACTACTCTCTACTACTCACTCTCTACTACTCTCTACTACTCACTCTCTACTACTCTCTACTACTACTCTCTACTACTCACCCTCTACTATTCACTCTACTACTCTCTACCACTCACTCTCTACTACTCTACTACTCACTCTCTACTACTCTCTCTATACTACTCCCACTCTACTACTCTCTACTACTCACTCTCTACTACTATCTACTACTCACTCTCTACTACTCTACTAGACTCTACTACTCTCTCTACTACTCACTCTCTACTACTCTCTACTACTCACTCTCTACTACTCTACTACTCACTCTCTACTACTCTCTACTACTCTCTCTCTACTACTCACTCTCTACTACTCACTCTACTACTCTCTACTACTCTCTCTCTACTACTCACTCTCTACTACTCTACTACTCACCCTCCACTACTTACTCTTGACTACTCGCTCTCTACTACTCTCTACTACTCACTCTGCTACTCACTCTCTACTTTTCTACTACTCTCTACTACTCTCTCTACCACTCACTCTCTACTATTCACTCTCTACTACTCTCTACTACTCACTCTCTACTACACACTCTCTACTACTCACTCTCTACTACTCTATTACTCTTTCTACTACTCAATTTCTACTACTCACTCTATACTACTCCCTACTACTCACTCTCTACAACACACTCTCTGCTACTTGCTCTCTACTATTTGCTCTCTACTACTCACTCTCTACTACTCCCTACTACTCACTCTGCTACTAACTCTCTACTACTCTCTACTACTCACTCTCTACTACTCTACTACTCTCTATGACTCACTCTCTACTACTCACTCTCTACTACTCTACTACTCCCTACTACTCTCTCTCTACTATTCACTCTCTACTACTCACTCTAGTACTCTCTACTACTCACTCTCTACTACTTTCTACTGCTCACTCTCTACTACTCTCTCTCTACTACTCATTCTCTACTACTCACTCTCTACTACTCTCTACTACTCACTCTCTACTGCTCACTCTCTACTACTCACTCTACTATTCACTCTACTACTCACTCTCTACTACTCTCTACTACTCACTCTCTACTACTCACTCTCCACTACTCACTCTCTACTACTCACTTTCTACTACTTACTCTCTAATACTCACTCTCTACTACTCTCTATTACTCACTCTCTACTACTCACTCTACTACTCACTCTCTACTACTCTCTACTACTCTCTACTACTCACTCTCTATTACCCACTCTCTACTACTCTCTACTACTCACTCTCTACTACTCTCTACTACTCACTCTCTACTACTCACTCTACTACTCTCTCCTACTCACTCTCTGCTACTCTCTCTACTACTCTCTACTACTCACTCTCTACTCTCTACCTCTACCTCTCTACCTCTACACCTCTACCTCTCTACCTCTACACCTCTACTTCTCTACCTCTCTCTACACGCACACATATGCACATATATATATGCATATATATGCATATGCATTTATATAGATGTATGTGTATATATATACATACATATATATAATCTGCATATCTATATAAATACAATCATAAATGCATGCATACATATACATATACATATATGCATGTTATGTACATGAAAGTTTGAAAAACACTAATAAAAGCACAGCTAAAAAGCCACCTAATTACAAACAGAATTGCTTTAACTTAAACGAGGGCGAGACCTATTGCATTTTCAATGCTTGTCTACTTTGGTTTCATCAAGAAGGCATTCACATGTGACACACATTGCCATGAATTCTGAATGGTAGCACTCTAGTTGCTCATTAGATCACTGTAATAAAGCTACTGCTCACCAGAGAAGTCTGCTGCTGGTATTCAAAGTGCATGTTTCAGTCTGCATGTCAGAATTTTTTAATGAAATAGAAGAGGATTTGAGAAGTCAAAATGTGCCCTAATTTTTCTTTCTGCAGCACTAATCATAATTTTCTATGGCAAAATGAATCCCCTCTTTTTGTTCCTTTGCAAATTAAATGTTTTAAGTGTTACCACTTTGTTCCAATCAAGATGGCTTCAGGTGTGCCATACTTTTGTCATAAGTAAGACTGTTAGCGCTCTAGTTGTTCTTTAAAACACTCTGGGACATTCTGTCATTGGGCTATACTTGGGCTACATCTCGGTGATATTTGTGCTACATTTGGGCTCTTTTGTCTCTGGTTGCCATCTTCGGAGACTTATTTGTTTTGAAGTTTCCCAATTTCCTCAATTACTACAGTCTCCTCAGTAGGAAATACTTTCAGGTTTTTTACTTTCATTCCATCAAGAAGGCATTCAGATGTGTCACACATTTGCCATAAATTCGGAATGTTAGCACTCTAGTTGCTTATTAGATCACTGTAGTAAAGCTACTGCTCACCAGGGAAGTCTGCTGCTGGTATTGAAAGTGCATGTTTTAGTCTGCATGTCAGAATTTTTTAATGAAATAGAAGAGGATTTGAGAAGTCACTCAAAATGTGCCATAATTTTTCTTTTTTCCGCACTAATCATAATTTCTATGGCAAAATGAACCGCCTCATTGTGTTCCTTTTAAATTAAACTACTCACTCTCTACTACACACTTGCTACTACTCTCTACTACTCACTCTCTACTACTCTCTACTACTCACCCGCTACTATTCACTCTCTACTACTCACTCTACTACTCTCTACCACTCACTCTCTACTATTCTACTACTTACTCTCTACTACTCTCTCTATACTACTCCCACTCTACTACTCTCTACTACTCACTCTCTACTACTCACTCTCTACTACTCTACTAGTCTCTACTAGTCTCTACTACTCACTCTCTACTACTCTATACTACTCACTCTCTACTACTCTACTACTCACTCTTTACTACTCTCTCTACTACTCACTCTACTACTCTCTACTACTCACTCTCTACTACTCTACTACTCACCCTCCACTACTCACTGTCGACTACTCGCTCTCTACTACTGTCTACTACTCACTCTACTACTCACTCTCTACTACACTACTACTCTCTACTACTCACTCTCTACTACTCACTCTCTACTACTCTCTACTACTCACTCTCTACTACATTCTCTCTACTACTCACTCTCTACTACTCTATTACTCTTTCTACTACTCAATTTCTACTACTCTCTCTACTACTCACTCTATACTACTCCCTACTACTCACTCTCTACAACATACTCTCTGCTACTTGCTCTCTACTATTTGCTCTCTACCACTCACTCTCTACTACTTCCTACTACTCACTCTGCTACTAACTCTCTACTACTCTCTACTACTCACTCTCTACTACTCTCTACGACTCACTCTCTACTACTCACTCTCTACTACTCTACTACTCCCTACTACTCTCGCTCTACTATTCACTCTCTACTACTCACTCTACTACTCTCTACTACTCACTCTCTACTACTCTCTACTCCTCACTCTCTACTACTCTCGCTCTACTACTCACTCTCTACTACTCTCTACTACTCACTCTCTACTGCTCACTCTCTACTACTCACTCTACTATTCACTCTACTACTCACTCTCTACTACTCTCTACTACTCACTCTCTACTACTCTCTCTCTACTACTCTCTACTACTCACTCTACTACTCATTATCTACTACTCTCTACTACTCTCTCTCTCTGCTACTCACTCTCCACTACTCACTCTCTACTATCTCCTACTCACTCTCCGCTACTCTCTCTACTACTCTCTACTACTCACTCTCTACTCTCTACCTCTCTCTACTACTCTCTACCTCTACCTCTCTACCTCTACACCTCTACCTCTCTACCTCTACACCTCTACTTCTCTACCTCTCTCTACACGCACACATATGCACATATATATATATGCATATAGATGCATATGCATTTATATAGATGTATGTGTATATATATATACATACATATATAAACATATATATAATCTGCATATCTATATAAATACAAATATAAATGCATGCATACATATACATATATGCATGTTATGTACATGAAAGTTTGAAAAACCCTAATACAAGCACAGCTAAAAAGCCACCTAATTAGAAACAGAATTGCTTTAACTTAAACGAGGGCGAGACCTATTGCATTTTCAATGCTTGTTTACTTTGGTTTCATCAAGAAGGCATTCAGATGTGACACACATTTGCCATAAATTCTGAATGGTAGCACTCTAGTTGCTCATTAGATCACTGTAATAAAGCTACTGCTCACCAGAGAAGTCTGCTGCTGGTATTCAAAGTGCATGTTTCAGTCTGCATGTCAGAATTTTTTAATGAAATAGAAGAGGATTTGAGAAGTCAAAATGTGCCCTAATTTTTCTTTCTGCAGCACTAATCATTATTTCTATGGCAAAATGAATCCCCTGTTTGTGTTCCTTTGCAAATTAAATGTTTTAAGTGTTACCACTTTGTTCCAATCAAGATGGCTTCAGGTGTGCCATACTTTTGTCATAAGTAAGACTGTTAGCGCTCTAGTTGTTCTTTAAAACACTCTGGGACATTCTGTCATTGGGCTATACTTGGGCTACATCTCGGTGATATTTTTGCTACATTTGGGCTCTTTTGTCTCTGGTTGCCATCTTGGGAGACTTATTTGTTTTGAAGTTTCCTAATTTCCTCATTTACTACAGTCTCCTCAGTAGGTAATACTTTCAGGATTTTTAATTTCATTCCATCAAGAAGGCATTCAGATGTGTCACACATTTGCCATAAATTCGGAATGTTAGCACTCTAGTTGCTTATTAGATCACTGTAGTAAAGCTACTGCTCACCAGGGAAGTCTGCTGCTGGTATTGAAAGTGCATGTTTCAGTCTGCATGTCAGAATTTATTTTTTTTATTTCAAAAGAATTTATTATTTTAAAGGAGTAAAAACAAGCATAATATACAAGCAAGAATGATACAAATGATATCAGCTGAAAAACACCCAATATGGTAGAATGAGAATTAACAATAAAAATATCACTAGAAAGTTCATTAATCTGGAAATATCAGAGGAATAAATTAAATAAAGAAGAATCAATGGAAAATCAGTAGACGTGTTTATCAAAAGTATCTTCATCAGATATTAATTTGGGGATGAAAGGAAAGAAAGGAAAGAAAGCAAAGACAGAAAAAAGATAGAAGAAAAAAGAAGAAAGACAAGACGAAGTGAAAGAAGAGAAGAGGAGAGGATTTCCAAAGGATTCACCCAACACCAACGACAACATTAACCAGACAAATCAAAAGGATATTGAGCCACCAACCCCTCTGAGGCCCTTTGCATGTACGTATCTAGAGCCAACCACACATCATTAGATATCGACGGAGAAAGATGAGCATGATCAACTGACGTATGAGCACCACGCAGAAAAGAAACCCATGCCCACCAAGTATGATAAGAGACTGAAGAAAAAGATTTCCACTCCATGAGAATTACTTTAACTGCAATAGTTAGTAAAAGATCCAACAGTTGTAATTCCATGGAATCTAAAGGCAACGGGACCGAGGCCGCCAGCGGACCTAGAAGAATTAGTGGAAAAGAGAGTTGAAACTTAATATTAAAAATAAGCATGAGGTGTTTGTGAACTAAACCCCAAAAGGGTTGGAGAAGAGAGCAGTCAAAGAACATATGCTGGAAATCACCTGGTACAAGACCACAACTCCAACATCGATTATCTTCTTTAAGATTTAACGCGTATAAACGAGTGGGAGTCCAGTGAAGAAGATTAATAGAGAAAAACTTAGATTGCATTAATGAGGGGGCGATTTTATTACGAAGAGAGAGCCTACCAATATCTTGCCAAGTGTCTGAAGAAATATGATCGGTAACATCATGCTCGAAATGACGTAGCCATTTTTGCTGTGCAACAGTTTGAGTAGGAAGCGGCGAGGACGACAAAAATGTATAAATCCTAGATGCTACATGACCAGACTTAATCCATAATTGAAAAAGCATAATCGTGGGGAAAGAAGGCAGAAGCTGTACTCTAGCAAGTGCAACCTTTATCTTAATAAAAGTATAAAAGTCTAAATTAGATAAAGAAAATTGCTGGGCCAGGGTAGAGAAAGGAAGAGGGTCATTATTGGAATCATACAAATGTTTAACAAGTGAGATACCTTTTCCCGACCAATAAGACATCAAGTCTGGATCAATATTAATTTTAATTTTGGAATTTCGCCAAATAGATGACCATCTAGTTTTATGCAGCGGAATCGCCACTCTCTTATCAACCTTGCGAACCGCAGCAACAGTATCTAAAATAATAGATCTAGAAAATGGAATGGAAAGGGTATTCGTGGTTAAGAAAGAGGCAGTTGGAAGAGGAGAGGCCAATTCCTGTTCTATGAGCAACCAAGCTGGAACATGCATAAAGGGAGAGGAAAACCAGAGCGCACCCTGAGAGGCCAGAAAAGCAGACTGATATTTCCCCCAATCAGGAAGATTACATCCCTCCAACTCGTAGGATTTCCTCAAAAATTTATAGGCAATTCTAGCCCTTTTATCATTCCATAAGAATTTGGAAGTAATTAAATCAAGATCGTGAAAGAAGGCATCAGAGAACTTTACTGGAAGCATAGAAGAGACAAAATTTATAATAGGTGTTATCATCATTTTAAGAGTTTGGAGACGGCCCCACCAGGAGATATGCTTCGGAGACCAATTTTCTAAAAGATGTCGCACCTTAAGAATAGTTTGAGATTCATTATAAGTAACCGTAGCATAAAGGGTGGAACAAAAATAAATACCCAGATATTTTAGTTGCTTAGATTGCCACTTAAAGCCCGCCGAACCCATATGAGAGGAGAAACAGTAAGCATTTAAGGGGAACATTTCTGTCTTATCTCTGTTCAGTGTATAACCTGAAACCTTTGAGAAAATGGAAATGATCTCAGAAATAGCAGGGATGGCACGTGCAATATCATCTGAGAAAGTGAGAACGTCATCAGCATAAGCAGCTACTTTTAGCTGATGGGATCCAAAAGAAAAACCCATAATGTCTGCATGTACGTCAATCAGTCTGAGAAGAGGATCAATGGACAACAAAAATAAAAGAGGAGACAAAGGACACCCTTGTCTAGTACCCTGGCAAAGGTCAAAAAAGGACGACGTAGCCCCATTCACTCTTATGTTAGCCCTAGGTCGGGAGTAAAGAGACATAACCATACGGATAAAGGAATCACCAAGGTTATGTGCACATAAAACAGCTCGTAAAAAATGCCAGGAAACCTTATCAAAGGCCTTTTCAGCATCAAGGGCCAAGGCCGCCGCCGGAAGATTTGATCGCTTGGCGGCACCGAGAATATGACAGAAAGTACGTATATTGTCACGTGCAAGACGACCCTTTACAAAGCCTGTTTGGGAAGGATGAACCAATTGAGGAATAAAGGATTCTAGGCGTTTAGCTAAGATTTTAGCAAAAATCTTAGCTTCCATGTTAAGCAGGGAAATAGGACGAAAATTTTTGGGGTCTGAATGATCTTTTCCTTCTTTGGGGATTACTACAATAGTAGCATCGGCAGCAGAGCCAGACACAGAGCCATCTTTGATAAAAGCATCAAAGACCGATTGAAGTTTCGGAACAATCACAGATAGAAAGGTCTTATAAAACAAAATAGGATACCCATCAGGACCCGGAGCCTTACCGGAACGAGTAGCTTTAATCGCGGAAATAATTTCGTCAGAGGTAATCGGGCAATTTAATGAGTTATTATCATCCTCCGATATAGCTTTCAACGGCACTGTCTTCAAGAACTCCTGGCACTGTTCAAATGAAGCTTGAGTAGAGGGGGTATATAAATTATTATAGAAATCGCGAAAGACCTCAAGAATTTCTTCAGTCTGAAATTTTTTCTTACCAAGATGGTCAGTAATAGAAGAGATTTGGGAAGATTTATTAGAAGATTCCTGGAACTTTAGTGTAGCTGCAAGAATCTTGCCCGCACGATTTTTTAACAGCAACTTCTTAGATTTCTGAGCCTGAAGACCAATATGAGCTCTCTTAGTGACAATAGTATTATACGCATATTTTAAATTCTTAATAGATTGTAAGCATGACTTATCCTTAGAATGTCGAAAAAGAGATTCCTGACGTTTAATCTCATCTGCTAAGTTCGTGAGTTCCTTTTTAATGGCAGCGTTTCTCCTTGACATACACTTAATGACCTGACCACGAAAAGTGCATTTAAAAGAGTCCCAGAGAACAACAGGGGAGCTTACTGAACCAACATTCTCAAGGAAAAACGTCTCAATATCATTAGAAAACTCTTGAACCTGGGAATCATCATGAAGGATTTCCGTGTTTAGTCTCCAAGATCGAGACCTTGCCCTAGGAGCAAAAGACATAAGTGTGAAAGTCACCGCGGCATGATCTGAAATTAAAATAGGATGAATAAGCGGAGATGAGGAAGATTGAACAAGAGAGGAGTGAACCAAAAGATAATCAATACGTGAGAAGGACGAGTGAGGGGAAGAAAAAAAGGAGAAGTCACTGCCAGTGGGATTGTGAAGATGCCAAACATCCTGAAGATGGGTCAGAGAACACATATTAATCATTTGTTTATGAGCTTGAGGGGGACAAAAGTTAAAGGCAGAATTCCTATCCGAGATAGGATCCATTGGTAAATTAAAGTCTCCACCTACAATAAGATTGCCAGAATGAGGTGTGTCATTTAGCTTTTTGGTGATTGTTTTCCAAAAAGACGGATCATCCTTGTTGGAAGGCGGACCCCGAGGAGTCGGTGAGACCACCAAGGGGGGGGCCCTCTCACTGCACGAAGTAGCCGAGCGCTGCCGAGAAGTCTCCTGAGAGATCCTTCTCCTATCCCGTACTAGCACAGTAACACCACCACACCGGACTCAAGGAGGTTGTCTCAAGACAAGCAATTCTTTATCATCAATAAAAGGTTACGAGTTCAATATTTACACGAAGGGATCGAGGGATCCACCAAAAGTCTCAATGTCTCTTTGGAAGGGTAGGGGTAGCGGGACAGTCTTTGGCAGGAATGTGGTACGAGGGTACCTGGGGCCCAGTTCTTATCCTCACGCTGGAGGACCTCCGATCTCGGAGGGGTCGAGCCGCGACGGCGTCAGCAGGGCTCTGGCGTACAGTTCGTGGAGAGCCGCGATTCAATCAGCAGGGCTCTCAAGATGGTTTCTGCTCAGCTCGAGCCGCGACGTCGTCAGCAGGGCTCCGAGGAAGGTTCCAGCGAGGTTGGGCCGCGACAGCGTCTGCAGGGCTCCGATGTTCCAGGTGGTTCAGAAAAGGGTTCACAGGAGGGAGCCGCGACGCAGTCAGCAGGGCTCGTGATGGTTCCGGCAAGAGTTCGTCTCCGTAGGGTCAGCCGCGATTCGATCAGCAGGGCTCTCGACTCCGGGATACAACTGCCGAGCTGTGGTGGGGTCGCCCCAGATATAGGTCTGGAGCCCTTTGATGTCCGGACCTATGCGCCCGAGGGGGCGGAGTGGCCGGGTGGAGGTGGCCAGACGCCCAGCAGGAGAGGCGCCAGGCCCATGGGAGTTTGCAGGGTGATCACACCTCGAGAGGGGAGGACAGTTGGGGGTCCCATCGATACTGTCCTCCGCCGGGGCGATGAATGGTTCCTGCGGCACCCCCTGGCCAGTTCGTGGTGCCTCGATGTCGGGGCTTCGCTGGGGTCGAGGCTGGGTTGAGCGGGGTCGCGCCGGCTGGGGCACGGTGTGACGTGGATGCCAACAAGATGGCGGAGCCACGAGGAGTATGCGACCACGTGCAGCTCCGGGTGAAGGGCCTTGGTGCAGTCCAGACGGGTGGCCCGTGACGGCCGGGGCGGGGAACGGCCACAATCCAGGGGGTTAAGGACCACGCCACGAGGCCAGGTCCAACAATCCTTGTTAGGGGCATAGATATTCATGACAAAGAGATCAGCATTACCATCGGACACCTTAGATAGTAACCAACGTCCCTCTGTATCCTGTTCAGGGGTAACGATAGACAATCCAGAATGTTTAGAAACTAAAGTAATTACCCCATTTCTTTTACCACAAGCATCTGAACAAGCAACATCAGAAACCCATTCTTTCTTCAGAAATAACGCCTCCTTGACAGAGACCTTTGTCTCCTGAAAAAGGACGAGATCCGAAGAAAGAGATTTGCAGTAGTCTAAAATCTTCGACCTTTTAACTGGGTGATTTAACCCTTTGACATTAAGGGAGAGTACATTCAATCCAGACATAGAACTATTAACAGGAGAAAAAGATATTGCATATATGATATATGAACTACAACATCCAAGAAAACTTGCCTCCAGACACTAGACACCAACACGAAACAGGGAGAATCCAAGGAGGAAATCCGAAGAGAAAAGGAAAAAGAAGAGAAAAAAGAAAGCAAGAAAATAGACAGAAAGAGAGAGAGAAGGGCCAACAGGGAAGGTCTGAAAAAGACCAAATTCATACAAGGGGGAACATGGGAAATGAGCAAAGAGACCAACATGAGGAATAAAAACCATCAGCATAAATAGCCCCAAAACAGAACATAACTGATTATGCGTATTTAAAAAGAAGAACTATCTAAAGGATATGAACAAGAATTAATTATAGTTCTAGAAACAGTACAACATATAAGTCTATAAAGGCGACATGTTTAACCAAATTGATAAATAGGTAACACCTATAAAGGATCATAAAAAAGTGGAAAAAGCGGAAAAGAGAGAAAAAACAAATGCAAACAATAAAAGCTGATGAAAAATGAGCTAAAAGCTATCGTCACTATTAGGTAGAGCCAAACCAAAGCAGACACCATAAAGAGTAAAAAAGAAAGAATAAAGAGGAAGAAATAAATTCCAAAGGATACTATATGATACATTATGAAGAAAAGAAGTGAAATATAGTAGAGAACGGCATGTAGTAACAGATCAATATACCAATCAATGAAGCCCTATGACAGATAAATAAGATAAATGAGACTATACATAAATATGTAAAATCTATAGATAAGCTGATAGATAACTGTCCACAAATACATAGCTCCCGTTGCACTCAATTTAACTAAAAGAGGTGAGAATGTCTTAAATATATGAACATGGAAGTAAAGAAACATAAGCCTATCCATTACAATACAGCTATAGAATTCAGACCTAGTCGAAAAAGACAATTAATAATAATAAATAAACAAACCAATCAATGATATAACAGTGAAATAGATATAAACACTAACTCTAACTATAGCAGTTAATAAGCATCAAATAAGCATCTATGAATCAAATATGCAACCAATCTATACACCAATACATTAATAAACACTAGCGTACTCCATAGATACGAAACAGCCAAAGACGATGAACAGGCAGAGAGACCAAAAACAAAGAGAGAAAAAAAAAACAAGTCACACACACAAAATAAAAGAAAATAAAGAAGTCATACAATGGGATAAGAAACGGACCAGGAACTAATATGCGGAAAGACAAATTGGGAAGGAAAGGAATAATAAGGACGACAAGCGCGCAAGAGTGATGTCAAACCATCAAGAAACACTACCACAAAATATTGGAAGATTCATACAGTAGAACTATCGACAATAAAAGACCACTACACCATAACGATAGGGAGGGAACACCAAAAGACAACAAAAGCACACCAAGAACAATGGACACTAGGACCACCGCGCAGATCAAAAAGAGAGTAATCTCAATAGATCTGGCAAAGACGAAAACTCATTGCAGAACGAATAACCGCATCAGGTGCCAGAGGAACCAGGATCAAGCGAGGCCTCCATTTGAAGTTCCATCTGTAGCTCCGTCTGATTATCCAAAAACGAGACCAAGTCAGCAGGTTCATCGAAGATTCTGGAGCGACCTTTGAAAGTAATGCGGAATTTTGAGGGGCCAGCAAAAGAGAAGGGGATATTCATCTCAGATAGACGCTTCCGAAGATTAAGAAAGCCCTTCCTCCTTATTACTGTGTCTCTGGCAAAGTCTTGAGAGATTGAAATGCGATGACCATTCCACGAGACAACTCTAACCTTCCGCATATGAGCCAGAATTTGTTCTGTATGCTGATGGCGCAGTGGCTTAAACATTATCGCTCTAGGTTGCGTAGCAGACTTAGATCGAAAAGTGGGAACACGGTGTGCACGTACCAGCTCAAAATCTCTTTGGAAAGAAATTTGCAGTGTGGAAGGAAGCCATTGATAAAGGAAATCAATCACAGAAGATGCATCTTTCTCAACATCCTCCGGAAGACCAAAAATGCGCAGGTTAGACCTCCGGTTACGATCTTCTTGCTCAGTGAGGTCTTTCCGCAATGCTGCCATTGAACGCTCTAATTGTGAGAGAGATCTAGACTGCTTTTGCATGGAATCCTCTGCGCCACTAATACGTGCTTCCGTGTCCGAAACACGAAGAGACAGGGCCTTGAAATCATTCCTGATAGCTAACACCTCCACTTGCAATAAATCTGTGTTAGTCTTGGTAGAGTGCGCAATTTCATAGACCTCATTAAGGCGCGTCAGGATAGTCTCAAGAGTGGGACTGGGGTCCTTTTGCGGAGATTCAGGTGTAGGAGATATCTGTTTGGCCCTTTTAAGAGACGCTTTAGATTCCTTTGCGTCTTTAGCATTTGGAGACGGGCCCATATTCGCAGCCATAGAGCACACCACCTCAGCAGGAGCAAAATACACCACTCCAGACAGATTACGAAATGAGAATGCCAGATGAAGTAGGAAAACTCAATATCTCATAAGGAAACGAGCAAAAATGGATAGCGCGCTCTCAGCAAGAGAACAGAAAAATAATAAAGGCAGTTTCCAGGGACAGGAAAGGGAACCACCTCACAAAAATATCACACCCTGCAGATATCAAAAGGGCTCCTTTCAACAGTCAGAAATATCCCAGAGGCAGGGAAACATTAATCAAAGAGGCCCCACAAAAGGGCATTGGCGGTGCTTCTGACGAGAGAAATATCAGCAGGAAACCCAAAAATATTATCAAAATAGGCAGCAAGGCAGCAGGCAGAAATAAAAAACAATATAAGCTGAGGAAATAGGAGAAACGTCACCAGTTCTTGCCTATCCACATTCCTGGCACTTCTGAAGCAGTGTCGGCGTCGTGCTGAGGAGAAAAACCTCACCGCTCGTGAGAAAACAAAATGGCGGCCGCTCCCGAAAACACCGAGCGCCGTCAAAAGAATCCAAAGTAAGGTCGCCGGCAGCCTCAGGAATCAGGAAACCTCCTCCAAAGCACACGTGGCATGTTCAGATCCATGCGGTCGACATCCGAAATTACCGGGGCAGCCCGAGGCGGCAGCTACACCTCCGTCGGCTCCTGCTCAGCACAGAGCCCAAGCGCAGACCGCCATATCGCCGCGGCGCGCAAGCCACGCCCCAACATGTCAGAATTTTTTAATGAAATAGAAGAGGATTTGAGAAGTCACTCAAAATGTGCCATAATTTTTCTTTTTTCCGCACTAATCATAATTTCTATGGCAAAATGAACCGCCTCATTGTCTTCCTTTTAAATTAAACTACTCACTCTCTACTACTCACTTGCTACTACTCTGTACTACTCACTCTCTACTACTCTCTACTACTACTCTCTACTTCTCACCCTCTACTACTCACTCTACTACTCTCTACCACTCACTCTCTACTACTCTACTACTCACTCTCTACTACTCTCTCTATTCTACTTCCACTCTACTACTCTCTACTACTCACTCTCTACTACTATCTACTACTCACTCTCTACTACTCTACTAGTCTCTACTACCCTCTCTACTACTCACTCTCTACTACTCTCTACTACTCACTCTCTACTACTCTACTACTCACTCTCTACTACTCTTTCTCTACTACTCACTCTCTACTACTCACTCTACTACTCTGTACTACTCACTCTCTACTACTCTCTCTCTACTACTCACTCTCTACTACACACTCTCTACTACTCACTCTCTACTACTCTATTACTCTTTCTACTACTCAATTTCTACTACTCTCTCTACTACTCACTCTATACTACTCCCTACTACTCACTCTCTACAACACACTCTCTGCTACTTGCTCTCTACTATTTGCTCTCTACTACTCACTCTCTACTACTCCCTACTACTCACTCTGCTACTAACTCTACACTACTCTCTACTACTCACTCTCTACTACTCTACTACTCTCTACGACTCACTCTCTACTACTCACTCTCTACTACTCTACTACTCCCTACTACTCTCTCTCTACTATTCACTCTCTACTACTCACTCTACTACTCTCTACTTCTCACTCTCTACTACTCTCTACTACTCACTCTCTACTACTCTCTCTCTACTACTCATTCTCTACTACTCACTCTCTACTACTCTCTACTACTCACTCTCTACTGCTCACTCTCTACTACTCACTCTACTATTCACTCTACTACTCACTCTCTACTACTCTCTACTACTCACTCTCTACTACTCACTCTCCACTACTCACTCTCTACTACTCACTTTCTACTACTTACTCTCTAATACTCACTCTCTACTACTCTCTATTACTCACTCTCTACTACTCACTCTACTACTCACTCTCTACTACTCTCTACTACTCTCTACTACTCACTCTCTATTACCCACTCTCTACTACTCTCTACTACTCACTCTCTACTACTCTCTACTACTCACTCTCTACTACTCTCTACTACTCACTCTCTACTACTCACTCTACTACTCTCTCCTACTCACTCTCTGCTACTCTCTCTACTACTCTCTACTACTCACTCTCTACTCTCTACCTCTCTCTACCTCTCTACCTCTACACCTCTACCTCTCTACCTCTACACCTCTACTTCTCTACCTCTACCTCTCTCTACATGCACACATATGCACATATATATATGCATATATATGCATATGCATTTATATAGATGTATGTGTATATATATATAGACATACATATACAAACATATATATAATCTGCATATCTATATAAATACAAATATAAATGCATGCATACATATACATATATGCATGTTAGGTACATGAAAGTTTGAAAAACACTAATAAAAGCAAAGCTAAAAAGCCACCTAATTACAAACAGAATTGCTTTAACTTAAACGAGGGCGAGACCTATTGCATTTTCAATGCTTGTTTACTTATGTTTCATCAAGAAGGCATTCAGATGTGACACACATTTGCCATAAATTCTGAATGGTAGCACTCTAGTTGCTCATTAGATCACTGTAATAAAGCGTCTGCTCACCAGAGAAGTCTGCTGCTGGTATTCAAAGTGCATGTTTCAGTCTGCATGTCAGAATTTTTTAATGAAATAGAAGAAGATTTGAGAAGTCAAAATGTGCCCTCATTTTTCTGTCTGCAGCACTAATCATAATTTCTATGGCAAAATGAATCCCCTCTTTTTGTTCCTTTGCAAATTAAATGTTTTAAGTGTTACCACTTTGTTCCAATCAAGATGGCTTGAGGTGTGCCATACTTTTGTCATAAGTAAGACTGTTAGCGCTCTAGTTGTTCTTTAAAACACTCTGGGACATTCTGTCATTGGGCTATACTTGGGCTACATCTCGGTGATATTTGTGCTACATTTGGGCTCTTTTGTCTCTGGTTGCCATCTTGGGAGACTTATTTGTTTTGAAGTTTCCTAATTTCCTCAATTACTACCGTCTCCTCAGTAGGAAATACTTTCAGGTTTTTTACTTTCATTCCATCAAGAAGGCATTCAGATGTGTCACACATTTGCCATAAATTCAGAATGTTAGCACTCTAGTTGCTTATTAGATCACTGTAGTAAAGCTACTGCTCACCAGGGAAATCTGCTGCTGGTATTGAAAGTGCATGTTTCAGTCTGCATGTCAGAATTTTTTAATGAAATAGAAGAGGATTTGAGAAGTCACTCAAAATGTGCCATAATTTTTATTTTTTCCGCACTAATCATAATTTCTATGGCAAAATGAACCGCCTCATTCTGTTCCTTTTAAATTAAACTACTCACTCTCTACTACTCACTTGCTACTACTCTCTACTACTCACTCTCTACTACTCTCTACTACTATTTTCTACTACTCACCCGCTACTACTCACTCTCTACTACTCACTCTACTACTCTCTACCACTCCCTCTCTACTACTTTACTACTCACTCTCTACTACTCTCTACTACTCTCTCTATACTACTCCCACTCTACTACTCTCTACTACTCACTCTCTACTACTCACTCTCTACTACTCTACTAGTCTCTAATAGTCTGTACTACTCACTCTCTACTACTCTCTACTACTCACTCTCTACTACTCTACTACTCACTCTCTACTACTCTCTCTACTACTCACTCTCTACTACTCACTCTACTACTCTCTACTACTCACTCTCTACTACTCTACTACTCACCCTCCACTACTCACTGTCGACTACTCGCTCTCTACTACTCTCTACTACTCACTCTACTACTCACTCTCTACTACACTACTACTCTCTACTACTCTCTCTACTACTCACTCTCTACTACTCACTCTCTACTACTCTCTACTACTCACTCTCTACTACACACTCTCTACTACTTACTCTCTACTACTCTATTACTCTTTCTACTACTCAATTTCTACTACTCTCTCTACTACTCACTCTATACTACTCCCTACTACTCACTCTCTACAACATACTGTCTGCTACTTCCTCTCTACTATTTGCTCTCTACTACTCACTCTCTACTACTCCCTACTACTCACTCTGCTACTAACTCTCTACTACTCACTCTCTACTACTCTCTACGACTCACTCTCTACTACTCACTCTCTACTACTCTACTACTCCCTACTACTCTTGCTCTACAATTCACTCTCTACTACTCACTCTACTATGCTCTACTGCTCACTCTCTACTACTCTCTACTCCTCACTCTCTACTACCCTCTCTCTACTACTCACTCTCTACTACTCTCTACTATTCACTCTCTACTGCTCACTCTCTACTACTCACTCTACTATTCACTCTACTACTCACTCTCTACTACTCTCTATTATTCACTCTCTACTACTCTCTCCCTAGTACTCTCTACTACTCATTATCTACTACTCTCTACTACTCTCTCTCTACTACTCTACTAGTCTCTACTACCCTCTCTACTACTCACTCTCTACTACTCTCTACTACTCACTCTCTACTACTCTACTACTCACTCTCTACTACTCTCTCTCTACTACTCACTCTCTACTACTCACTCTACTACTCTCTACTACTCACTCTCTACTACTCTCTCTCTACTACTCACTCTCTACTACACACTCTCTACTACTCTATTACTCTTTCTACTACTCAATTTCTACTACTCTCTCTACTACTCACTCTATACTACTCCCTACTACTCACTCTCTACAACACACTCTCTGCTACTTGCTCTCTACTATTTGCTCTCTACTACTCACTCTCTACTACTCCCTACTACTCACTCTGCTACTAACTCTACACTACTCTCTACTACTCACTCTCTACTACTCTACTACTCTCTATGACTCACTCTCTACTACTCACTCTCTACTACTCTACTACTCCCTACTACTCTCTCTCTACTATTCACTCTCTACTACTCACTCTACTACTCTCTACTTCTCACTCTCTACTACTCTCTACTACTCACTCTCTACTACTCTCTCTCTACTACTCATTCTCTACTACTCACTCTCTACTACTCTCTACTACTCACTCTCTACTGCTCACTCTCTACTACTCACTCTACTATTCACTCTACTACTCACTCTCTACTACTCTCTACTACTCACTCTCTAATACTCACTCTCTACTACTCTCTATTACTCACTCTCTACTACTCACTCTACTACTCACTCTCTACTACTCTCTACTAATCACTCTCTATTACCCACTCTCTACTACTCTCTACTACTCACTCTCTACTACTCTCTACTACTCACTCTCTACTACTCTCTGCTACTCACTCTCTACTACTCACTCTACTACTATCTCCTACTCACTCTCCGCTACTCTCTCTACTACTCTCTACTTCTCACTCTCTACTCTCTACCTCTCTCTACTACTCTGTACCTCTACCTCTCTACCTCTACACCTCTACCTCTCTACCTCTACACCTCTACTTCTCTACCTCTCTCTACACGCACACATATGCACATATATATATATATGCATATATATGCATATGCATTTATATAGATGTATGTGTATATATATATATACATACATATATAAACATATATATAATCTGCATATCTATATAAATACAAATATAAATGCATGCATACATATACATATATGCATGTTATGTACATGAAAGTTTGAAAAACCCTAATACAAGCACAGCTAAAAAGCCACCTAATTAGAAACAGAATTGCATTAACTTAAAAGAGGGCGAGACCTATTGCATTTTCAATGCTTGTTTACTTTGGTTTCATCAAGAAGGCATTCAGATGTGACACACATTTGCCATAAATTCTGAATGGTAGCACTCTAGTTGCTCATTAGATCACTGTAATAAAGCTACTGCTCACCAGAGAAGTCTGCTGCTGGTATTCAAAGTGCATGTTTCAGTCTGCATGTCAGAATTTTTTAATGAAATAGAATAGGATTTGAGAAGTCAAAATGTGCCCTAATTTTTCTTTCTGCAGCACTAATCATAATTTCTATGGCAAAATGAATCCCCTCTTTGTGTTCCTTTGCAAATTTAATGATTTAAGTGTTACCACTTTGTTCCAATCAAGATGGCTTCAGGTGTGCCATACTTTTGTCATAAGTGTTAGCGCTCTAGTTGTTCTTTAAAACACTCTGGGACATTCTGTCATTGGGCTATACTTGGGCTACATCTCGGTGATATTTGTGCTACATTTGGGCTCTTTTGTCTTTCAGGTTTTTTACTTTCATTCCATCAAGAAGGCATTCAGATGTGACACACATTTGCCATAAATTCGGAATGTTAGCACTCTAGTTGCTTATTAGATCACTGTAGTAAAGCTACTGCTCACCAGGGAAGTCTGCTGCTGGTATTGAAAGTGCATGTTTCAGTCTGCATGTCAGAATTTTTTAATGAAATAGAAGAGGATTTGAGAAGTCACTCAAAATGTGCCATAATTTTTCTTTTTTCCTCACTAATCATAATTTCTATGGCAAAATGAACCGCCTCATTGTCTTCCTTTTAAATTAAACTACTCACTCTCTACTACTCACTTGCTACTACTCTCTACTACTCACTCTCTACTCCTCTCTACTACTACTCTCTACTACTCACCCTCTACTACTCACTCTACTACTCTCTACCACTCACTCTCTACTACTCTACTACTCACTCTCTACTACTCTCTCTATACTACTCCCACTCTACTACTCTCTACTACTCACTCTCTACTACTATCTACTACTCACTCTCTACTACTCTACTAGTCTCTACTACTCTCTCTACTACTCACTCTCTACTACTCTCTACTATTCACTCTCTACTACTCTACTACTCACTCTCTACTACTCTCTACTACTCTCTCTCTACTACTCACTCTCTACTACTCACTCTACTACTCTCTACTACTCACTCTCTACTACTCTCTCTCTACTACTCACTCTCTACTACTCTACTACTCACCCTCCACTACTCACTTTTGACTACTCGCTCTCTACTACTCTCTACTACTCACTCTCTACTACTCTACTACTCTCTCTACTACTCACTCTCTACTACTCACTCTCTACTACTCTCTACTACTCACTCTCTACTACACACTCTCTACTACTCACTCTCTACTACTCCCTACTACTCACTCTCTACAACACACTCTCTGCTACTTGCTCTCTACTATTTGCTCTCTACTACTCACTCTCTACTACTCCCTACTACTCACTCTGCTACTAACTCTCTACTACTCTCTACTACTCACTCTCTACTACTCTACTACTCTCTACGACTCACTCTCTACTACTCACTCTCTACTACTCTACTACTCCCTGCTACTCTCTCTTTACTATTCACTCTCTACTACTCACTCTACTACTCTCCACTACTCACTCTACATAACTCTCTACTACTCACTCTCTACTACTCTCTCTCTACTACTCACTCTCTACTGCTCACTCTCTTCTACTCTCTACTACTCACTCTCTACTACTCTCTACTACTCACTCTCTACTACTCTCTCTCTACTACTCTCTACTACTCACTCTACTACTCATTATCTACTACTCTCTACTACTCTGTCTCTGCTATTCACTCTCCACTACTCACTCTCTACTACTCACTTTCTACTACTCACTCTCTAATACTCACTCTCTACTACTCTCTATTACTCACTCTCTACTACTCACTCTCTACTACTCTCTACTGCTCTCTACTGCTCACTCTCTATTACCCACTCTCTACTACTCTCTACTACTCACTCTATACTACTCCCTACTACTCACTCTCTACAGCACACTCTCTGCTACTTGCTTTCTGCTATTTGCTCTCTACTACTCACTCTCTACTACTCCCTACTACTCACTCTGCTACTAACTTTCTACTACTCTCTACTACTCACTCTCTACTACTCTACTACTCTCTACCACTCACTCTCTACTACTCACTCTCTACTACTCTACTACTCCCTGCTACTCTCTCTCTACTATTCACTCTCTACTACTCACTCTACTACTCTCTACTACTCACTCTACATAACTCTCTACTACTCACTCTCTAATACTCTCTCTCTACTACTCATTCTCTACTACTCACTCTCTACTACTCACTCTCTACTGCTCACTCTCTACTACTCACTCTACTATTCACTCTACTACTCACTCTCTACTACTCTCTACTACTCACTCTCTATTACTCAGTCTCCACTACTCACTCTCTACTACTCACTTTCTATTACTCACTCTTACTACTCACTCTTTACTACTCTCTACTGCTCTCTACTACTCACTCTCTATTACCCACTCTCTACTACTCTCTACTACTCACTCTATGCTACTCCCTACTACTCACTCTGCTACTAACTTTCTACTACTCTCTACTACTCACTCTCTACTACTCTACTACTCTCTACCACTCACTCTCTACTACTCACTCTCTACTACTCTACTACTCCCTGCTACTCTCTCTCTACTATTCACTCTCTACTACTCACTCTACTACTCTCTACTACTCACTCTACATAACTCTCTACTACTCACTCTCTAATACTCTCTCTCTACTACTCATTCTCTACTACTCACTCTCTACTACTCTCTACTACTCACTCTCTACTGCTCACTCTCTACTACTCACTCTACTATTCACTCTACTACTCACTCTCTACTACTCTCTACTACTCACTCTCTATTACTCAGTCTCCACTACTCACTCTCTACTACTCACTTTCTACTACTTACTCTCTAATACTCACTCTCTACTACTCTCTATTACTCACTCTCTACTACTCACTCTACTACTCACTCTCTATTACCCACTCTCTACTACTCTCTACTACTCACTCTCTACTACTCTCTACTACTCACTCTCTACTACTCACTCTCTACTACTCACTCTACTACTCTCTCCTACTCACTCTCTGCTACTCTCTCTACTACTCTCTACTACTCACTCTCTACTCTCTACCTCTCTACCTCTCTCTACCTCTCTCTGCTACTCTCTACCTCTACCTCTCTACCTCTACACCTCTACCTCTCTACCTCTACACCTCTACTTCTCTACCTCTCTCTACCTCTCTCTACCTCTCTCTACACGCACACATATGCACATATATATATGCATATATATGCATATGCATTTATATAGATGTATGTGTATATTACCTACTGGCGGTCGCCAGTAGGTAGTTATAGTTAGGACCACGTTTCCATAGGAAATCCGCAACATTCTATTTTGAATAACTTTGGCGCCGGTCGACGAATCCTCGCGAATTTTTCAAAATAGGTGGGGCGCTACGCTCCGCTCCTACCCTGAAAGTCTCGGGGGGATTCGTCAAGCGGGGGCTGAGATAAAAGGGGGGTCCCAAAACGCGTTTTTCCCATGCATTTTTCCATAGGACCTTTAGACACAGCTACAGCCCGAACGGCTGAACAGAATTACTTGAAATTTGGCAGAGAGGTAGTCCTCAGGTCAAGGAAGTGCCTTTTGTAGGTTTGGTGTAAATCTGTTCAGTAGATTCTGAGAAAATAGCCTTTAAATCAATATATATATCTGAGCCAGCGTACGGTGCGCTTACGGTGCGCTTACCGTACGCGTACGGTGGCGTGCGCGAGCGCGATTTTGATTGGCTGTTAGATCTTAGTAAACATTCGAATCGGTCGAAACCAGGAAGCGGCGGCCGCCATTTTCTCTCTCGCTCTCTGAGTTGGGCAGCAAAAACGATGCCAAAAAATGTCTAAAGAGGCAGTTTCTTGAGATCCTAACCACCCAGCATTGATATAGGGGTCCCCAAACAACCCCCAAGCCCAAATAAAAAAAAAAAAATGTTTTCGGAAAATCGCCGATTACGCTTACCGTACGCGTACGGTAAAAAATTTAAAAAAAAAAAATTATCCACACCCTCCCCACCCCGTGTGCAAATGGTGCCCGAAGGGCACCATTTGTGCATGGCTTATTACAGGTAATAAATAAACAAAGAATAAATTTCACAAAGATGCGCATAATATGTCCCCCATGTGCGCACGGTGCGCGAAGCGCATCGTGCGTACATGGCCCATCCCGCATAACGTGGGCACGCGGTGCGCGCAGCGCACCGCGTGACCACCGTGCGTGCACGGCACTAACTGTGTAAAGTGCACGTTAACTGGGCGCGCACGCCACGAATGGCGTAAAGTAACTTAGCATTTAAAAAAACGTACAAATTCACTGAAAAAACCATAGGTTTCACACACGTTATAGTTAGGAATTAGCATTTAAAAAACCTTGCAAATTCACTGAAAAAACCATAGGTTTCACACATGTTATAGTTAGCTGTACATTTCACTCGTAAAAAAACAATGAAATTCCCCCGTTATAGTTAGTGCAGGCAACTATAAGTCACGCGACCGCAATCTTCTGCTGATGACATATGTGTCTTTATGAAAAAAAAATATTTGTAATATATGTATAGCTAAAATTTAATGGAAGAAGACATGGGCAAATAAGTGTCTAAATACCGTATTAGCATCAGCAGAGGATTGCGGTCGCGTGAGTTATAGTTGCCTGCACTAACTATAACGGGGGAATTTCATTGGTTTTTTACGAGTGAAATGTACAGCTAACTATAACATGTGTGAAACCTATGGTTTTTTCAGTGAATATATATATACATACATATACAAACATATATATAATCTGCATATCTATATAAATACAAATATAAATGCATGCATACATATACATATACATATATGAATGTTATGTACATGAAAGTTTGAAAAACACTAATAAAAGCAAAGCTAAAAAGCCACCTAATTACAAACAGAATTGCTTTAACTTAAACGAGGGCGAGACCTATTGCATTTTCAATGCTTGTTTACTTTGGTTCCATCAAGAAGGCATTCAGATGTGTCAGACATTTGCCATAAATTCTGAATGGTAGCACTCTAGTTCCTCATTAGATCACTGTAGTAAAGCTACTGCTCACCAGGGAAGTCTGCTGCTGGTATTGAAAGTGCATGTTTCAGTCTGCATGTCAGAATTTTTTAATGAAATAGAAGAAGGTTTGAGAAGTCACTCAAAATGTGCCCTAATTTTTCTTTCTACAGCACTAATCATACTTTCTATGGCAAAATGACCCCCTCATTTTGTTCCTGTTTTATTCAAATCAAGAAGGCTTCAGGTGTGCCATATGTTTATCATAAGTAGGACTGTTAGCGCTCTAGTTGTTCTTTTGGAACACTCTACTGAAGTAGAACACAAAGGAATCAACTGACAGTCTCTGCCCTTGTTGGATGTACATGTTTTACTGAGAATGTCAGACTGTATTCTCACATGACTGAGAAAGATAATGTGAATTTACAGAAAATATGCTCTCAGTTTAGCTTATAGATCACCTTCCAAACCTCTGTGGGAAAAGCATGAGAAAATAGTTTTCTCTCAAACATGATTCATGATATCCCAGCAGAAGTCTTTTTCACATGGTAAAATCACCTTAGAACATACCACAATTCCTAAAATGAGTATGGTACCATCAACAAATGATTTATAACATAACTAAAGTCTTAAAACCTTCTATTAACTGCAATGCTTTTTAATGAGGTGCCATCATGGAGATTGGTCCCACGATGGCTGCCAACACTTCTTGGATGAAGTGCTGTCAGCCAATCAGATCTCATGATGAGATGTGTGGTTAGGCTCCGCCCAGATATATATGTGATTTTACTTTTGATTTTCTCAGGAACTACTGAACGGATTTACACCATTTAAGCAAAAGGCACGAACCAAGGTCTACCTTTCTGCCAAATTTGGTGTAATTCCGTTCAGCAGTTCGGGCTGTAGCTGCGGCTAAAGGTCCTATGTGAAATTGCATGGGGAAAACACGTTTTAGGACCCCCCTTTTTTCTCAGCCCCCGCTACACGAATCATCCCGAGACTTTCAGGATAGGAGCGGACCGGAGCTGGCCAAAAGTTTTGAAAATTTTACGAAGATTCGTCAACGGGCGCCAAAGTTATTCCAAATAGAATGTTGCGGATTTCCTATGGATAATAGGTCCTAACTATAACTACCTACTGGCAACCGCCAGTAGGTAATATATATATATATATATATATATATATATATATATATATATATATATAAATATATATATTATCTACTGGCGGTCGCCAGTAGATAGTTATAGTTAGGACCGTGTTTCCTTAGGAAATCCGCAACATTCTATTTGGAATAACTTTGGCACCGGTTGATGAATCCTCGCGAAATTTTCAAAATAGGTGGGGCGCTCCGCTCCGCTCCTACCCTGAAAGTCTCGGGGGGATTCGTCAAGCGGGGGCTGAGAAAAAAGGGGGGTCCCAGAACACGTTTTCCAAATGCAATTTTCCATAGGGACCTTTAGTCCAAGGTACAGCCCGAACGGCTGAACAGAATTACTTGAAATTTGGCAGAGAGGTAGTCCTCAGCTCAGGGATGTGCCTTTTGCATATATGGTGTCAATCTGTTCAGTAGTTCCTGAGAAAATCAAAAGTAAAATCACATACGTATCTGGGCGGAGCCTAACCACACATCTCATCCTGAGATCTGATTGGCTGTCAGCACTTCATCCAAGAAGTGTTGGCAGCCATCTTGGGACCAATATACATGATAGCACCTCATTAAAAAGCATTGCAGTTAATAGAAGGTTTTAAGACTTTAGTTACATTATAAATCATTTGTTGATGGTACCATACTCATTTTAGGAATTGTGGTATGTTTTAAGGTGATTTCACCATGTGAAAAAGCCTTCTGCTGGGATATCATGATTGAGAGAAAAATATTTTCTCATGCTTTTCCCACAGAGGTTTGGAAGGTGATCTATAAGCTAAACTGAGAGCTTATTTTCTGTAAATTCACATTATCTTTCTCAGTCATGTGAGAATGAAGTCTGACATTCTCAGTAAAACATGTACATCCAACAAGGGCAGAGACTGTCAGTTGATTCCTTTGTGTTCTACTGCAGCTTCCCAGAGTGTTCCAAAGAACAACTAGAGCGCTAACAGTCCTACTTATGATAAACGTATGGCACACCTGAAGCCATCTTGATTGGATTAAAGTGGTAACTCTTAAAACATTTAATTTAAAAAGGAACAAAATGAGGAGGTTCATTTTTCCATAGAAAGTATGATTAGTGCTGCAGGAAGAAAAATTAGGGCACATTTTGAGTGACCTCTCAAATCCTCTTCTATTTCATTAAAAAATTCTGACATGCAGACTGAAACATGCACTTTCAATACCAGCAGCAGACTTCCCTGGTGAGCAGTAGCTTTACTACAGTGATCTAATGAGCAAAAAGAGTGCTAACATTCTGAATTTATGGCAAATGTGTGACACATCTGAATGCCTTCTTGATGGAATCAAAGTAAAAAACTGAAAGTATTTCCTACTGAGGAGACTGCAGTAAATGAGGAAATTAGGAAACTTCATAACAAATAAGTCTCCCAAGATAGCCACCAGAGACAAAAGAGCCCAAATGTAGCCCAAATATCACCCAGATGTACCCCAAGTATAGCCCAATGACAGAATGTCACAGAGTGTTCTTAAAAACAGCTAGAGCGCTTACTGTCTTCATTATGACAAAAGTATGGCACACCTGAAGCCATCTTGATTGGAATAAACTGGTAACACAAAACATTTAATTTAAAAAGGAACACAATGAGGGGGTTCATTTTTCCATAGAAATTATGATTAATGCTGAAGAAAGAAAAATGAGGGCACATTTTGAGTGACTTCTCAAATCCTCTTCTATTTCATTAAAAAATTCTGACATGCAGACTGAAACATGCACTTTTAATACCAGGAGCAGACTTCCATGGTGAACAGTAGTTTTACTACAGTGATCTAATGAGCAACTAGAGTGCTAACATTCAGAATTTATGGCAAATGTGTGACATATCTGAATACCTTCATGATGGAATCAAAGTAAAAAACTGAAAGCATTTCCTACTGAGGAGACTGCAGTACATGAGGAAATTAGGAAACTTCATAACAAATAAATCTCCCAAGATGGCCACCGGAGACAAAAGAGCCCAAATGTAGCCCAAAATCACCCAGATGTAGCCCAAATATAGCCCAATGACAGAAGTGTGCAAAACACTTATTATTTTGTGTTTTTGCAGTTTTATATAGTGCAGACTTGTCAGGTATTGGAGTGCTTTACATGAGCATTGGTTACATCACACAAGAACAAATTCATTTTGGTTGTAGACATGGGGAGATTAAGTGATTTGACCAGAAAAACAGAATGTCGAGCTGAAGCAGAAACTCCAACCTGGTTCCCCAGTTGCAAAGTCTGCAGTTCTGGAAGTAACACCACATCCTCTCCCCTAAGTGCAACATTTAATCAAGTGGTCAACTGGATAAAAAACATAAAGATAGCAAATAATTTAAAAGTGCTTTGTCGCTATTTGAAAACTCAGAAAATATGTCCTTATTTTAGTCTTTTAGAGCACTAACCATAATTTTGATGCAAATAAGACCCTCTCATATATGTAATTTCTAAAGGAAATGCTCTAGGTGTTACAGTTTTGATTACATCAAGATGACGTCAGGCGTTCCACACTTTTGTAATAAATATAGAATGTTAGCAATCTAGTTGTTCATTAGGATACGGTTGAGAGGCAGAGGCCAGGGGCACGGACTCTGAAAATTGAAGGCAGGTAGGAGGGTGCAAAGGCAACAATTTAACCACACTGAGCAGGCAGGAAGGGCCGTGGCAGCACAACAGACTATGGAGGGCAGTGGAAAGGGAGGCAGGGGCAACAAACCAAAAATACAGGACTTGCAAGAGAGGCTGTGGCAATGTAATAGACCATTGTGGGCAGAAGGAAGAGGCAATGGTAGTACAACCATACATGCCAACAGACCCGATTCAGCCAGGAAACGTCCAATGTTTTTAAGCTCAAATGGGCTTTATTTGATCTGTCTTCTGTCTACAATCTCCTCTTTTTCAATGTAACTCAAAGAGGAAAATCAATACCCCAGTTTTTTTTCAAAATCTCCCTCTTACCAAGTTCAAAATGTTCGCAAGTATGGTACATTGGATCATGGAAGGAAATGGGGTAGGGAAATGGACTTGGATAACAGAGGACAGGAGGGACATGGAGAGGTGCACCAAACTGACCCTGCAGGGCAGGCATCAGGGTTTGCAGTAGCACAATACACCACACAGGGCATGCGGGACGGGAGTGCAGCACAACAATCCATAGAAAGCAAGAGGGAGGGGACAGGACCATACACATGGACAACAGAGAACAGAGGGGCAAGAGGCAATGGTAGCTAGCTGACCATAATGGACAGACAGGAGAGAAATCTGCAGCATAACAGACCATAAAGGGCAGGAGGGACGGATCAGGGGCATTACAATGGAACAGACAAGCCAGGAGGGAGGGAGTAGGGGTCTGCACATGTAAACAGAGGGCTGGGGGTAAGGGGGCAGGGCAGGAGCAGCAAGATAACCATGGAGGTCAGGCAGGATGGGCACTAGAAGCAAGACACACCATGAAGAGCAAGAGTGAGACTGTGATGGCATACACACAGACCATGGAAGGAAGGTGGGATGGGGTCAGGGGCAGCTAACTGACCACACAGGGAAGGTGGGAGGGGCCATGGCAGCACAGAAGACCATGCATGGCAAGTGGGAGGGTTAGTGGCAGCACAATGGCTATGATGGGCAAGAAGGAGGGTGCAGGGGCATGCACAAAGGACGATGGAGGATAGAAGGGAGGGTCAGGACCTGTGCAAAGACAAGAAAGTTCAGGGGAAGGGACCTCACAACAGACCACACGGGGCAGGCAGGAGGAGCAGTTGCAGCACAACAGACCAGGGAGGGCAGAAGGGTGTGGCAGTACAATGGACCATGTAGGACAGGAGGAAGAGGATAGGGGCATGGCATGTGGACCGGCAGGGTGGAGGTGGCAGGGACAGGTTACAGTCATCTGACAATGCTAGGCAGGTGGGAGGGGAGTGGCAGCTCAACAGAACACTCAGAGTAGATAGGAGTGGCAGGTCCATGGAACATGGTGGGCAAAAAGGATGGAGCAGGGGCATGCACAAAGACATTGGAGGGCAGGGGGAAGGAGAATAGGGGCAGCAAGCTAAGCACAGAGTTTAAGCAGGAGGTCAATGATGGGGCATAGAATTGGGCAATGGAGGGCAGGAGGAGTGGACTGGTACATCATACTAAATTGAGGGCAGTGGCAGCACATCAGACCATGCATGGCAGGAGGGAGGAGGCTAGTCCATGGATTCACACAACAGAGGATAGGGAGGAGGGGGATGGGGCAGCAAGCTAACTGTTCAGAGAAGGCGGGTATTAGGAACTTTATTGTTTTTAAAACGCGTGTCTGTGCGAACTACTTAAAATATGAACAAGTATGCAGCATAATCTCACTTTTATTCAGAAAGAAGAGGACGTTTGTGACTGTGACTCCGGGCTCACTTGGCAGAAACACCCCCTGACCCTCCACCCCCTATCGCAAAATGTAATGCCCGTGAAAAGGGTAGGTGCACACAGTGTTATATAGAACATAGTCCTGAGAGCACGATTGAAAATGAAAACTAGATATAGTGTATGGTATAAACTATGCACCAAAAAGTGTGATATAAGATGAACCGGGCGTGATATAATATGCAATACATTGTGCGCAGTGACAGATTCATTGGAGAGCGCGAGATAGCACAGGCACTAGCGCGTGCTATGCGATATGCGCCTTGGAGTGTAATATGCACAGGGCAGTGTTGTGTAACCTAACTAGTCTCTAAAGTTGTAATATAAAATATGTGCTGGGGAGTGTAACGTTGCATATGCACTGTGATAAAGATATGGATCCCAGATTGTAATATGTATGGCATAGCGCTGTGCGTTATAACATAGGCATCGAGGAAGGCACATTAGATGGGGCAATATAACCCGTGCGAAGACAAGTGTGGCATGACATATTCACGGGGTGGTGTTACAGTGCACATGGGCTAGAGAGTGTCATAGCATATGCAATAGCTAGTGGAATACAACACAGAGGTGTGTGGCACTCGGCAGGCAATGGTGGGTGTAACACAGCATTGGGCTCTGCCAGGAGCACGCTGTGACTCTCAAGTGATGTTCGTCCCCTTTCCAGAGAGTAAAATAAAAAGTATTACACATCCGGCAGTGGATATGTGTTTTATTAACCGTGAGGGGGGTTTCTTGCATAGTTTTGGTCAAATTTTTGTCGAATCCCCTTTGAATGGCTTGGTGTGCGTGTGTATTAAATGTGCCCGTCAATAGCTACCCATGTTTGTATAAAAAAACGACAAGGGTGTCTACCGGGATTACGCACGGTAGGGCATCAGACATGTCAGAGCTTCACTAGTGGTGTAAATACATTCCACGTGGATTCATTGTATACATAGTCGCCTTTTAATGAATATCACGCAAATCGTCATGGTGATAGGTACGTACGGTTTGTACAGCATGTCCTAGGTGTGTCTATAAATATATATTTTTTAAAAATAATAAAAACAGTGGGCGGCCCTGGGGATTGGGGTCCCTGGGGCCGATTAAGGCCTTGGGAGGGGGGCCACGCGGCGCCCTTCCAAATTTTTTTCTCAAAAAAATATAATTAGGAGACAGGCCCTGGGGGATGGGGTCATCAGGGCCAATAAATTAGAATAAGAAGGGGAACCACACAGCCCCCCTTCTTAAAAAAATAAAATAAATAAAAGACTCATTAATATAGTTTAGTTACTAATCCATATATTAAGTGAGACACTTTTAATTACTCACTTAAACAGACAGTCAGACAGCTACTAAATCCTCCATACAGACAGTTATATATCCACTCAATCTTCAATACAGATTGGTGTATATATAATACATATTTAAATTTCAAACTAAACCACATTCACTGGATGATGTCATCAGCGATGTCATCAGTGATGTCATTTGAGATGTCATCAGTGATGTCATCAGTGATGTCACTGACCATGTCATGAATGATGTAATATGTGACATCATCAGCAGTGCATTGCGGGCGCGTGAGTTATAGTTAGCAGAACTAACTATAACGGAGGAATTTCTATGGTTTTGTACGAGTGAAATGTCCAACTAAGTATAACACCCCTAAAACCTATGTTTTTTTCTGTGAATTTCTAAGGTTTTTTAAATGATAATTTCTAACTATAATGTCTCTGAAACCTATGGTTTTTTCAGTGAATATATATATATATATATATATATATATATATATATATATATATATATATATATATATATATATATATTACCTACTGGCGGTCGCCAGTAGGTAGTTATAGTTAGGACCACGTTTCCATAGGAAAACCTCAACATTCTATTTTGAATAACTTTGGCGCCGGTCGACGAATCCTCGCGAATTTCTCAAAATAGGTGGGGCGCTACGCTCCGCTCCTACCCTGAAAGTCTCGGGGGGATTCGTCAAGCGGGGGCTGAGATAAAAGGGGGGTCCCAAAACGCGTTTTTCCCATGCATTTTTCCATAGGACCTTTAGAACGAGCTACAGCCCGAACGGCTGAACAGAATTACTAGAAATTTGGCAGAGAGGTAGTCCCTAGGTCAAGGAAGTGCCTTTTGTAGGTTTGGTGTAAATCTGTTCAGTAGATTCTGAGAAAATAGCCTTTAAATCAATATATATATCTGAGCCCGCTTACGGTACGCTTACCGTACGCTTACCGTATGCTTACCGTAAGCTTACGGTGGCGTGCGCGAGCGCGATTCTGATTGGCTCTTAGATCTTAGTAAACATTCGAATCGGCCGAAACCAGGAAGCGGCGTCCGCCATTTTGTCTCTCGCACTGAGTGTTGTTTATCAAACATGATGGCCAAAAACATGTTACGGGGCTGTTTTGACAACTCCCTCCCACATAGTCATGTTGAGGGAGTCCCCAAACATCCCCCAAGAGCAAAAACGGTTTTATTTTTTTTTCGGCAATTTCGCGGGGTACGCTTACCGTACGCTTACCGTACGCTTACCGTAAGCTTACCGTACGCTTACGGTAAAAAAATAAAAATAAAAAAAACACTATCCACAATTATCCCACCCCCTGTGCTTTTGGTGGCCGCAGGCCACCAAATGTGCAGGGCTTATTAATAGAGAAAAAAAACGTAATTTTGGCAACATGAAATTATAAAATCGAAATAAAAAAAACACTATCCACATTGACCTCACCCTCTGTGCTTTTGGTGGCCG
Source organism: Triturus cristatus (assembly GCF_964204655.1). Lineage (NCBI taxonomy): Eukaryota > Metazoa > Chordata > Amphibia > Caudata > Salamandridae > Triturus > Triturus cristatus. Next base: position 242,156,212 of record NC_140579.1, read on the forward strand.
AAGGCCACCAAATGTACAGGGCTTATTAAAGTTGATAAAAACCGTGCACGGAACGAACTGCGTTAAGTGGGCGCGCACGCCACAAATGGCGTAAAGTAACTTAGCATTTAAAAAAACGTACAAATTCACTGAAAAAACCATAGGTTTCACACACGTTATAGTTAGGAAATAGCATTTAAAAAACCTTGCTAATTCACTGAAAAAACCATAGGTTTCACACATGTTATAGTTAGCTGGACATTTTACTGATAAAAAACCAATGAAATTCCCCCGTTATAGTTACTGTAGGCAACTATAACTCACGCGACCGTAATCCTCTGCTGATGACATATGTGTCTTTATGAAAAAAAAATATTTGTAATATATGTATAGCTAAAATTTAATGGAAGAAGATATGGGCAAATAAGTGTCTAAATACAGTATTAGCATCAGCAGAGGATTGCGGTCGCGTGAGTTATAGTTGCCTACAGTAACTATAACGGGGGAATTTCATTGGTTTTTTATCAGTAAAATGTCCAGCTAACTATAACATGTGTGAAACCTATGGTTTTTTCAGTGAATATATATATATATATATATTTAAAAAAGGGATGCTCAACGCTTGAGAAGCAGTCGCAGGGCAGTAACCAGCTGACAAATCCAGCGCTACCGGCTCCGACACACACCACCTCTCAGTAATGCCTGACACGTTTCGAGCTTGACGCTCTTCCTCATGGGTAAGAAATGCAGAGAATGACTCATGTGGTCTACTAGAAATCCCCTTTTATTGCAAACATCAATTAGCTCTCAAATGAGTTTTTGCGCTATGACTGCTGGGACTAGTAGGCAAAGTTCTTGTCCCAAGTGGGCCGTTGTCATCCTGTGCACTTTGGAAAAAAGTTCATCCCTGTGAAGTAAAATGTCCCGCACAGCAGCACTTGGCAATTTTCACAGTTCCAACCTGCTCTGCAACATGCTGGCATCATATGCAGCCGCGGACTCACAGAGGTATTGTGACTGTGCTACTCGTGACCCGAGCAGGGCCACCTCATACTTAAAAAAGGGTTTCTCAACGCTTGACCATGATTTGGTTATTATTTTCTAACATAGTTAAATATAACGTGGCAACTGTCGGGACTGAACTATTTCGATCACGTAAATGGTGTAATCATAAACTTGATAAAAACCCTAAATCTTGGGTTTCAACAATGGGCACAAAAAGGAATCTCATTTCTCAAGGGAAGCAACTATAGAGAGAGTTAACAAATATGGCTACCTTGGAATGACTATCAAAAACAAACTTTCCTGGTCTAAACATATTTTCTTAAGACAGAGATCCAGAATAATGACTAACTCAGTAGAATGTTTTTGCAGATAATTATGGTAGAAGTGCCATTGGCCCATCAATCACTGCCATAAATTCTAAGCTGATGACTTCTCTACTCTATATTAACTATTTATCATAATAATCAATTACTTCTGTGACTGTAGGAAAACAGACCTGGATGCCTTACAACATCTGACTCCAAAGGCGTTAATGGTGGAATCATCGATCACCAGTGTTTTGAACACAATTAAGAATCAATATTATTCAAGAACAAAATCTCCCACACTTGGATTTGCTCATAGCAAGGTCACGAGTTGAGTGTGAACTGATAATAAGAAAAATCTTGAGAGTTAATAGCTGTGAAGAAGTCTTGTCAACACTTTCAGCATATAAACATTTGGAACTGACGTTAGAGTCCTACCTAGTGTCAAGAAAAGGATATCTAACCTCGAATTTTATGGCAAAATCAAAGTATAGATCATTTTGGCTTCTCTACATTAAGATACAATAGTCTGAAACTTCATGGAAGTACAGCTCACTGCTGGAAGGGACTGCAGTTTGTATGGTTACAAACTCGATCACTGTAACAACCATCTGTCTTTGTTCAAAATGTTGATATCTCTTTATAGAAGCAAACATAGGATCTGTCAGGGAAGCAATTCGAGCATGTTTTACTCTGAAAACCAACTCTTTTAGTAGGAGAATTACAGAAAAATTATTGACTTAGCTTATAAGATGGTGTATTTATCTACCAATGACTGAAAAGCATGAATTAAGAGGGCCATTAGGATAACGGGCGGATCGCCGGCGGCGGCACGGCGGTGGCCACCGCCAGCCCGGCGGTGACGATCTGCCTGCCAAATATCCCTGTTGCACCCCCGCCATATTAGTATGGCGAGGGGTACCGCGGCAGACAGAAAGAGTCATACAATATAGTGGCGGTGCCTTGCAGGCACCGCCATCCATATTACTATGCCTGCGGTGGGAAAGGCATGCAGTGAACACTTTGGTGGCCCGTTGCGGGCCCCTGAAGGGGTGGGGGATGCACTTGGGGGTACCTATGGTACCCCCTACAGTGACATACACACGGTGGCAGACACTTCGCAGTGCCTGCCACGTTGTGCATGCCAATGCACAACATGCATCTTTTGGATTGCTCCCGTCGCAATGTAAAATATGCGGGATGCGACCTCCAGGGTGGCGGTCGCATCCTCATGGGCCTAGCGAGACCGCTGTACCTCTGGCGATCCGTCCCATTTACCGTTACGGTGGCGGGTGGACATCGTAATGTGCCCCTAAGTTTCTATGACTGTTGTGAAATATTTTATTGCTGTATTGAGTTATAAGGACATCTATATTGTATATAAGGGTTTTTAATGGTTGTAATCTGAGATCACCATTTAAAAAAAAATATATATTGAAATTGATTTATTTAAATAAAATAAAATCAATATATACAGTGTGATTGGTAGTAGTAAGCTGGCATGTGGCTTTCTGGGAAAATAAGTTGGGCCCAGGCACTTTCTTTTTTACAAATTAACTGCTGGCGCCTAACCTGTCCAAAGTGACTGTCGATTCATCGGCATGATTTATTTTGAACATGCACACTCTTTTTTTAAGGGACCAGACCCCTCCACTGTGCTGAAGAATTAACCAAGCTCCCATCAACTGATAAGCTTTCATTCAAGTTTTTGACTTATTATCCTTATTCAGTCAGACTGGCCGATAGGCCAATTTGACAGTGACAGAACGGCTGGTCTGATCCGGTTGGCTGGTTTTGACTGTTGATTTCCCTAATAGTACCACAAATTTTGCCAGTAATCACAAATGCATGCAGTCTCCTGATCAAGCGCAAGACCGGGAAACGGGGAATAACCTTTACCGATAACCTCCCTGTGTCGCAGACCCGACGTCACACTAGCTCATTCACACACGCAGTCATTGGTGGGCCCATAACACCAACACTCACACGTCTCTCTCACCGAGTCTGCACATACAGGAGGGTTGAGTAATTCAAGCGCTGGACATGTGGGGAAATACCTTATAACCTATAGGGAAGGAAAAGTCATTTACAAATATACATTAACACCCTTTCGCCTATTTATACTCAATCCCAAACATCAAGGCACTCCTCCCACTTCAGTCAATGGACCAAATTAGTTGGATTGGTTGATGGTGATTTTAGAACCAGCTAAAACACATTTTAAGATTCAGAATCTTTTCCTCCTTAGCTGAAAAACCACAAACTCATTGTTTCTTGTTAATCAATAATAATTTATCTAAATTTTATAAAGCTTTAGTATGCATTTATTTCGTAAAGTTTATATCAAATTTTCAGAAAATCATAGAACTTCATATTTAACTAATCTTACTACTCTGGGGTCTCCTAATTCATTGGCTCTGTATAGTTCGTCCGTAATAAACCAAAGCTCAGAGTTCTCTGCCTAGCACGTTACAGTCCCAAAGATCAGCAAAGGACCAAAGACGTGCAAGCGTCGGTCAAAAGTTCGCAGTCATCAAAGAGTCGGACAGCATCCAGGTCATCAAAGTAAGGGTAGGAGGCGGCAAACGACAAGCGACCCCAGTCCCTATTCTGCTAAGCTTTTATAAAAAAAACTTGAACATAGAAGTTACAATTTTAAAGTTTAGAGTGGTCATGATTGGTTGGTTAGGATCGTCTGATGTGTTCACAGGATTTCAGTACAGTTCAAGGGGTGAGGTCACCGGTAAAAATGGTATCAAGTCGTTCCGGTTCTCTGTAAAAGTTATTGTTCCCCTTTCTTGGAAGACGTCCAATGTGTCATCCTTGTTGGGGTACTGTGTTCAGAGGTCACTGCGAGGATCATGGAAGCTCTCGCGCAGGCGCTGTTTACTCCGCGCCACATGAGAAAATGGCCACTTCATCGTGGTGTGTCGGCAGCCATCTTTGATTTAGGCCCAAATGCTAATTTAAGCGAAACAAACACAAAAGAATAATTAATATAAAGAAATAACAAATCTAATGTTTACCCCTTACTGATCCCTTTATGTGCTTGTATTTATCTAGCGTATAGCAACATTTAAAGCATTTATATTCACCATTTCGATCCTCCTTCTGGGCAACATTACAGAACATTACAAAGCAACATATATCATGCAATTTTCTAATTACCACATTTACTACTGTTAATATGCGTACATATTTTTAGTCATAAAAATTATATTAGCCATGCAATTGCAAATCCCACGTGTAATTTATATTAATAAGTGTTGGTTAATAAACATGCAAACTCATTTAATAATATTATAGTTAATAGATTATTTAATTTGTATTTTTATGCAAAATGGGGAAGGTATACAAAATTGTGTACAACCTGCTCCATCAATCCCCCTGTAATGAAAGGTCTCAGGTCTCCCCTGGACCAAGGTATGTACCGTCACTTTCCCAGGGAGAGAATATCAGTTCCAAACCAATGGAATATAACATATACACAGCACTTCCTAAGGTGGGCAAACTTTCAACACTCCCCCAAAGGCAAGGCAAGAAAACATATATGTAGAAATATATATGTATAGATATAAGAATCAGAAAATAAGAATGAAAGGAAAGAATCAGTAAAGAATCAAGAGACGGTTAGTAGCAGAGACCTACTGCTTCATCATTTCAACCCACTTTGCTCAAGGGGAGTCCATTGCTTGAACCAGGTGAAAGCTCAGAGGTGACACCACTCTTCCGTGACAATACGTCTGCTCCACGGCGTGAACTTCCACCAGGCCAGTGTAGGCTCCCCTTTTTAATACAAATTCAAACACAACGAAGCTTCTAGCAAGCCTCGCCCCCTCGTTCTCATGAGAGCCCGTACAAGCCTGCTCCAAGGCCACTGCATCGGTTGATCAGGCCTTTGCTATGGCTCAGAGACAGACCATGTACACTCCTCTGATAAGAACCAATTCTCTCTAGTCAGTAAAGTGCGAAAAAACAGGAGAAGAGCAAAACATGCCCTCCCCACCTACTGCTGCTTGGTGGAGGCACAGAAAATAGCTTCAGTCATGAAAATGGAGTTAGTTAAGCCATGCACACAAAGGCCCAAAGCAAGATGGAATCAGAAAAGCAAGGATGACATGAAACCATGTCAAAGGCAATAGTCAGCACTGCCATAAATCAAGGTAAAGTCAGAAATCAGAATGACATTAGACCACGTCAAATCCAATAGGTCAAAGTCATAATTCACCTAACCCAAATAACATTATACACTTAATCCCTCAGTATGCAACATTGAGCACATGTGTGCACCATCACCCAGAACACTGCACCTCGACATCCCACACCTCCTATTCTTGGCAAGACTATTCTACTAAAAGACAGCAAGATTACAGGACAGAAGAGAAGCAGGCAGAGTAGGGTGTCAGACCACAAAAGTGGCTCATTCACTACACCCCCCTTTGGTGATTTTATCACCACACCATAAAATTTTGTATCAATTTATCATAGAAAGCTAAATTAATTCTTTAGATTAGTTCACATCTCTGTTTCCCCAATTTCTTCTATTCTAGCTGTTTTTCACATGTTATCTTTAATTTCTTCTAATTCTACCTCTTCATATTCCCTCTCTTGTTTCTTATTCTGTCTTCTTTTCAAATGTTCTCTTTTTAAATTTTTCTGTATTTTCTTTCTTTTATAACATAAACATCCTAATCTTAATATTAATACTAGGAAAACCACACATGTTAATGGAAATAAGATTGTACCTATAAATGTGCTACCTAAGTTAAATAAGAAATCTTTAATAGAAGTAAGTTTCTTTCTCATCTTTTCCCAAACACTTTCAACCTCCAGTGGTACAATTTCTTCATGCAATTCAGTTATAATTTTGATATAGACTTTCAGATCTTTACTTTCGTCTGGAATGTAAGTAAAACAATGTTGAACTTTCAGCATTCCACAGACTCCACCTTCTTTTGCCAATATTATATTAAGGGCAAGTCGATTTTGCATCACCATGGCACGCATGGCAACCATTTCAGTATTTACCAATAAGAATCCTCCAGCGGTGCTTGTTGACAAGCGATCCACTACTGTTGATAATTTCCTAATTTTATGTGCATTCAGAGATATGATATTCCCACTGCTGGTATCAATGCTCCAAAAATGTCTCCTACAATTTCTGACCAAGACTCTCTTTTTCTACGAGTTAGTAGACTACTTAACTTATGTACTCAATCTTCTCCTCTTCCCATGTGGAATATCTTTGGAAAAACCAGACCTGATGAATACAAGCCCCAGCTAGGCCCGCAAGAGACAAGGGTTCGCTCTTCTGTAACGAAATCTATAAGGAAGTTGGCACGGAAACTGCAAAGTACAAAAAACAACGTTTATTAACCCTTAAGGGTGGTCCTACAATCCACACAACACTCTTCAGTATTGCAAGGAGTAGCACACAGAACTTGCGTACATTGTCCCCTTTTATACACAACAGAGGGGCTCATGAGTGGGTGGATACCACATGAAGTCGAAGAACATTACCATTTAGGGTCATTCTCGATACCAAATCAATACATGGGCGGAGCTAACATACTCCTTGGGCCCGCGAAAACACATGGTCAAGCAAAGCTAATTATAACAGATGTGGTCAAGTCTGGGCATGCGCCAGATGGACAAGAGAGAGCTATTTATAACTGTTGCTAGGCAGATTACAAGAGCAACTAACACAGAGGTCGGACTCTCCTCGTGGTGAACACATGGCAGCATGTCAATACAAAATGGAGTCCGGACTTCGGCCAACATAATGAGGAAAACACGATAAAAGGGAAACACTAATGTTTTCAGTGAATGCTTAATCACATTCTGCCTTAATTTACAACAGACGACCCTTTCAGCATTTACTGAAGACATCCGGTTTCCAAGAATAATCATCGTATATGTCAATTATCATCATTCCTTTAACCTCTTTAGCTAGACCCTTCTGGCGGGCAACATCGGCAATAGCTTTCTTATCTGGAATGCAAAATGAAATGCATACGGAACAGCACAATGGTCCACATTGAATACACATACAAAGAAAGAACAGAATTGCTATAATAATGCAGAGACCAGTTAAGACCTTCCATCCCCAGGCAGTAACCAACGCCCAAAACCATCCAGAAAAGGACCAAGTGCCGTTTTCCGTGTAGATTTCAGCTGCTATTTTATGCAGCTTATTAATGGCGTTATAAACGGATGGCGTATGATCAGGGATGAACACACAGCAGCTGCTTCCAATAATTTTACAGGCTCCTCCTCGATCAGCTAGCATCACATCCAATACCATACGATTCTGCAATGCAACAATCCTGGTTATCTGTAATTCTTCCGTAAGATTCCCAAGAGCAGCAGCAGTCTGATTAGTCACAGCTTCTACCACTCTCGTTAATCTCCGGATCTTCCTACTATTCAAAGCAGCTCCAACAAAGAAAAACAGTCCTAAGTTGAAATCAATATACTGTTGCAAGCTAGTATCAGTTTGATCCACATCATCAATCGATAAAGTACGTTTATATCTATTTACAGTCACATTATTCAACAACTTCAAATCCTTATGATATGACGCAGGTGCTAGGAATACAGGAGGTAATAGGAATGATACATAGCATACCCCAGACCACCCAGCCGGCAGACGGTAATAACCTTTATTTCCACATACAAAATAGGTATTATGGGACGCTAGGAAGGTGCTGTTGTTCAACCCATCAATGTTTAGAACAGTAAGGCAATCACTGACACCAACAGGGATGAAACCCACACTCTGGACACACAAGTCCGCTTGAGCTTGTGCTACTTGAATTACAAATTTATCTCTTCCCATAGTGTCTCTGGTGTTCGTGAAGATATAGGGAATGGATTCATTGTCCGGTCGGTATTCTTCCCATTCCCAAATTGTCCCGTTCGCTTGTGGATATCCATTCTTGTCCTGATGGCATTCTTTATTAAGTCTGAAAAGCAATCGTCCCACTGTCGGTTTTCGAGTGGCAAACAACAGAGTGTACCATGCTCTACAGGAGCCATTGTGAGAGAAAGGAAGTGGTATGAATGGCGTACCTCCTTTCTTCTGATGGGCTGGCATCATCCCACATATCCAACAGTTCGTAGCATTTGTAGCAACGTGGGTGTGATGCAGCATCTGAATGAAAGTGTTATTCAAATAGGATTGTCGATGCTTCAACTCTTGGTATGGCAATGTATAAAAGTAGTGCTCCGCAGGCACTGGAGTCGTCAACACAAGTGTCTCTCGGGCAGGAGTTGCCTCCTCCACAAACCATGTGGTTATACCAATGATAGCTACTGTTAGCATGAACCCCAGTGCACAAAGAATTTTCTTCTTCTCCATGTCAAAGGAAACAATACCCTGGTATCTTCCTGAAACTGAAAAGTCTGTCAGAACTCTTCCCCTTGGGCAGCGGTTGATTTCTTCACCAGCGGGCCAAGACGGGTGTCACTACACTAATGCAGGGCTGATCCCCCCCCCTTGCCTCATCGGCTCTCCGTTTCACTAACCCAAGGGCCGTTCTGACAGTATGTCCCGGTACTGGAAACCTCACTTCCTTGGTCGCAGATGATATCGCCTTCCTCCAGAAGTCGTGTGGTCCGAAAAGAGCTCCTCAGTGTCGTTTGGCTCTGCAGCACGGCCTGTCTCTGCTGCTAGGATGTCTCGTTGATCGGTCAGCACGGCAGACTCCACCAATCCGGGCGGTACCTTTCGACAGTGCAAGGAATGGATCCAATTCTTCCTGTTCGAGACTCGCACAGCCGTCCTCGTTGCAAGAAGGACTTGCTCAGGTCCGACCCATCTCGGCTCCAAACTGTTCGATCTGTCGAAAACCTTTATCATCACATGATCTCCAGGCCGGAGACCATGTCCTTCGCCAGTAGACCGATCAGGGAGCGCCTCTCGGACCTGTTGATGAATGGAAACCAAGTTATCCGTTAACTGTGCCAGGTAATCACTCATCATCACACAAGGTACATCATACACAGCCTTAGGCCTTGGTGGACCCCAAATGTTCATTGGGCGTCCAAATACAATCTCATAGGGTGTAAGGCCGGTTCGGGAGTGTGGCACCGACCTAATTGACAATAACGCCAGTGGCAAAGCGTCTGGCCAAGTCAAAGACGTTGAAGCTTGAATTTTGGCGATCTTAAGCTTCAGTGTACCATTATATTTCTCAACTAGTCCTGCAGACTGAGGGTGGAACACGGCGTGGAACTTCTGGGTGATGCCTAGGCCCTTCAAGACATACTTTATAACATCTGCTACAAAGTGAGGGCCATTATCACTCCACAGAAGTCTACAGACGCCGTATCGGGGGAAAAACTCTTTCAGCAATAGCTTCGCTGTAGTCATTGCAGTATTGTCTTTCGCAGGGTACGCCTCGACCCATTTACTAAAGGCGCAAACCACTACTAGAACATACTTCAAATTGTTACAGCGCTCAAGCTGAATGTAATCCATCTGCAGAACCTCAAAGGGTGCAGTGGGTGTCGCAAATCCTCCTGCTGGAGTTCGCGTACCTTTCCCTGGGTTATACTTCAGACAGATCATACAGGTCTGCACCACCCTCTTTGCTGTGCTAGCAATCTCTGGATGCTCCCAGACTTGGGTAAGCAATTTCACAATTGCGGAAGCTCCAACATGTGCTAGCCCATGTGCCATCTGGACCATAGGTTGTACAAAAGCCGTGGGTAACTTCCATCTATCCATCTGCTTATTTCTCCAGCAACCCTCGTCATCCAGTTCTCCTTCGCTAACCCATTGTTCCCGCTCTTTGTCAGAAGCGGTCTTTTGTATTTCTCGCACTTGCTCCTTCGCATCATGCCATCTCTCCACCTGTGACTTCACTACATACATGGCAGTAGTGCCGGGCTGCATCGCAGTCTCCCGTGCTACTCGATCCGCTAACGCATTCCCTTCTCCAACCTTATCAACCACTTTCCTATGGGCGCTACACTTAACAATGGCGATTTTCTTTGGGTATGTCAATGCAGTTAAAAGGTTGTGAACTAACTCCCCATGCATTATCTGTACCCCATGTGACGTTAGAAACCCTCTCTCCTTCCAGAGTAGGCCGAAATCGTGCGCTACTCCGAAGGCATAGCGGCTGTCTGTGTAAACATTCACACACAATCCTGTACTGAGCTCACACGCTCGTGTTAACGCTATCAGTTCCGCTGCTTGAGCTGATTTCTGTGGTATGCGTGCTGTCTCCACTATCGTCTGTAACGTAGTAATTGCATACGCTGCTGAAGTCGTACCATCTGGTAGCTTCAGGCATGATCCATCTACCCACAACTCTCCATCTACATCTGAAAAGGGCGTATCCTGGAGATCAATACGACCCTTTGTTTGTTCCTCAGTCACAAGAATACAATCATGCGCTTTCTGTGCCTCAGGCTGGGTCTCGGGGTATGGCAACAATGTGGCCGGGTTTAATGTCACGCACCTTTTTAACGTAATGTGAGGAGCTAAAAGCGTCAACTCATATCCCGTTAAACGGGCACTGGTCAAATGCTGCGTCTTTGTTTGATTAAGCAGGGCATCAACAGCGTGGGGAACTAACACCAACAGTTTATGGGACAATACAATTCCTTCACTCTGCCGTATTGACACAGCTGTCGCCGCGACCGAGCGAAAACACCCCGGCAATGCTCGGGCGACAGGATCAAGTACAGCCGAAAAGTATGCACAAGGGCGCTGCTTATCACCATGCATCTGTACTAAAACTGATAATGCACATCCATCTTTCTCATGCACATACAACGAAAAGGGTTTTGCATAATCAGGGGTCCCTAACACTGGTGCTGAACAAAGGGCCTGTCGCAATTGCTGAAAAGCAGCATCACACTCATCTGACCAAGGGATTGGGATAGGCGTATCTTTCGTCAAGAGGGCTAGTAATGGCTTAGCCGTGTGTGAAAACCCCAGTATCCACTGTCTACAAAAAGAAACGAGGCCCAAAAATGCGCGCACATCCTTCTGCGTGGATGGCCTCGGTGTGTCCAAGATTACTTGGATACGATCTGGTGTGAGTGCACGCCCCTCCTTAGACAAAAGGTGACCCAAATAAGTCACCTTTGGTCTACAGAATTGCAATTTCTTCCTAGAGACCTTGTGATTGTGGGAGGCTAAAAAGGAAAGTAGGGATAGCGTGCTTTTCTCGCACAACTCCAGGGTGTCAGCCGCCAACAAGATGTCATCGACATATTGAATGAGGGCGACCCCCTCGAGTAAAACAAAGGAATCCAACTGTCGCTTCAAAGCCTGACTATAGATACTAGGGCTTTCTGTGTAGCCCTGGGGAATTCTACAAAAACGATAAGATCTGTTGTTTAGTGTGAACCCAAAAAGAAATCGGCTATCAGGGTGAATGGGAATAGAAAAGAAGGCATTTTTCAAATCAATCACTGAGAACACGGTCGCCGTAGGCGGGACCAAGGTAAGCAACGTCGTGATATCGGAAACCACCGGGTACTGAGGTATCACGATCTTGTTCACCTCCCTCAAATCAATGATGAACCGATAGACCTTTGCATCCGTGTCCTTTTTCAGAATAGGGAGAATCGGACTGTTACAGATATTATAGGGAACTTCTTCCACTACTCCTACTGCGATCAAATCCTGCACAATCTGTATGAGAGCTTCCTCGCCCTCCTGGGAAATACGATACTGTGGGAGGCGTGGTAGCACCGCCCCCTCCTGGACACTAATGTGGACCGGAGGAATCACCATTTGTCCGACATCTGTGTCCGAAGTCGCCCATAAAGCTTGGGGGAGGGTAGCCAACAACGCATCCTCTGAGATCGTACACATCCGCCCAGATCGGGGGTAGTTGTCATTTAAAATCACCCTCACACCCTCAGGGGAACAGCGAATTGTAGCCCTAAAATGCTTTAACATATCAAGGCCCATAATGTTATCCGGTGTGTACGGAGCAAGCAGAAACGGACAAGGCGCAGAAAAACAATCAACTTTAAATGCAAGGGGCTGTGAAAGAGGGCTTCGGGAGAGTGTACCGTCAAACCCTACCGATGTAACTATTGAGCCGGATGGGGGAGCCCCCGGAACCAAGTACCTAGACAATGCACTACGTGTCGCTCCTGTATCCACTAGGAACTGATCAGTAGAACCTAAAACCTCAGCCGATACATAAGGACCCGTCTGATCGACCGGCACCTCAACTGATTCGGACCCCCATCCTACGCATTCCTATGCATGCTGAGAATCATGATATCCCGAGTGATCGATGTCCGATACATGATACTGATGCTGGCGATCGAAAACGTTTGAGCTATCTCGGTGCTGCCCAGCAGTGTCGAAACGGACATTATCGTTAAAATTCCCTCTAAAGTTCGAGAAGCCCCCTCTACCTCTCGGCCCACCTGGAGTGTGCCCCTGACGCGAAGCACGCAACGCTGGGCAATCCCTGGCCCAATGGCCCAACTGCTTGCAATACGCACACTGGTTCCTATTCAAATCAGATCGGCCCGAAGGGGGACCATAAGATCCGCCCCTTCCTCTATTATTATTACCCCGGCGGGGCGGGCCATATACTTGTGCTAACATCACTTTGGTTTTGAGATCTTTCGATTTCTTCTCCTCCTGGCCCTTCGCCTCGTGCTCCTGACGCTCATAATACTGGGCAATGGTCAGAAGGGCCGTCGGTGTCGCGGAGGACCAAGAACTCTCACTCGCTTTTAACCGGGCCGCAACTGCCGGCAGCAGATTGGCCACATATTTGTCCGCGAAAAGGTGGCGGCCTGTGTCGTCGGTAAGCGACTGGCCACTAAAATCATGGAACGTTTCCTCAAAACGCGTAAAGAAGTCCGCGACTGACTCGTCAACTTTCTGTTTACATGCTGCTAACATATTCCAGTCAATCTTTTTAGGGGGGATAATCGTCTTCAACTTAGCCACAATAGCCGCAGGGAGATCTAAAATATTCTGGGGTGGTTTCTGTGCGTGCTTCCGTTCCCTATCCTCATCCTCAAGGTCAGACCACCGGGCCTTGAAGGCAACCGCATCATCTACCTTCCGGACAGAGCGCCACGTATCCGGCGGTAGGATAAGGCCAAAGAACAGGTCTATATCCGCCAAGGTCATAATGCAAGAATTCAAGGCCCCCTCGACTTCTTCATAGAAGGCCGCTGGATTCTTGCGGGGGTCAGGCAGCGCATTCTTTAATGCCATAACATCGGCCCTATGCCATGGAGTATAAACCCAGTTATATACAAAATATCCCCTAGCATCGGCGGAGTTAATGTCCGAGCTAGTCCCTGCTCCTTTCGGAGGGACATACAAAGGTGCCGCCTCTCGCATCGGTTTAGCATGCACTACATTATCCTTATCTGACTGGGAGGTGGATGGGTGGCCCCCTGCCGCAACTGAATCCGACCGCTTCTCCTCCTCCGCTCGTTGGCGTGCTTTCTCTCGAAGGGCCAGCACCTCGTCCCGCAAGGCGAACAGCCGCCGAGCCGCCTCAGGAGCCTTAGAGGGAGAAAAAGCACCGTTACGTATTGCTCTGGCATCCGAAGACACTTCGTCAGGCTCAAAAACATGAGAATATTTTCGGAAAGCATTAATCACTTCATCCGCGAAATGACCCAGAAAATACACTTTATCTCTCTCCCGCCATGGCCCCCAAATTTGGAATAATTCCTCCATGGATACCTTGCCTTTAAGCGCACGGAAGGAAATTTGCCGAAGCTCAGCCATTTGCTCGGCCGGCAGCATGGACCGTGTGTCTACCTTACCCGAAGCCGGGTCAGAATCTTGCGGCCGCGGAGCGGATGCGCCAACATAAGGGGGCGGAGAGCGATCTAGCAAATAAAAATCATCATCAGGATTATTAAGGACAGGATAAAGCGGCTGGCGAACAACATATTGACCCGAAACTTGTAGCCTACGCTCTTTCTCTTGTCTGTCCGTTTGCTCTTTGTCCTCCCGATGCTTCGCTTCCTGCGCTCGCATATGATCATTCTTTCGTTGCTCCTTATCAAACAGCGCTTTCTCACGTTTCTCTCGCTCACGCACTTCCTTCACCCATAATCGCACACACTCAAACATATCCTGACGAGCACGTCGCTTACACATACACTGTTCCACATACTCAATCTTACGTATATCAAACGATCCATACAAAGGCCATCGCAACTCAGGATCCTTCCTAGTATATTTCCTCCATAACGTGCTGTACATTATGGAAGAAAGACCATGCTTCACGTACATATCCCTATTAGGAGTCCCCTCTGGGGGAGCTGGAGCAGATTCCTCGAGGTTCAACCGGTTATCCAAACAGCAGCACCACTTACGGAGTGCGCTAAAAGCAGGCATGCTAGGAATAATGCAAAATATGCAGTATTATCAAGAAAAATGGCACTTAATCGTTGCGCCGTTCCAAGTTTACACAGCTCCGGAGAAATTTCTCCACATTACCTGCCTATATGTGTTGCAACGCATATATTTTCACAAAGACAAATTCAAAATATGACTAGTCACCATCAATCAAACTCAAATAGCCAGACCAGGCTTCAAAACTCGGAGCAAGTACCGTACAACGGTTCTTACCAATCAAGAGTCCAGGTTCCAACTGCCAAGCTCCACAATCGCCCAAACGGCTCTCACGGCAGGACCGACAGAAGAGGTCTCAGTCGATGACCGGCGCCACCCAGATGGTCAGCTCGGAAGGGAAGGAAGAAAAACCTCGGGATGCCAGGGCTAAGACGCCGCTGGCAGTGATCACGTCCCCGGCCAAACTCCTCACCTTCGTCGCGACCAGTCCTTCGAGCATCCGAGTCGCCGATGAGCCCCACGTTGGGCGCCAATTGATGAATACAAGCCCCAGCTAGGCCCGCAAGAGACAAGGGTTCGCTCTTCTGTAACGAAATCTATAAGGAAGTTGGCACGGAAACTGCAAAGTACAAAAAACAACGTTTATTAACCCTTAAGGGTGGTCCTACAATCCACACAACACTCTTCAGTATTGCAAGGAGTAGCACACAGAACTTGCGTACATTGTCCCCTTTTATACACAACAGAGGGGCTCATGAGTGGGTGGATACCACATGAAGTCGAAGAACATTACCATTTAGGGTCATTCTCGATACCAAATCAATACATGGGCGGAGCTAACATACTCCTTGGGCCCGCGAAAACACATGGTCAAGCAAAGCTAATTATAACAGATGTGGTCAAGTCTGGGCATGCGCCAGATGGACAAGAGAGAGCTATTTATAACTGTTGCTAGGCAGATTACAAGAGCAACTAACACAGAGGTCGGACTCTCCTCGTGGTGAACACATGGCAGCATGTCAATACAAAATGGAGTCCGGACTTCGGCCAACATAATGAGGAAAACACGATAAAAGGGAAACACTAATGTTTTCAGTGAATGCTTAATCACATTCTGCCTTAATTTACAACAGACCTACATAACATGTGCCATACCAATGAGCTGGCAAACGATAATATGCCTTGTACCCGCAGATAAAATACAATCCAGGAAAGACTGGATCATTTCCACCTTTAAATCCCCATCCACCCATGATTCGATATGTATCATGGCAATCACTGTTACCTACAAAGTAATTATCATAGGCAGTTTGATTCCTTCTAATACAAAACTTTCCCTTCTGAGGCCAATCTAAAGTCATTGTTAGACTAGCTTCTCCTCTCAAATGCTTTTCCTTTTCAGCATCCCAGACTGTCTTTTCTTCACTTCCCTCAGGTACTTTCCTATGCATTTCCAATCTCCTTTCTTCAACCATATCCAAAAACACTTTCTCTTTTTTCTTTAGACTACAAGTTAGATTATTTCTAAATATAGATTCTGATGTTAATTCTTTAGTTTCTAAGAAAAACTCACCTAATACCTTTGCAGGTTTGACTTTATTCAATTTGTTAATTACGGGTACTTGTGAAAATACGTTATTACATCTGTAAAATAATATTCTAATTTACCTATTTTATAAAACAAAATTGCTATTACACTACATGTTATTCCATACGTTACTGGAAGGTGATGGTATGTCACTCCTTCAGATACAGATGCAGGTAACTGCATACAAACGTAGCAATCCCTCACATCTATTGTCTTTACATATTCGTACGATAATTTTGAAAATACATTGTTAGAAAAATCATTTATAGACCTATCTTGGTGAGAGAGGGTAGATTTTGTATCATAGCGTGCCCCAGGCCCGTTCTGTCCACACCTGAGGTATGAGACCCTTGTCCTTGCCCTGCCAGCCTAATTTGTAGGCCTTGTTAAATTGACCAGAAGGTCCTGTGTTACTATATAACAAATACCCTGGGACATCCCTAGCACTTGGCCAGCATGAAACCCCTGTGTAGGCCCATCTGTTCAATATGTAGGCCTCTTTGTTAAATTGACCATAGTTCTGCCATTTTACTGTATAGCAGGCTGAAGGCAGGTCTGATCCAAATCGTATCCAGCTCCTCTTTCTGTGAGGCCTCCTGCTCCAAACTAAGAGCCCCCACCCTATCTGTGTGCCAAGTGCACTAGCGCAAAGTTCAACATCCCCCTGTTCTTTCGACATACAGTGGGCTGCTTCCTGGGCTGGTACATACTTTTAAGGAAGTGGCCACCGCAGATGTGTCAAGCTAAAGAACACAGGAGATTTATACATGTATATATAGAATTCCCGTACAATACCCATTTTTCTGCTTCCAATTTACGGCAAGCGCTTGGCCTGAGAAACTGACCTTTTCACCTAGCTCACGTACCACAGTTACTGGAAAGGGCGTCACCATGTATGGTAAAATATTAGAACCATACCGTAAGTCACGAGGTAGACGTGGCATGAGATGACGATACCGTAGGCACTTCTGACCGCCTTAGAGAGTATAAGAAGGGAGACCATAGATACATCTTTGGACTACCTCGCTGTCTGTATGTAGGTAACAGGCAGTGTAGGTTTTTCCCCAAGAGCTGAGAAGCTCTTGTCTTGTCTTGCTTAAAGTGTCTTGTTCTGCTTTGCTTAAAGTATTTTGTGCTATTTTACCTATATGAAATGTCATGTTATGTTTAACCATTGTTCTCTTTACGTTTGCATTTAAATTGTTTTGTATTACAATTGCAGGATTGCTCTCTCTTGGGTAAACGTGAATGTTCCTATGTAAAAGTGTTACGTATCCTGAGACATATATTAATTCCTTTATGCTGTTTTCATGGTGCATTTATAAATGTGTTCTTTAGATTTAGTCTCTCTCTCTCTGACAGTACAATAGTTAAGATACAGAAATACCATCTAATCCATGTGACTATCTGGACTCTGTATTTTGTATTTTATGCCTTTGTCTTGCAGTTTTTATGAAGTTGCACCTTCTCAATAAACTGCCAATCTTCTTTGCTTCAAATTCCATGGCTCACATGTCTGTTTCCTTCATTTTTAGAGCGAGCGTTCCTAGGCACCCCGGCACAAATTAAGGTGCCCCTTTTGTCCCTAACTTCCTCCCTCGCTCACTCCGTGAAGGCTCCAAGAGCTCTGGACTCAGCCCCTGCCCCCTTAACCCTTAATAAATCTTCCCCACCAACATTTTGGTGCCGTGACTCCGATTTTCAGTGCCAGCAGACGGCTGGGACAGCTGGGACCGAGAGGACACAGACTAAACACTCGTGACTCCTTTCTGACTGAACCTCAGAGACAGACACTCGGGTAAGCCTATGAGTGCTGCCTGACGTGGATCTTTTGGTGACAGTTTTTGAGAGGAGCGCTTCTCTGCGTTCCTTCTCCCGTTCCGTTATTTCTTCCCTGTCTGGCTGGTCTCGCTAAAGGACATTCTGAAGCTGGGGAAGCTTGTGTGCAACATGGAATTCTGAGCCAGAGAGTTAAGTTAGGAAGTTAGGTGATTTATGTGTTTTTCTTGCTATACATAGACGTATGCTATTGTTGTGCCTCTCGTAGAGCCAAGGAAAATACTGCGTCTGGCGTCTTTCAAGGGCTCACTTTGCTTCATTGATGTTATTGTTTGTTACCTGTTGCAGGGATTCTGCTTATGCACAGAACTATGCACAGGAAACCAGGACCTCAGTGAATTGTGGTGTACCAAAAACTCACCTCAGAACCCAGAACCCGTTATCCGACCAGCATCAGTGTCCCATTCGTCATCCGAGTTTTATCTCGGCGGTCCCAATGTATAGACAACCCAGAACAAGCGACTTAGTGTATTCTCAGGAATGGTGGGAATCAGAAATACCTGTTCGTAATTATTCTCATATCAGTCCACAACAGAATAAACAGAGACACTGTAAAGTTTAAAGAGTTTATTTTATAAACCTCGTGTCCTAAGATGCAGTGCTTTGGCTAATATAAGCAGACAAATGATTAAAATCAAAACCATCAGCCTAGTTACAATACCATAGAAAATGAAAGGAGTAATCATAATAAAATGACAGTGGATGACAGCCACCTTCCTTTCGCTAGTAAACTAATATTATTATTATTAGACTAATAAAAGGTCTCTAGGCTTGAATGGGGAACCCCATACCGTAAAGATCAGCTTGGTGGAATCACATCACAGGATCAGCTAGACTCTGCTCCTGGGAATGCTCTTCTTCCGAATGTGTATAAAGCATGCAGCCTGCAATATTAAAAGCACTCGACTTTCAGGTATGTGCAGCTGCGTGCGTGTTATGGCTAAATAGTGGGCCGATCAACCTGAACCCAACAACATGCACCGTCTAGCGACCCAGACTGTTTCTTTACATAATGTTCAGACCAAGGTCGCAGATCACTGTTAGGGATGTGAACAACAGACAGTTCTCATGTGAAGCAGAGGCGAGCAAGCATTTCTCAATTAATAACATGTAACTACAGTGTCGTGTGCAAAAGCAGCAAAAGTTGCAAGATGGCTTTCTAACATCTAACGCGGTTGTGCTAACTTAGCATTGTACGTATATAAATAGCAGTCTTCACTACATACTGTGCATTTTTTAAGAAGAAAGAAACAAAAAGAAAAAAGAAAAAAGGGAAATATAGCCGAGGGAATGACTGCATCTGGCGTCTTTCAGTGGTGCTCATTTATTATTATTGTAATAAGCATGTTATGGTGCCTTTCTTCATATAGTACATGAGAGAGGGCCTCTGTCCCAGGAGGTCAAAAGGGGCCACCTGACAGAGAGGGATGGGTTGAATTTAGAATTTACAATCGTTCAGTGATTTTTTATGTGTTTTTATTTTTGGTGCTCCTCTGTTAATTCAGTGGGGACCCCTATTTCAGTACCAATAGGGAAGAGGCTGATTATTCGGGCCCGCGTAGCTAACGGGCTTACGGATACCTCCTATTTGTGTATTACAAGTGGTTTCCCCGGGATGATTTATTAGATATTATGTAAGAGTTTACGCCTGTGCAGGAAGGCAAGGAGTTTGCATGATGCAAATCTCAGCTTTTTGCGGGCTCAGGAGCGGTTCCGAGCCCCGGATACGATGTGTCACTCTACGTCTTGTGACTGGCACATGAGGATTTATGATAAGCAGTTATCAGACTTCCTCGGCTTTTGCGAGGGACTGTTAGTATATATTTTTTTTCCAAAGACAGTCAACATGAGTATTGTGTGATTATGGTTTGTGAACAGAACACCTTCCTGTTCTCTTCCTGTGTTGAAATGATAAAGTGAAATGTAAAGACGTTTATTTTTTGCTATGTTATTTTAAGACGCCCTTCTGTACGTATTTAGGCCAGAAGAGGAGAATGCGCAAATAGCGCTGTGGGTTTATATATATAAGTAGACGTGTACATAATATACTTCACATTTTGTATAATTGAAGTGCGAATATCTTTCGGTCAAATGTCTTTTTTATTGTGGCCTTTTTTAGCATGCATTGTGGTTGTCTTTTTTTTTTCAGCATCTGTACCTGGCGCACCGACCTTTCATGTATTTAGTAAGACCAATGATAACTAGGATTGTTATTGATTTTATATCAAAGTTGTTGCCTTTTTGTGAATAAATAGTATTATATAGTTACCCCTTGCCCCCCCCAGCCCCTGTCTGACCCATGTGGCACAACACCACATTTAATTAGCACAGGTCACTTTCAGATAACTGACCACGTAGTGCACAACAATATACCCCGAATTGTTTAACTATTTCCTCACATTTATATTTTGAAGCATGTACTTGGTGACAGGAATACGTGTTTATGGAACTGCATCTGGCAGCTCACATTTGTTTTGAATTTTGATGACTTATTTGGTGTAAATTGTATTGTTTGAACGTTTCTGCAGGGAATGGGAGGCATCTTATCGCATTGAGTTTAACAGTATCCTTTTTTTCAACTGCGTGCTTCCTAAAGGGGAGCTACTTTTCTTCATCACATTGCATTGTGGTTTCCTATCTTAGGCCTGGCAGTAGCCATCGCCTTTCGACTTATCTCTCCATATTATAATGGGTGTCCTCTGTTCTTCTCCTTTTTCAGCTACATGCGGTGTACTTTAATAGATATAATGTCTGTCACCTTCTCTCGATTTGCAATTTAGCGTCTCTCCCTCTCTTACCTGGCTTATAGACCCTTTTCCCTGAAGTGACGCAAATTCTGTTCAATAGATGCTCAATTTCATTATGATTCATGGTCAAGAATCCTGTGACCTTTGAGAAAAAAATTTGTAGCGTGGGTGGCACTTCTATTTTCTTAAATATGGCCCAGAAGTGACCACAATGCGTCATGTCCTATAGGTCATAGGCACTTGATAATGTTGTCCTTTTGCGGTCAATAGTTCATCATTAAAAGAGTATAAAAATCTGCTCCTTAATCCATTCGACGGACTACCCTGCTGCAGTGACCCCTTGGGTCACTGACGCCTGTGTGGTCTCCTTCAGCCCTCTATCTAAGCATCTTTGGCTGAAGCTCTAATTTCTTATTGTAATTTGAAATGGTCTTTTTCTCTCTCCTCTGCGTTGCTCTTATTCTAAAACATTATTGCAAAGCACTAATGGTTGTCCCTCCTAATCTTAACGTGTGCACTCCTAGCATTGCAGTAAAGTGTATGTTGCATTTTGAAAGTATTTCCATTGACTTAAAATATATTTGCATTACATGAGTTTGTTCTTCGCTCCAGAAATGTGTCTTTAAATGCCAAGACTTTGCTAAGACTTCCAGGCTATATATATTGACTTTTTTAATGAAATGGGTTCTTCTTTCATATAAATCAGACAGCTATTTTTCCCTATCGTTTACAGGACCATGCTGTCATACTTTTGCAGAAGCACCCCCTCAAATTAAGCTGCCTTGGTGCAGTGCCCTAGGACCATGACATTTCACCCTTTCATTGCATTTAAATGTATTTTGAAATTGTAAATTATTGCACAAATACTTTTTTCATTTAAGGATTTGCCTTCTAGATACTTGAGCGTCATAAACATCTATTCTTGTGGTATTATATTTGGCTGATTACAATTTTAGTTTTGAATAGTCTTTCTGGAGCTAACAAACTGATGAATATATTCTTTGCTGTGTTAATGATTTGATGACTAAATGTGGCACTTCAACATAAGACCTTTTGTTTTTAGAAGGGAAATACTTACCATTCATCTCTTTTTTTGCTTATGGGCCCTCCTCATCTCTTTCTCTCACAGTGGTACCACAGGAGATGTTATATATAGGTGTACGTCTCTTGTGCACTGCAGTGAGAAGTGATAAGCAGGAACATCTGGGTACGTGCCAAGCACACCCACTTTAACTGAGACAGGTTCAACTAGAGACCACGCAACTGGTGCGCGGTGCATCCAGTGAATACTGTGTCTAGCTTCCAAGTAGCTGCCTTCACGACTGTTAATTATGTCTTTTTGTGCACAGTTTTGAATGGGCTCCCCTATTTTAACTCATTACACACTAAATTAAGTACATTCTGTTCCTTGACAGTGACACCTCACGCTTCTCATCTCACCTTTCTGGTGTGCTTGCACCCATAGTAAAGGATCCTCCCACTTGAATATTCAGTAAAGTGGTAGTAGGAGAGGGAGGAAGGCTCATGCATGCATTTCTCGCCACAACACATAGCACCTTTTTGCATTTTCTGGTTGCTTTACACCCTAGACTTGGCCCAGCGTCAAATATACCAGGTACAATGGAGCTGTTCCTTTTGATGTTTTTGGATCATAACCCACAATACTAAAAAGACTAAAGATGCCATCAATATAGGTAATATAGTTTCCTGGCAGAAAAGGTGATACTTTCAGTTTCAAATGCATATTAATATATCTCTATTTGGATGGCCAATTATAATTCATACTGAAGATTACACCAAATGCTGTGGTACTGAGCAACCAAGTACAGAATAATTTACTCCTACCTGCGTCCAAATTCTGCAGCAAGTGAAGCAGGCACAAGCAGTAGCCCATCATGCTAGAGCAGATCCAGTAAATGCTGCCACAAAGAGCACACAGTTGGGGTTAGTTAATAGGGAAAATTTTGAAATGGTGTCTCACGGCCAAGAAAGTTAGTGGCACTAGACTTAGAGCGACGTAAATGTCAGAGCAGATGGTGAACATTAGATGGAAGATTGGAATAAGCAAGTTAAGACTGGAGACTGTCCCCTTCAATGTCTTGTGCACGGAAGTGCACAGAAGAGGGGAGATAAAATGATGGAGTGGAATGCACGCTAGATATACCCATGGTTTGACTTCATGGTCACATGTCAAATGCTGCTAGGTCTCCTCAGCCTTTTTTCTTTCCAAGTTGGATAAAATGAGTACCATTGAGTTAGGGGAACAATAAAGATTTGCTATTTTGCTCCACAATACCATTCTGAGTAAACGTGCGTTTTACAAAAAAAGCCATATTATTTTACAATAAGCTATATTTTACGTACAATTAAAGACAACACGTGTCTGAATATTACATGGTGTTGAAGGGTTAACAGATTTTTGAGGCTGCCTTCAGAAGTAGCATTCCTGGCCGACCACAGATTCTGGGCGTTGAGCCAGGCAGGAAAGGGGTTCCTGTGGTTGGCAGCCAACATAGGATTTAGAAGAAAGTAAATGTATGTGTAGAAATATATTTGTGTCTATGGAAGTGAAGTGAGCAGGAGGAATAGTTGCCTAGAATCACACAATTTGGTAACGGTGGAAGCCGAGATTGAATACGGTGTTTCAGGTTTCGCGTGGTGCAGTTCAGTGAAGGAATATGTATGTGTTTATGTGCAGATGGGTGAGAGGAAGTAAGGAATACGTTTTCGGATATGCACAGCTGTGTGCAGCCTTCAAAATATGAGACAACCAGAGATTCGTAGGAATACGATTACCACAGGTAGCCACCACATGCCCCAGTACTAGGAAAATACAAAAGAATGAATAATACGTGCAGATATAAAGTAGATCTCAATGTTAAAGGACGGTATGCATAGAGAAAGCATTGCTCGGTATCGCAATATTGCCAGAATAATAGGTGTGAATTTAAAGAGGCCTTCTAAAATTAGAGTTGCTGACTTTAGAGGTGGTTGCATATATTTTGTAGTTCGACCACTACAAGTTTTTATCTCTCTTAAAAGTTTCTATCTTCTGTTTGGGTTCTTCTTCGCTTTCTTAGTTAATGACTGATGAGAGGTTATTATTATTAAATTCTTCCCTGCGTCTCCAAGACGAATATTGAATTTCCTGTCTTCGGGATGTTTGCTTACATAGGCTCAATGGTATGCTCGTGTCTGGTTAGAAATAAACTACAAATAAGAAAAATGTATCATACCACAGGCTCAGGCCTACCACATTTTCCCACACGTTTGGATGACAGCTAGACCATGTGTCCATTACAATATAAAAGCAGCAACAACTTTCAGCAATGCCTGAACGGACTGTTTAAAGGTAATAAATTGAGAGAAAGCAAAAATAGTTTATTGCCCATGGATCACTCTGTTTTCACTAACAAATATTACAATGTTCTGACAACAACTTAACGCCCCATATACCTCTCCCTGATCAATTAATATATGTATAGGTCACATCAATTAGATATCACAGTGGCAATGAAATTATGTAAGAAGGCATATATTTGTATAAATTAACACCCGCTGTGAAGTTTCTTTCTACTCAGGTATTCAGAAGGGGAAGGGCCCCATCATCCCTGAGTCCAAAGAAGAAGAGGACAGGTGATCAGCCACAACAGGAACACCGCCATCTTCACAAGCAGATGTTCTTCAGAGTTGGAGAGAATATTGGAGTAATAAATTACAGTGTAAGGTGGAATGTGCTAAAATGCATTCTAAATGCAGTGCATTCGCCAGGGACACAAAGGATAGGAGTGATAGGAAAAGGAGTAATGTTGTGTTTATGTTATGTTTAGGTATTGATCATTTGTAATGAGTCTATGCCAATACAGAAGGATAGTGTGCATCTGTGCTTCGTATTATAATGTTTCAAGGATACAGTGTGTACAGATTTGGTGTGTGTTTTAATATATAGGTACAATATTTCAGGGTGTTTGAAAATAGGTTACAAGGTGTAGGGATTGGCCCCTAATTAGGTCTGGCGTTAACAATGACCTTTTATGTTTAGTAAAATGTTGTCTCTCCCTCCCTCTCTTGGCTAGCTTCACTGTGAGTGACTTCATTCTGTTCTTTCACAAGGAGCATATCCACACACAGTTGTTTTATCCAGTGCCAGGAACTACTGTGCAATGTGTGAGATCACAACGATTTCTGCTTTTGCCAATGTTTGTTATAATGGTGAGGGCCCAGCAGCTCCCATACCAATGAGGTTTCACAAAAATATTGCCAAAACAAGTTGTGCATTGACAAAGCCAAAAGGCTGACCAACAATTTCATTGGCTTTACCAATATTTGTTTATTTTTATGTTGCAAAGAAATGGTACCTATCTTAGTCTAGTAGTTTAGCTAAATGTTTTGCATTCTTTTTGTGAACATTTTATTTTAAAAGCAAATAATTATCAGTATTGCTTTCAAGCTTCTGCAAATATTTGCATCTAATTGGAGAGCATTCTGAGAGCAGTATACATAGCCTCACATTGCTAAAAATTGAAAAAAGTGTGTACACATTTTTATACTCCAACCACTATCAGTAGTGCAGTCTGAGCTTACAACATTTACTTAGTGCGCTCACCCTAAAAATAAAGCCTTTGCATTAATGAACAATAAATGCAAGTTTGAACAGCATTTAACACATGGACACAAATATTACCTTAATTGCAGACTATGCCTTTCCCTGAGCCATAGTGTTGTACTGTAAACTAACAGCCAAAGGGTTTGTGCTGTAGGGATTGGGCCTACTTGTCCCAAGGACGAAATATGCATGAAAACTTGTGTAGTAATCAAGACGAAGGTGAGTAGAGTTGAATTGAGGTTTATTAGAACAAAACTGCACAGCAGACAAGAGCCAGGACAACTGCCTCCCACACCAACCGCTTCTCCTCTCTTCTCAACTCCCCACAGTTCTATACCTCGTAACTAGGCAACCCAACATTCCACACTATTAATACAGGCACAGATAAACAGCTGTAAACAGGTGATAGATACAGGTGTAGAGTATAACATATCCTCCTTTCTCAATAAAAACAAAATATACATTGTACTTAAGAACAGACATACCACAATCAACCCAGTAAACAAAAGGGAAAAAGAAAAGGGAAAATAGGAAACCAAAAAAACCACAGAAAATTAATACAATTAGTACTACTAATTCTATCCATAGAGGAGATAACAGAAAATTTCTAAAATGTTACACTTAAAGCGATAGATAGAGTCTCTGTAAGAAAGAACAAAACATTACACAGCAGTACGGTATCTCATGGGAATCACCCTAGGTCTTGAACTTCTCCTCAGAGCAAAAGAAGAAGAAACAGCACTCTTGCCATTACCTAAACCAGCAGGAGTAATACTCCCACCGCTGCTGTAAGAATGTGTACCAGTAGAAGAAACATCATGAGTAATTCTAACTTTAACAATTTTGCTGGCATTCCACCATTTACCTCCTTCCACTTGCACAGAGTTCCTACCCAACCTAGTGACAGATATAGGAGAACCAAATTTGCTTTCCCCCTTTCTTACGTGCACTGGCGATCTAACACGAACAAGATCTCCAACCTTTAGAGGCACACTTTTCACACCTCTCTTGCTGTCGAACCAAGATTTTTGTTTGGACTGAGAGTTGGAAACGTTCTCTTTGACTAACAGCATGAGACTGTCAAAATCCGGCACAGTTTTAATCCACTTGTTCATCCAAGCTGGCTTAAAACTAGTATTAGGCTTCCTTCCTCTCAGTAGGTCGAAAGGAGACACTTTAGTCGTTGAATGCGGAGTGGTCCTGTAGAACCACAACATACTATTAAGGGAATTCAATATATCACAGTTACTTGACTTAGCCCATTTGATGCAATCACCCAAAACCCTGTTCAGTCTCTCAACCAAACCATTCGACTGGGGATGATAAAGTGAGCTCCTAGTGTGTTGAATGTTGCACGATTTTAGAAAAGAATCAAATTCATTGCTAGTGAATTGTGAACCATTATCTGTAACCATACAACCAGGAAAACCCTCCCTCAAAAACAAATCCTTCAAAAATAGAATAATGTTCTTGGTGGAAGCTTCTTTAACCAGTTTTATCTCAGGCCATTTCGAAGCATAATCAACAAGGACCAGGATAAAACGACATCCACCAGGAAGGATCTCTAGAGGTCCCATAACGTCTAAGCCAACCTTGGACCAAGGTTCTGATGGACATTCAATAGGCAAAAGAGGAGGAGTAAAAGTTTTTAAACCTTTGTCAGCAGACCTACAAATGTGACAGTGACTGACCACACTATCAATATCGCTATCCATAGCGGGCCACCAAAAAAACTCACGAACACGTCTTTTCGTGAGAGTGGAACCCAAATGTCCCTCATGAGCCTTAAGAACAATGTCATTCCTAAGACTTTGAGGAGCTATGAGCTTCTGCCCCCTTAACAAAATACCACCTTCAAGAGAAATCTCTGTTTCAATTTTCCAAAAGGGCTGTAAAGAATAAGGAAGAGACCGTTCCTTTGGCCAACCTGATTTAACAAAACCACACACACGTTGGAGGATATCGTCATCTGAAAGAGCTCTAATCCAACTTTCAGCAGATTGAACCCCATGTTCAACTAAATCAAGTGAGGCTACTAAGCAATCGTCGGAATCTTCTTCACCAATTTCAATAGAAGACTTCTCATGTTCCCCATCTTTAACAGGGAAACGAGAGAAAAAATCCGCTCTGAGATTCCTACCTCCAGCGATATGTACCACATCAAAATGGTACTGCATAAGACGTGAAACCATACGGAGGATCCTCGGGGAACAACATTTATTACTTCCACCCCCAAGAATAGAAATAAGCGGTTTATGGTCAGTTCTCAATAGGAACCGCTTACCCCAAATATATGTTCGAAATTTTTCAATTGCCCACAAACAAGCTAAAAGTTCTTTCTCTATAACTGAATACTGGAGCTCGCCATCTCTCAAAACCCTTGAAGCAAAGGCGATAGTGTTCTCCCCTTTTGAACTATTCTGTGTGAGCACAGCGCCTAGACCAACTTGACTGGCGTCGACCGTGATACAAGAGGATAACACCGGGTCAAAAGGCTTCAAAGCATTACTCTTAACGAGGGATTCCTTTACAAACTGTAAAGCCGTTTCACATTGAGGCGACCATTCGAAAGAACAACCTTTAGAAAGTAAGGAACTGATGGGCCTAACAATGGTCGCATAATTTGGTATAAACTTTGAGTAAAATTCCAATAAACCAAGAAGCGACTTTACACCACTTTTATCACACGGCGTTGGAGCGTTACTTATAGCATCAAGCAATCCTTGTCTTGGTTTGATCCCCTCACCTGAAATGAGATGACCTAGATATTCAATTTCCTCAGTAAGGAACATGCACTTCTCTGGCTTGACAACAACACCATGATTTTGGAAAGTCAACAATACCTTTTCAAGAATAGAGTTGTGAGTTATACTGTCTTTAGAATGTATCAGAACGTCGTCCTGAAAAACAAGTACACCGGATATCCCTCCTAACATGTTCTGCATGACCCGCTGAAAGACTGAAGCCGCAGAGGCCAGACCAAAGGGCATTCGTTTGTACTGAAAAGTACCTAGTGGAGATACAAACGCAGTAAGTGGACGAGATTCAGGTTCCAATTCAACCTGGTGGTAAGCACTTGCTAGATCTAGTTTCGAGAAAAACTTGGACCCTCTAACACTAGCAAACAGATCAGAGATCTTAGGTAATGGGTGAGAATCAACCCATATTTCTTTGTTAAGGGATCTCAAGTCAATGCAAACACGCAGTTTCCCACATCTCTTGCGTGCAACGACCAAAGGCGAAAGCCAAAGAGACGATTCAGTGGGCTCGATGATTCCATGATCGCACAATGACTTAAGTTCCCTCTCAAGATCTTCTCTCACACTGAAGGGCACACCTCTTAATTTATGTTTGATAGGTAGTGCACCATCTTTTACTAAAATCTTGTGCCTGAACCCTTTAATAGTACCTAATCCCCCACTAAAAACCGAGGGAAAACGTTTACTCCATTGACACAATTGTGAATCATCAGACACCAGGAGCACTTGCTCAGAAGCACCAGGCCTGAGCATCATCTTAAAAAGACCCTGATGGTACCACCCCAAAATATTGAGACCTTTTACTGCCACATACACCTTTCCGGTAATTGACCTATCTTTGAATACCAACTCATCCTCAAAAAACCCCAAGAGATCTATTTTCCGTCCCTCATAAGAGACAGGTGAACGGTCTGGAGGTTGGAGAGGTCTTTCTCCCCAAGTTTGAAGAAAAAGATCTTGCGTGATCATGGTAATTTTTGCACCAGAATCGACTAAGAGATTGAGTGTTTTTCCCCCCACAATGATTTCAGCAATAGGATCTACACATTCCTTTGATTCATCAATGGTGCCTACAAATTCATTAATGACGGATACCACAGATACAACTTCAGGATCTGAGTCTTGATCTGACTCCATAACACAAGCAACTGACCTTCTGCTAAATTTACGCTTCATGCAAACTTTTGCGAAGTGTCCAATCTTCTTGCAATAGTTGCAAGTTACATTAGCTCCGGGACACTTAGCACCCTTAATGTGGGGCGGATTACCACAACGATAGCACATATGTTTTTGATTTTGAAAATCAACATTACTTTTACCAGAATTTTGAAGTTTTTGAGCACTGCTCTTGGGCTTATTATCAATAGTTTTGACTTTACTATTAGAAGAAACAACATTAACAGCATCAGTGGGTTTATCTTCTAGCTCCTTCAAAGATGTTTGCGAAGTTTCAATGCTCTTCGCAATCTTCACTGTCTCATCCAGAGAAGGATTAGCTAACGAGAGTAGCTTTTGACGAATTTGCTTGTCTCTACAGTGGCAGACAAATTGATCACGTATGAGTTGATCAGTGAATGCTTCAAACTGGCAAACGGAAGCAAGTCTGCGTAAAGCAGAGATATAAGAGTCAACGTCTTCACCTTCATTTTGGTACCTTTTCAGAAACTTATGACGTAGAACCATTAAACTGGGTTGTTTGTCGAATCTGGTCTTTAACTTTGTTAATGCATCTTGATAAACATCGACTGGTTCATCAGGCACATAAACAATTTCTGGCAAGTGTTTGAAGATGGAGCGCCCCTCAAAACCAAGTGAATGAAGCAATAGCCATTTTTTCCGATCATTGCTAAATCTTGAAGCACCTATTGCTCCTAAATACGTTTCAAACGCATCAAACCAAATTTCCCATCTTACTGGTATTCAAGGAAAGAGGGAGGAGGAGCAACAGATTGCATGGTGAAAACAGTGAACAAAAAAAAATAACTTTGAGCTAAATGCTGATCTGACCAAAATGTAAACGAAGGTGAAAACACCAATGCTTAAAGAGGAGAAAACTAGGAACTAGATTCAGCGCGTGTAGGTATATAAAAAAATAAATAACCCTGAGCACTATCGCACTTAAATGAATATTTGTTTACTAGATTGTGAATTGTAAGAAAGGTGTGCGAATCACCGTAGATCGGTTAACCCACAACGAAATGTCTTAGGATTGTAGAAAGGTGTGTGAATCACCGTAGATGGGTTCACCCACAACGAAATGTCTCACGATTGTAAACGTAGACACAAAGATCAGCTGAGCGTTGATTTGAAGAGATGTAGCCTGGTAGAACTGTGACTCTATTGAACGAAACGTGGTTGGCAAAACCTTCGCGGATGGCAACTGTCTGTAAAAACAAAATGGCGGCACGTTTAGCACGTCGTACCGGGTGGCTCTCGGCACGCAGAAACAGCTTGAAGAACAAACAGCAGCAGTGAGGAATGCACGGACTGAAGCGGAGGACGCGATGCGTTGTCAGGCAACCACAAGAGTAACTCAGCGGTGAGGAATGCACGGACTGAAAGGATTCTTTGGAAGGACGTGATGCGTTGCCAGGCAACCACAAGAGTAACTCTGCGCATGCACCTGCGCGTGATGGTAAGACGTTTAAATTTGTGAAAACTCCTTAAAACAGTAATAAATGTCTAATAACCGATGGGACTGCTGGGACTGCTGGCGCTTCTGCGAGACAAAAGAGCATGTACAAACGAGAAAAAAAAACAGTGTTCTTGCGATGAGACGTGAGACACCCTTTTCGTCCACACGGAACAGTTTTAACTTTTTTTCCCGAGAAAGACGCGTACAGCAGCTGATTTCCGTTTAGATTAAAATGAAAAACTTGAACAGTCTTACCGCCAGGCAGGTTGAAAACGAGGGTAAATGGCCTTCACAGCTTCCGTTGCACGCAGGGTAGAGTGTGTTGCTGTGCAGTAGAAACGATCGTCGCCAATAAATTGTAGTAATCAAGACGAAGGTGAGTAGAGTTGAATTGAGGTTTATTAGAACAAAACTGCACAGCAGACAAGAGCCAGGACAACTGCCTCCCACACCAACCGCTTCTCCTCTCTTCTCAACTCCCCACAGTTCTATACCTCGTAACTAGGCAACCCAACATTCCACACTATTAATACAGGCACAGATAAACAGCTGTAAACAGGTGATAGATACAGGTGTAGAGTATAACAACTTGTTGCCCTTGAAATCAAAAGAAAATATGTCCTGGGAGTGGGGCTACGGGAATTCCACATCCCTGAGCACAGTTTGACAACTATGAGTGTTTTTGATTACTAAAGGTGTTACTGTGACAGAGATTTTCATCTGTGTTTGCTGTTGGGTCAAACTATAGTACAATGTTTTAATTCCTCTTTTGCTTTTGAAGATAATGAATTTCGTTTTAAAGTCTTGTACAGGGATGCCAATATAATTTTTGGGTTCTTTTCTTCATTTGGAGTTCCCACATGATATATGATGATATGTACTATGACACTAAGGGGTCGATTCCGATCCTGTATTTTTTTTTTCCGTACGACTCGTATCCGTATTTTTTTCCGTACGAATCGTACAAGTCACGTCCGACCCGTGAAGTACGGTTCGTACGGGAAAAAGTACATACGGATCGGCCCGATCCGTACGAATCGTAGCGGGAAAAGTTGTACGAGACGGACCCGGACACTTTTCCGTACGGAAAACGGCCCGTACACGTGGAATGACTTGTACATATGCAATGGCGGTGTACGCACCGTACATAGCAATGGCGGTGTACGTACCGTACATAGCAATGGCGGTGTACGCACCGTACATAGCAATGGTGGTGTACGCACCGTACATAGCAATGGCGGTGTACGCACCGAACATATGCAATGGCGATGTACGCACCGTACATATGCAATGGCGGTGTACACACCGTACATACGCAATGGCGGTGTACACACCGTACATAGCAATCGCAGGGGACGCACCATACATACTCAATGGCAGTGTATGCACCGTACATATGCAATGGCTGTGTACGCACCGTACATAGCAATGTCCGTGTACGCACTGTACATACACAATGCATGGGGGTGTGTGCCTTTACGACTCGTACCCCTGTACCGTACTGAACCACGGACACTGTAAAACAGCACAAAGAGGGTCTATTCGACTCGCACAACACCACAAAACACGTCTACAGTGCACAAAAAATGGAAATGACTGACCTGGACACATCCAAACAGGCAAACAGAGGGGCAAACTCACAACCACCCCTTATAACACACCCACCAAAAATTCAAACTGAGGCCCACCCACAAATGAACCAGTAAAAAGGGCCCACACACACAAACCATGAGCCTTTGCAACAGACTCACTGCAGCTAGAGAGCACACACCAACAACTGCACCCCTCCACCTTAACATATACACCTTCACACAACCTCCTTCACACATACCCCCTCTTCACATTCAGACCCACACCGTCACATTCAGACCCACACACCCACAACCATCCACACCCTCACCCCACACCATGCCCACAGACAAGAATCCAAAGTTCACAAGGGAGGAGCTGGAGATCCTTGCCAATGAAGTCATCAGAGTCGAGCCACAGCTGTTTGGAACGTTGGTCAGACAGACCAGCATAGCATAGCTGAAAAATAACGCCTGTGGCAGAGGATCGTCGATAGGATGAATGCTGTTGCACCCATCAGAAGGACCAGGAATGAATGCCAAGCCAGGTGGTACGATCTGCGGAGGGCGGTAAAGCGCAAAATGAATGATGACTACGCCCAGAGCAACATCACTGGAGGTGGTGGGCCCCGCAGACCAGTACATTTCCATCCCTGGGAGGAGAAGGTGATGGCCCTGCTTCCGCCGGTGGGAGTACATGGAATGCAAGGAGTTCCAGAGCCTGGTGAGTACACAAACAACTTAGGTAACATGGGGGAAATGGCATCCACACCCCAACTACACCAAATGCACGCAACTACCCCCAAGCCCTCACCGGCCAGAACCACAGTCAAAAATAACGCTAATCCCACTAACATGTGTATGCTCCATTGAGAAAGCAAGGCCATGCTATGTCCCATGCTACACGAAGCAGCAACCCAAGAATGGATGTCCTGTATGCTGGGAGGGTGGGTGGCACAAAACACATTGTTGAACTCCAAATCAGACACAATTGCCCTCATCCCATATGGCCCAGGTACCTACCCATGCACCATGCGCAATGCACAGGGATTGGGAAAGTACTGACAAGATAGCTCACACTCGGCCCGGGTGTAGGCAGCACAAGGCCCTCCTGTGACCAGTGCAAACACAAACACCAAGACAACAAGGTCAGATATCTAGGACAGGAACTCACACTCACTGTCATGGCAGCATGCTCCATGGGGGGACAGCTACATCACCTGGGAGCCCCAGTGCCAAATCACACTACACCCACCAGCAGGCCCTGTCACACACACCCCTTACACAAGCAGACACCCCCGGGACAGGCAATGGATTTACCCACTGTCACAATGGACATGTAACACAACAACACCAATACATAGCCGAAGAATCATCCAAGCCAAAAATCTACATGTCAAAGACTCAGGAGAACATATCAATCTGTCCCCCGCAACATACCCATCCACAAGTGAACATTGAGGAGAATGCTAGGCACATACAACTACCTGGAGGAACAGTGCCAACTTGAATGTGTATGATACATGCATGTTGCATGAAACAGCATTAACTATGTCTGTCTCTCACACACAGGGCAACGTGATGAATCTACCCCCAACAATGGGGGTGAAGATTCACAGTCCCTGGCCCGGGAGGAACCTGATCCCACCGGCAGCGACGCCTCTTAACACTCCGCGGATGACCCTGGCCGACCTGGACCCTCTGGTTTCCAAGCCCCTGCAGAACCTGGTTCAGGACCATCTGTGCCAACCACCACCCCCATTCCTGCCACATCCCAGGAGACACCGAGGAGCCGTGCCCGCAGTGAACAACTGAGCCAGTCTGACCAGGAGGGACAAGGAGCGGCGGGCACCCAGGAGGAGGCAGACAACACCGCCACTGCCATCCCTCAGGGGTCCCGTAGACCCGATGTGCCCACAACGGCAGGCCAGGCTCGTGTGGGCAGGGGTGGTGGGAGTGGAGGCAGGCGGAGGCGAGAACCTGACCAGCCAGCTGAAGGGTCCGGTATGTCACACATACACAACATCATGGATGCATACCGGCGTGACACCAGGGAGTTCAGCCAGGTAGTGGTGACCCTCACAGAGATCAAGAACCAGCAGGCCGAGCAACACGCCAGTCAACAAGAACACCAAGGACGGATGGAGGCAAGACTGGTTGAGCTCCTGGCGGTGCAAAGGGACATAAGCCATTCACTCCGTCGGATCGCCGACAACATGGGCAACCCTCCCTGTGCCACCAGGCGAAGACCACCACCAGCCACAGGGAGGGAGGAGGAGGAGGATTCTTCCGATGGAGTGTCCCAAGCATCGTCAAGGCCTGCATCTGAGGTTCTCCCGAGGAAGGTTGGTCGTCCATGGAAAAGACTGTGAGAGGCAGCGGCACATTCACATCTCCCAGGTCACCTGGCCTGGTACCTGGGCTTCATGTGCAACAGCATCACCTCATTGACTGACATCATCTGCCACATGGACCTGCTGGTCACAGCCTGACTAATGATGCCAAACACTGTGGTCTGGACTCTGATGACTTCAAATGGCAAGGATCCCATCTCCCCCTTTGAACTTTGGATTCTATGGTCCCTGCATTGCACCTTTTTCAGTGCACAAATCACGCCACAGAGCTATAATTAAATAATTAATATGTGAAATTTTATGTTGCAGTCATTTAGCATGAGTCCACAGCATACGTGTGGGGATATGTCAAAGTATGCCTGAGTGTGGAACTAACTCCAGCCATCCATACACTTGGATCTGAGTCCGGTCGAGGACACACATGTGTCTCAATGTATCACCAAATACAGACATGGAGCACAATACTCACCCGTGATGGCCTCAAGCTGCTGAGGGGGGGCTTGCAATACTGCTCAGACAGACCAATTTGGAAGAGTATCATGAAGGTGTAGAGGTCATGGGTCATGAGGGAGTCCCAGGTCTGTTTGGTGAGGTGGGAGAACTATCTCCTGCATGCAGTTTTTATGTGGATGTGATTAATGGTGGCCAGGGCAAGGTGGGCTGCATGGAGTTGGGCCAACGGGGTGTTGGATGACAGATGTCCAAGGTTTGTTTTGGGTCTGGGGTTGTGGACTGCCTCCTGAGTGTGGTCGAGGAGTCTGAAGGTGATCCTGCAGCAGACAGTGAGCCATTCTAGCTATCTCAGGTGGACGGTGATGTGGCTGGGGCTGGGGATGTTGAAGATGAGGTGTGAGGATGCACCCTGGATGTGGACAAGTTCTCCTGCAGTTTTGCTGTTGTTCTACGTAGAGGCCAGTGCTGTAGTTGAGCCGGCTGGTGTCGTGGACCTGGGGGACGGTCTGTCTTGCCTTGTAGTGGATCTATCTGTGGATCATTTGCAGCATGCGGAGGGTGTTGCAGCATGAGGTACAGATGGTGGTGAGTTGCATGGTAATTGTGAGCGATGGGTCCATGATGAACACCAGCTTGCGTGCGTGGCCACTGGGTGCTGGTGCGGTGCCCAGGCCGGTGGGACACAAGGAGTTGACCCAGCCGTAAGGGGACAATCCTCAGATGATGACCTTAGTCCTTTCCAAGTCCAGCCTCAGGTGGCTGATGTTCAGCCATTCGTCAATGGATCTCATGCCTTCTTGAAGTTTGGATCTGGCAATGGCTGGCTCTTTGGTGAGTTTGAGGAGCAGCTGGGTGTCAATGGCATATGAGATGATGATGATGAGGTTGTGTGCGCATGTGATGGTGGAGAGGGGGGTCATGGAGACATTGAAGATCCTCACGCTGAGAGAAGAGCCCTGGGGCATGTGCCACATGACCCCAGTGTACTACATGCTGCAGGGTGGAGGCCGACTCCCTGGGCCTTGCTGGTGAGCTACTTTCTGATTTAATCCTGGGCCCTCCTCTGGATACCAGTGTTGGAGATGTGTGAGCTGACAGTGTGTTAGCACATGGTGTACAATGCCGTTGAGAGGTCAAGGGGGGTGGGCTCACCATTGTTGAGCAGGGCAAAGTTTTTGTTGATGGTGGCAAGGATGACGGTTGCAGTGGTGTGATTACTGTGGAATATGGTCTGGTGCTGGTTGCCTGGAGCTGGTTGCGTGGAGGAAATTTGTCAGTTGCTTGTTGAGTGTCTTCCGGATGACATTTGCTGGGTAGGGAAGCAGGGTGATGTACCAGGAGATCCTGCAGTACTGCCGTCCGTTGTTTAAGAAGGGCCTGGGTCTCTGCATGCCTCCAGCACCCATAGAATGTGGCTAACTCAAAGGAGACATTCATGACGCGCTGGACGTGGGCTTCAGGATGGGGAATGATGTGGTTGAGATGTTGTGTGGGATGGGGCCTGATGGAGAGCCAGAGTGGATGGTGCACATGATCCAGGTGGTGTACTTGCTGCTGACGGGAGTCCAGAACCTGAGGGGGGTTTGTCCTGTGGATAATAGTGATGTCTGCCTCTGTGTGCCAAGGCTGTTGTGTATGGCCATGAGCTAGCAGGGGTACAAAATTGCAAGGGATGTGATCTGCCTTGCAAGGGTGGGGTGTCTTGGATGGAGATCTGCTGTCAGTTCACTCACAATGCTGATGAGCTCCTTGATGTCGTGTGTTTTGGTGTCTCGGCACTATCTGAAGGATCTCCACTTGTCCTTGCTGATGATATGGTGATGTCTGTGTGTGGTCTTTTCCAGGCCTGTAAAGTAAATGATGGCTCTTTGTGTTGCAAGGTTTGCACAAGAGTCCGGCTAGGTCTGTAGGAGTCCAGTAGGTCTGCTTTGTCCCAGGTGCCTTAACTGTTGTTGTGCTTCACAGGAAAGTCCGTCAATGTGGCAAGATTGTTGGATCAGTTGCTGATCCAGTGCGTGAGGTTTCAGGGTGTTGCGTTGGTGTTGTTTTGAGTGTCCCACACAGCTTGTCGGTGGTGACTTACATCAAGCATCTTTGGGGGATCGTTAGCGGGGTGTGGGACAGTGTGTTGCTTGTCGGAGACGTCGATTAAAATGTTGATGGACCAATGATGGATTGTGGTGTGTTCTCCTCCAGCCAGAAGTTACTGGCCCCCAACCATATGTAGCCTGTGGAGGTGAGGGCGTGCATGCAGACGTACGTGTTGATGGCTTAGCGCAATTGTGGATGTAGGCCTGGAGATCTGTAGATGAGTGTTACTCTGAGGGTTGCCAGGGAGTTGCTGCAAAACCGGATTTGTGACCCTGAGGGTGTACTTGTCAATAAATTGCAATTCATCCTCCGGGAATGTTGGTGCCGTCCCTGCGGGTGATCTTGTATCCGTCTGAGATGGCAATGAAGAAGTCGTGTGCTGAGGATGCTTATGTCCAGGTTACTGTCATGAAGGTGATGTGTGTGACTGTTGTGTTGAGGAGGTAACAGAGTCCAATGGCGTGCTGGTGGACGGAGCGGGTGTGGAGTAGGAGGCACATGACCTGGTTGTTCTGACAGGGTCGGGGAGGCGGGGCAGCGCAGTGTAGGCAGTTGGAGTTGCACACTCAGCATGCGAAGGTGTCGTGGGTGCGCTTAGGGGTTGCCTGATAGCAGGCGGATGATTGTCTGGAGGACATTGCTTGGAGGTTGGCTGCAGCATGAGCCTGTTGTGTGACGTGGGTCATGCAAAGACCAGAGGCTCGTGCACTGTGCACGTTGCAGGCGCAGACGGTCCTGCCTTTGGCACGATGTTGGCGCAACAGTGGCACAGACAAGCTGCTGGCTGCATTAAGAATGGGTGGAGGGGGGAAGGGAGGCGTGTGGGTTGCAGAATCAGGGCACTCAGCAGGGCGGTGCCGCAGGTGAGGCAGCAGCAGGCAGAAGGGATGAGAAACTAGGCAAACAGTAGCACACAAAGACAAGGAGGTCAGAAAGGCACAGTGCAACAGGTGTATGTAAAGGAAGGAGTGTCAGGTTACTCATGGGTCACTATGAGAAAATGTATGACCAATCACCAAAAATGACGGCCACAGGGTCAGGCAACAAAATGCGGAGCTGCGCACAGGAGACACACCATCAGCATGTGTTCACGTCCCGTTGTGGGGAGTAACCTGCACAAATACATACACAACCAGGGACTTCATGCACAATAGATATTATTAGCCATGAAGAACTGCATGCATGTTGCCGAAGTACACATACACATATGCTCAATATTTGACAAGTATGCCATAGATGACGCATGCAAACTGGCAAGAGAGCTGCAGTGACAGAGATAAGGCAATTTGGATTGTACTGAACACCTTTATTCCACATACACACACAAAGGGAAATGCATCCAAGCGAACAGACTCACAGGTCAGTTGACAGAACATGTGGGACATACGCTGGACCCCCCCTTCACGACACGGATGATGTCAATCCCAATTAACTGGCACACAAGTTAAGGGGATGAGCCAAACACATCCTGCTGCACACGGAGAGGCTGCAATTCCCCATAGAGCCTGTTGTTGTGATGTCCCACACTATGTCCACCCGTAGCATCCGCAATGTTTCAGAGGCAAGGTTTACACACATTGATGCCTTCATCAGGAGCCACACTCCACTACAGATGACTGTCAAGAAGGGTGACTATCATGTCATGGGAGTGATGCTACATGTTATATGCTCCATGGTGAGCAGACATGTATGCATGGTACCACAACATGCACAGAAGCAGGCCCACACATTCAAAACACGTACCACCACCAAAAAGCCTTGCTGCAATCCTTACCCAAACTGACATTTCCACATGTCCATGCATGTAACGCTGATTCAGCACACTTTGCAATCCTCATGAGAAATGGCAGGAGGACAACGATGACACGAGCAGACAACATGCGCAAAAACCTGGGAATGACAGACACACAAGAAGTCACCTAAAACAATTCTCGCCGCACACATGGACATTTACAAAAAATGAACAATGTTGGACACATGTAAATTTCAAAGAAAGTCTCTCCGCAAAACTGTGTGGCATGACATCATCACTAGAGTGACACATCAGAACACACATCAAAGTCACTTTGCATTCAGTCAGCTGGACACACACATTACAACACATGCCACTCAATGCTACAAGCTTGCATACTCATACCCAGTGACTCACCATTATGAGAAGAAGTTGCGTATGAGCTGACTCCGGATATCATCATCCTCCTCCTCCTCATCACTAGCCTCGTGAGCAAGCTCTTGATCCTCCACGGGTAGATGTTCCTGCTCACCCGGATCCAGGATGAGTGGCACTGCCTTCTCAACTGCCATGTTGTGCAGCATGCAACACACGCGAAATATTCGGCAGACCTTCTCCGGGGCATAAGGGAGAGACCCGCCTGTCTTGTCCAGGCACCGGAATCGGCTCTTCAGGAGTCCAAACGTCCTCTCAATCACTCGCCTGGTCTGCCCATGTGCATTGTTGTACCGGTGATCTGCAGCTGTTCTTGGGTTGCGGAGAGGTGTCAGCAGCCATGGCATGTTGGGATAGCCAGAGTCCCCTACATGGAAACATCATGTAAAAAAGTGGGTCAGGAGATGCCGTAAGAGCCAAAGATACTGCAACACACAGGACAAACAGAGTATACCCACCAACAAGACATGCTCGTTCGTTGTGCAGCCACAGCATCATTTGTGGCACCCTGCTATGCCTCATGATGTAGGCATAGTGTGCTGATCCTGGAAAACGTGCACAGACATGGCAAATCAGCATGTTAGCAAGACACACCACAAGGGCATTTATCGAGTGTTAATGTTTTCTATTGCGATAGGCTTGTTCCTGTGCCTGTGGTGGTACCAAAGCTACATTTGTACCATCAATGGACCCAATTACATGGGGCATCCCTCCCAGGGCAAAGAAATCACCCTTGACATCTGTCAACTCCTCAGGAGTAGGAAATTTGATGAATTCATCAAGGTGCTCCAACATGTCTGCTAAAGCATCACGCAGGACACGACTGAACATTGTCTGTGACATGCCACCAACATCAGCTATGGTGAATTGAAACATACCTGTGGCAAAAAAATGTAGGGCTGCCATCACCTTCATCTTGGGGGTCAGTGCAGTAGGATACCTGTGTCGCGGTTGCAGGTGTGGTGCCAGCTTGTCTGTCAAGTCCTCAATCAACTTGCGAGTGAATCTGTAACGGTGGATGCAGGCACGTTCCCTCATGGCACCCAAGTCTGGCATTGTTCTTGGGACAGGCTGTGCCCTGCAAAACATTGTTTGTAAGAATGAAGATTGAGAGTCTGCCAATATCAATGTCAATGAACATAGCACATGCTACACTGCTAATACACAGCAGGTAACTATGGAGTCGGGTGTGTGCAATATATATAGGACACATATGCCAGCTTGCTGGCACTCCTACAAAAAGTCAGATACACCTGTTGATTGTCAAGTCTACATGACATGCCCTGAAATGAGTTGTTGGCCAGTCTGAGTGAAGAGCCACAGATATCACCGGAGTGACACACAACCACATAGCTGCATTGGAAGGATGTCATCTCATCCACACAGCTGACTGCAAGGCACACGCACAGATCACATGGAATGTCAAATGTACATATCAAACACATTGCGATGAAGGGGTACACGTGACAAGAGAAAGACACAGCCATTGAGACAACGCAGACATGTATGCCTGGGAAAATATGATGTCCGATGCACACTGACCCTACAGCGGTGGGAATCCACATGTGGCATGGTGTGCGTAGATGTGTTCCATACCCATCTCCACACAGACCCATGTTGGATGCACCAACAGCAGATGCAGTTGACGGAACACTGACATCAAGCTCATGGGAACACATGACACACACCTGACATAGTCACAAAGGGGCACGCTGATCGTGACATGCCAGTTGATAGAGTGTCCCTGTCCCTGGCATCAGGACACAGGTGCGGGTGTTGATGACTGTGCCATCCCACAGCTGCTGTGTATGACACAGTTGGACTGAAGACACACATGTGGCAAGTGGCAAGGTGATGTGTGCCACATTGTGCCCCATCACATATGACATGTGTCCACAAGTCATCACACATCAATTGTGCAACTAGATGAGATGACCTGTGCAATATCACTGGCTGCCACACCTAGGGCCTGCACATGACAGTATGCAATGACAACTACTTGATGGACATCCTTATGCGACTCGTAGCCCTCCATTCCTGGCATGTGTGCGCCTGTATTACCATTGTAAGCGTGTGAAATGCGTACCCGTACGTGTGAACTAGTGCGTACCCGTACGTGTCAAACGCACTGTACTACTAGTGCGTACCCGTACGTGTCAAACACACTTTACTACTAGTGCGTACCCGTACGTGTGAACTAGTGCGTACCCGTACGTGTTAAACGCACTGTACTACTAGTGCGTACCCGTATGTGTGAACTAGTGCGTACCC
Organism: Triturus cristatus; assembly: GCF_964204655.1. Classification (NCBI taxonomy): domain Eukaryota; kingdom Metazoa; phylum Chordata; class Amphibia; order Caudata; family Salamandridae; genus Triturus; species Triturus cristatus. Next base: position 242,197,894 of record NC_140579.1, read on the forward strand.
GTACGTCTCAAACGCACTTTACTACTAGTGCGTACCCGTACGTGTGAAATGCACAGTACACCCGCTATCATCGCGTGTGTACGCTTCGTTTCACCATTGTACTTGTGCCGTAGGGGTACGTGTGAAATGCACCGTACACCCGCTATCATCGCGTGTGTATGCTTCGTTTCACCATTGTACTTGTGCCATAGGGGTACATGTGAAACGCACCGAACACCCGCTATCATCGCGTGTGTACGCTTCTTTCCACCATTGTACTTGTGCCGTAGGGGTACGTGTGAAACGCAAGGTACACCCGCTATCATCGCGTGTGTATGCTTTGTTTCACCATTTTACTTGTGCCGTAGGGGTACGTGTGAAACGCACCGAACACCCGCTATCATCGCGTGTGTACGCTTCGTTTCACCATTGTACTTGTGCCGTAGGGGTACGTGTGAAACGCACCGTACCTGTGTGTGGATTTCAAAATTACATAGGGGACACATAAGGGACAAGTATTAGGCCCTAAATGCATGCTGGTTGTCATGGAGACAGAGTTTTCAGTTGAAAAGTGTCGATCATGTGTCCTGGAACAGTCAGTTGGCCATAAAATACAATGTTGCAAAGTGGTTGTTGACTTGACATGATGCTCAAAATTTGAACGATGCGAATGCTGTCATTGGTGTATGTTTAAAGGGATTGGAGTAAACGTAGGATGCGAATGAGTCTGACCAATCACTATGTACTCCTCTAAATGAATGCCCCTGAGCAAGACAGATATAAGGCAGCCAGAACCCATGAGAGGGCACTTGCCTGCACAACTTTCCAGTCGACCACACTGCTGCTGTCTCTGCTTCCTCTGGACCATGTCACGTACTGTGGAGAGGGCCCAGCCATTCACCCAGGAGGAGAATGAGGCCTTGCTGGACTGCCTCCTCCCACAGTACACCAAGCTGTATGGGAGACCAGTGGAGCAGGTGAGTGCTGAGTCCACTTCCTTTGCCTATGCACCTGTTGTGTGATTGTCAATATTGTTCCAGGTAGGACAGACATGCAATATTGTTTAGAGTGGGTCCCAGGGGGGGACATGCTGATGTCTCTCATGCAGAGCATGATGTAGTTCCTGTGTGCACTCCTCACTTGCATTGTGCTTACTGTGACTTTCACTGCATAGTGCATGACACTTTCAGCCTGGCAAATCCTTGGTGGCTGTTTTTCCTATTGTCCTGAGGTGATTCAGTGGTCCCCCCGGTGTGACAGGTGACTGTACCCACAGACGTGTATGAGTTGAGTGGGCCTGTGGTAAGAGTGTCCAAATGATGTGTACGACCTCATGGACATTGATGTGTGTGAATGTTGCTTGTCATGTGGGTGAGTGTCTATGTGAAGTGTTGCACCACAGCTGCAACAGATCAACCCATCTGATGTGACAAGTAAGCCGTGCTGTGTGTCTGACTTGCAGAGCTAGCATGACACCTGTGACACCCCACTGGCAAGTGGCACATGTGCAGAGTGAGGGTTGTATCCGCTGTTGTCAATGACAAGCGAGTGATCTGTGCTTGGGTGTGTCTGTCTAGTATGCTGATGGTGCGTCAGTGGAGTGGGACATGTGACTGCTTGGCACGTGCTGGCCTTTAGCCTGCTGTTGCATGTGCTGCACAGTGTGTGGCATGATCAGTGAGTGTGTCGCACCCCTCATGCCAACCTGTTGACTTTGAATGCCATGTAGTGCATTGGGGATTGCACACAGGCCAATTTCTTATTGTGTATGATGTAATTCCTGTCTGTATCCTATGCCCTGTTCAACATTTCAATGATGTTCAAATGCGTGTCTCTGGGACATGGATCAGGTGTATTGATGTTGTGTCACTTTGTCATCCTGACAGGTAACTGCCTACGAGAAGGGGTGATCTGGAAAAATATCGTCAGGGCCGTGAGATCTGAGGGGGAGCGTAGTCGGCCGCTGCCACAGGTCCGCAAGGACATCCGGTGCTGGACCCGGCGGATCGCCCGGGTCCAGCTGGGGCTCGACAGTCCTCGCCCCCACGGCGGCCACCGACGCCTGACCCCCCACATGAAACGTGTCCTGGCGGTGGTATTCCCTGAGCTAGATAGGCAGTTACAGGAGAGACTGCAGCAAGGAGGGGGTAGGTACATGGCTGTTTGTCGTGTTATGTGTCGCCAGCTTTTGGAAGTGCTCTGTAGCCTGGATACACTCCCAGAGTATATATGTGCAGTGCATTTTCGGTTCCCCAATGTCACCTGGTGCTCTTTTTCATCCCTTCCCCTCCTTGACATGTGTCCTCTGGTCTGTGTGTAATCACATTTGCACATGGTCATCTAGGGTGCCAGTAAATCTAAGTGCACATTGCTTTCTGCATCATGTGGGAGGGTGGTCTGTGACTTGTGTTGGTACCTTGCCTGTGCCATGACCTGTTCACTATGTTGGGGGTCCATATTTGTTGTCACTGATGATGATTCTCAACATAGGAGTGTGAGCTTTCAACTGAACCCCCTTGCAGCATGCATGACCAATGTTGTGGCCTCAGACATGAGTGGGAGATATGCATAGTGCCATGACGGTTGAACATGATACAGTCAGCTCATTCCAGGACCATGGAGCAGTGTGCCCACTACAGTCCCCTGAGACACCCTGGCCTCCTAATCATGTGTGCCATCCAACACTGTGCACATTCTCTGTGGGTTCAGCATAGGTCTGCCTCTGTGGCATTGTTTCCTGGCCTAGTTAGTATTTTGCTAATGTGTGCTACATGTGTCCACTGGACAGTGATACACCATTTTGCTTGTGCATACTCACACTGGGCAGTGCCTGTGTGGCTATTCACAACAATCTGTTGATGGTTGTTTGTCACAAATATGTGTTGCCAGCCCCATGAGGTGATGTTGTGTAAATGAAGCTATTTTTCCAGCACAGTTATTGTAACCCTGAATAAGAGGTGTCACTTCTTGATCTGTATCAATCACATTGACTCAGGTATGAGGTGGGGTGTGCGGGAGAGGCATACATGTGCAACCCTGATTTTTCATTGCCAGGTCTGACTTGTGTGTGAGACTTGGCTTTACAAAGAATCACCGTGCAGTGCCCCTGTGATGGTGGCCAGTGCTTAATGTTCGTGCTTTGCAGCCTGTGTCAGATTTTTAAAAACATGATTCCTGCTCATACATTTTTTGCACCTGTGTTTGGTTCAGATTCAACGCAGTTTGGACTTTGTGTGCTGACATCTGTGTGTACATTCTGGCTTGCCATGAGGGTGTCCCCACAGTACAGCTAGGCTTTTTTTCTACCCAATTGGAGGCCCAATAGCTTATGCATTGTCCTGGGTGTGGACATGTGTGCCACTCAAGATGACAGGCAGTAGGTCATATGTGTAGTCAACTGTGTAATCAGGTGACGGATGGCCATGTGACAACTGACATAATTCAAGTTGTTAGTAAAAATAATTTGTACCTTGGCCCTCACAGCACTTGTCAACAGTTCTTCATGTTTTAAATGTGGAAATTTGATGATTTGTGTTAAGAACACTGATGTGCCTGCATGAAAAAAGTCTCCCAAGGAAGTGCACACCAAACGACATTTCCACTTTCATGGAACACACAGGCACATTTTCTAAGAAGCCACTGTTAGAATTAAATGGTGTTGCAGATTCTCCATATACATGTTCTCACAGTGCTCTTGATTTTGTGAGACTCCTTTGTTGTTGGTGATACAAACTGACGAGTCTCAAGACATCAAGACCTCCGTGGGCCCATGTATATGTACTTTCTGCAACACCATTTATTTCTAACAGTGGCTTCTTAGAAAAGGTGCCAGCTTCTTCAATGACAGTGTAAATGTACTTTTGTGTGCACTGCCTTGTGCGACGTATTTCATGCAGGCACATGAGTGTTCTTTTCACAAAAAGGCGAATTGGCACATTCAAAAGATGTCGATTGTGTAAAGTATTGTGAGTCCCAAGGTAGCAAAATTTTTTCGTTTTGTGTTCCAAAGTACTTACAGGTCTCTGAGTGTGGTGACACCTTGAGTATTGAGGTGTGTCAGTTTACGTTGGTTGCACCACTACTGTTTCTTTCAGGGTAAACAAGAGGTGGCATGACTTCATTGTATTGCTGTGCTCACCGGTTCACAGACACTAGCTTCTCAGTGTATTTCTCATTCAAGTTGTGGCCTTTTGTGTTCTTTTTTTCCTGGTGTCCAAGTGGCATAGTGGGTCTACCAACTGGGCAGTACAGGGCTTACATATGTGCGGAGTTATCTAGCTGTTACTCATGATGCATTGCCTGATATGCACTGTGACCAATTGTTCTTGCGCTCATGTGTCAGATGTATACAGGTGACTGATGCATTTCGGTTTCTTCTCCTTGCCCACAGCATCATCATCCTCAACCGAGGGAGACACCTACATGGACCTGGAGGAGGGACCCAGTGACAGTGCCACCAGTGCTGTGGATTCAGAAGGACCCAGTGGCACGGAGGGCGAGGGGAGTCAGTCGGAGGACCTGTCTGGAGGCGAGAGCAGCTACGACGCCGACGGGTCCGAGGCTGACATCCTCGAGGAGGCGGAGGCTGCAACACCAACTGGCAGCATCCCCACATCTGTCCCCGCCTCCTCCATTACCATCTCCGCCCCTTCTGTCCGTGCAGAGGCCCACCATGTCTCCTTCGGCCCAGGCTCCGCACCCCCTGCCCCTATCACCCCTGCTGCCCTCAGTGAAGAGTCTGTGGACATATTGCGGCAGTTGCAGGTTGGGCAGGCATCAGTGCTGAATGTCCTCCATGGACACACTCAACTGCTCACATAGATGGTGTCGTTCATGGAGGGCATGTCAGCAACGATGTCTGACTAACGCAGGTTTCTGCGGTCCATGGACTCTTCACTGACGGCAGCAGTTTCTCTCCTGCAGCGCTCCATCCCCTCCTCTACCCCGGACCCATCCACACTGCCCTCTCCCATGCCTGCCCAACGCACACCCAGACAGTCACGGGCATGCACCCCACCAGACACATCCAGCACACCCACAAGTAAGGCACAGCGCACACCTCCTGGCACGCACACTCAGGGGGATGTAGGCACACCCACAGGGTCTGGGGGCAGACGACATACACGCAGCCACAGTCGCAGTCCCCAGTCCTCGCAACCCTGTTCCTCCAAGACCACTCCCCTTAGCTCCCCTGCCAAACTCTCACCCAAGGAGATCAAAATGGGTGGGTTGGACCTCGCCCCCACTGAGCGACCACCCCACAAGCGGGCGAGGAAGTCCCCGGGCACGGGAGTTGAGTCCCCCACCATGTCCACCCCCTCCCCCAAGAGTGCTGCACCCCATCCCTCACCCACCACACCCTCTGTTGACCCTGGGGAATCCTCAGGTGCAGGGGTGCGGATGGAGGCACTGGCAGCGGTGTGCAGCGCCGAGCTCGCATCCACCTTCGGCGCTTCCCCACCCCCTGTGGTGGAGACATCCCCCCCTGCACCCGCAACACCTACCCTTCCCCCTCCTGTCCCTGCGGTGCCTGGTACTGCCACTGATGATGCCCCCCCCGGTCGACAAACCTTGAGGTTCCTTTGTGCAGGCAAGGTAGGGGTGGACGTGGTCCCCTACGTCCACCCTTGGACTTGAGAAATGGACTGGCCATTGGCCTTTGTACATAGACTCTTTTTAATTAATTGTTTTTTGGTGCTGAATAAAGCTTTTTCTTTTACTTTCAACACTGTTGCATTTCAGGTACTTGACGTTGGTGATGAGGCTCATGGAGTTGGTGTTCTGGTAATGTGTTAGGGTTATGAGAAATGTTTTTGTATGATGGTCATGAGGTGGACCATGGTATCTGTGTGCCATCACAATGTCTCTGCAAAGAATCATTGGTGGTGTGTGTTCTTTTTGTTTGGAGACATTGTCCCAAGGAGTGTTCCTTCCTCTGTGGCACCTGACATCTTCACTGCAAACAGTTGCACAATTGTTGTGCTGACCTGTGTCAACATTTCCTTTGTTGGTGAGGGATACCTTCAACAATGGCCTTGCCTGCTCACTGATGTCTCCTGCTGAATCGTCTGTGCCATCCTTGCTAGTCACTGTACTTGTGTTTTGGGTATGTAGGAATGCCTTCAGGGACAAATTGGCCCTTTTCAGCACTATGCATGTGTGTAATCACGGCCTACCACACAAATAGTACTTGTTATGCAGGGGATTTGGGCACCTGACTCACAATTGTGGGCATTGTATATAGTGGAATAGAACCCTATTGCTTCCATGAGAGACAACATCTTGGTGGATGGACCAGCACCTGAACATTCCTATCACTCCTGGGATGTGCGTGACAGTGTGTGTTCCCTTTGGCTATCTTAGTTTTGTATGCAGTTACATGACTATACAGTGTGTTGGCATGAAATCAGGGTGTGTATTGTGCTGCATCCACCATGGGTGGGTATGCATGTGTTATATGTCCTCACACCCACATGTGGTGTTTCATGCAGTGTGTGAAAGACATCCATCCTCCTGGGAGTGGGACACTGCTGTCAGTGATGTGTTGTCATAGCACTATCATCATAGTCCAAAGTTAGGGATGCGTCCATACCACCATGTAGGTGTGATCATCTGATAATGATGTACACCCCCCATATCTATGTCCACTGCTGGGAGTGCTCTGCACCCACCCCTCATATGTCTGGACACTGCTGGGAGTCCTCTGCACCCACCCCTCATATTGCAGGCCACTGCTGGGAGTCATATGCACCCACCCCTCATATGTCTGGACACTGCTGGTAGTCATATGCACCCACCCCTCATATGTCTGGACACTGCTGGGAGTCCTCTGCACCCACCCCTCATCTTGCGGGCCACTGCTGGGAGTCATATGCACCCACCTCTCATATGTCTGGACACTGCTGGGAGTCCTATGCACCCACCCCTCATATTGTAGGCCACTGCTGGGAGTCCTCTGCACCCACCCCTCATATGTCTGGACACTGCTGGGAGTCCTCTGCATCCACCCCTCATATTGCAGGCCACTGCTGGGAGTCCTCTGCACCCACCCCTCATATGTCTGGACACTGCTGGGAGTCCTCTGCACCCACCCCTCATATTGCATGCCACTGCTGGTAGTCATATGCACCCTCCCCTCATATTGCAGGTCACTGCTGGTAGTCATATGCACCCACCCCTCATATGTCTGGACACTGCTGGGAGTCCTCTGCACCCACCCGCATATTGCAGGCCACTGCTGGGAGTCATATGCAGCCACCCCTCATATGTCTGGACACTGCTGGGAGTCCTCTGCACCTACCCCTCATATTGTAGGCCACTGCTGGGAGTCCTCTGCAACCATCCCATATATTGCAGGCCACTGCTGGGAGTCATATGCACCCACCCCTCATATGGCTGGACACTGCTGGTAGTTATATGCACCCACCCCTCATATTGTAGGCCACTGCTGGGAGTCCTCTGCACCCATCCCATATATTGCAGGCCAAAGCTGGGAGTCATATGCACCCACCCCTCATATGTCTGGACACTGCTGGTAGTTATATGCACACACCCCTCATATGTCTGGACCCTGCTGGGAGTCCTCTGCACCCACCCACGCACCCCCTTGGAGCAGTACACTGCTGGCCTGGACCTACACACACACCAATATGAACGTAACATGCTGGGCCAGTCCTCTAAGCCCACATTCCTGGCGTGTGTACGCCTCGTATCCCAAATGTACTGGTGCCGTAACGGGGTACGTGTGACATGCACCGTACCCACGCATTAATTGTGTGTGTACGGTCCGTATCACAGTTCTACTGTGCCGTAGGGGTACGTGTGGTGCGCACCGTACCCACTCATTCATTGCGTGTGTACGGTCCGTATCACTGTTCTACTGTGCCGTAGGGGTATGTGTGGTACGCACCGTACCCACACATTCATTGCGTGTGTACGCTCCGTATCACTGTTCTACTGTGCCGTAGGGGTACGTGTGGTACGCACCGTACCCACGCATTCTTTGCGTGTGTACGGTCCGTATCACAGTTCTACTGTGCCGTAGGGGTACGTGTGGTACGCAACGTACCCACGCATTCATTGCGTCTGTACGGTCCGTATCACTGTTCTAATGGTGCCGTAGGGGTACGTGTGCAACGCACCGTACACGTCCACTTCTGTTGTTGCGGTACGCAGAGGTTGCTGGCCACGTCCCCCCTAGTGACCAGACCCTGGTGGTAATGTATGGCCTCCATATTATAGGTTTGGCTTTGAGTATGGGGTTTGTTTCCTGCCCCTCACCCCCACCCTGGCCCCTGGGTGTTGTTCTCACCTTCTGCGGCATGTGCATCGGGTGCGGTGCACCAGGTCGTAGGCCAAGAGGACCGGGATGACACGTACGACGGGGTTCATGGCATGTACGTCGCGTAGCGGTTCGCGTCGGACTCTGCTTTTCCGGCTGTGTTTGACTCCCGTAAAAAAAGAGCCGTACGGAGTGACGTAGGGACGAATCGTACCTGCTGGGCCGGAAACCACTGCCTGAATACAGGGAACAGGGGAGGATGTATACAAACAGAAAAGGGATATGAATAGACCCAAATGGAAAGAAATGTTTACCAACAACAGTGCTTGTCCCCATGGCCCGTCTTTTTTCATGGTTCAACACTTGTACGATGTGATAGGAAGATCAGACTGCTTTCCTAAAGCTGTATTTCCAATGCCTCAGGCCAATTCATTTCCCCACATGGAATGGACTTCATCAACATACCCCCTACTAAAACTACAAGTACGTGTTGGTTATTGTGTGCATGATCAGCAAATGGACTAAGGCATGCAAATTCAAGAACAGCAATGCACAAACTATTGCCAAATGCCTCCTGAAAGATTTCAATACCGCGCTTTTGAGAACCTATGCTTTCGGGTTCTGAAAATGGACCGGCGTTTATCTCACAGATGATTGAGGGGTTGTGCAAAGGACAAGGAGCCACACAGAAACTACATTTGTTCCACGGAAACTACCAAGTGGGAATGGTATCCCAAGCTCATCCTGAAGGGTTGCACGTGCTACACAGAGGAGAAAGGACGAGTGTGTAAGCGGGCCCCAAGGATACTTCACTTAAAGAACGTCTGGAAACATCGACGACCCAACCCCCTCAGTCTACAAGTTGTGACAATGAGACATCTTTACCTTTTCCTCACTTTTTTTTCTTCATATTGAATGTGCCTAAGTAATAAGAAGTGCTTGCAAACCTCTCAAATTACTTGAAGGCAGGCACCAACGGTTACTTTTTCTGTTTAAAGGTATCATCTCTGAGGCTCTACATTATTATTCAGCAGACTTTTTTTTAACATAGTACAGACGCAGCAGAAGATAAGACATTCTTCCAACTAGTCACACTAGCCACACGTACCAACGATTGGAACAATGCCTCAAGACTTTCTCAAGACTTTCAGAACAATTGGAGAAAATGATCATGGTTGCTACTAGCAGCATTGACCCCCCATTGCTGCTATTATAATGACTTTTGTACTACATTGAATAAATTGGCATTGAGAAGGACGGGACAGGGGGACAGTTGGCAGAGCATGTGTTAAAATGTCATACCTGTCTCTAAATACGTGGGCTGTGTCCTAATGTACAATATGCTCTTCAGTAAATAAACTGAGTACGTAGCAGTTGCACCTCCTGAGAAATGCATAATTAGCAAAGGGAGAACAAGGTTAGAACAGGGAATGTGAATGTCTTAGCACTTATAGAAGTTGTAGAGGTAACAATAGGACTACACTAAATGCAGCCTGCAACCATTACCAAATACCTCAAAGACCTGAAAGGTATGCTGTGAGGATTTTGTTCATAAAATAAACAAGAGGAGAGAATGAGAGAGGGTAGATTGTGTATCATAGCATGCCCCAGGCCCGTTCTGTCCACACCTGAGGTATGAGGCCCTTGTCCTTGCCCTGCCAGCCTAATTTGTAGGCCTTGTTAAATTGACCAGAAGGTCCTGTGTTACTATATAACAAATACCCTGGGACATCCCTACCACTTGGCCAGCATGAAACCCCTGTGTAGGCCCATCTCTTTAATATGTAGGCCTCTTTGTTAAATTGACCATAGTTCTGCCATTTTACTGTATAGCAGACTGAAGGCAGGTCTGATCCAAATCGTATCCAGCTCCTCTTTCTGTGAGGCCTCCTGCTCCAAACTAAGAGCCCCCACCCTACCCGTGTGCCAAGTGCACTAGCGCAAAGTTCAACATCTCCCTGTTCTTTCGACATACAGTGGGCTGCTTCCTCGGCTGGTACATACTTTTAAGGAAGTGGCCACCGCAGATGTGTCAAGCTAAAGAACACGGGAGATTTATACATGTATATATAGAATTCCCGTACAATACCCATTTTTCTGCTTCCAATTTACGGCAAGCGCTTGGCCTGAGAAACTGACCTTTTCACCTAGCTCACGTACCACAGTTACTGGAAAGGGTGTCACCATGTATGGTAAAATATTAGAACCATACCGTAAGTCACGAGGTAGACGTGCCATGAGATGACGATACCGTAGGCACTTCTGACCGCCTTAGAGAGTATAAGAAGGGAGACCATAGATACATCTTTGGACTACCTCGCTGTCTGTATGTAGGTAACAGGCAGTGTAGGTTTTTCCCCAAGAGCTGAGAAGCTCTTGTCTTGTCTTGCTTAAAGTGTCTTGTTCTGCTTTGCTTAAAGTATTTTGTTCTATTTTACGTATATGAAATGTCATTTTGTGTTTAACCATTGTTCTCTTTACGTTTGCATTTAAATTGTTTTGTATTACAATTGCAGGATTGCTCACTCTTGGGTAAACGTGAATGTTCCTAGGTAAAAGTGTTACGTATCCTGAGACATATATTAATTCATTTATGCTGTTTTCATGGTGCATTTATAAATGTGTTCTTTAGATTTCGTCTCTCTCTCTCTCTGACAGTACAATAGTTAAGATACAGAAATACCATCTAATCCATGTGACTATCTGGACTCTGTATTTTGTATTTTATGCCTTTGTCTTGCAGTTTTTATGAATTTGCACCTTCTCAATAAACTGCCAAACTTCTTTGCTTCAAATTCCAAGGCTCACATGTCTGTTTCCTTAATTTTTAGAGCGAGCGTTCCTAGGCACCCCGGCACAAATTAAGGTGCCCCTTTTGTCCCTAACTCACTCCCTCGCTCACTCCGTGAAGGCTCCAAGAGCTCTGGGCTCAGCCCCTGCCCCATTGACCCTCCAACATTTATGTAAGTAATTTCTATCTACTTTATTTGGAAATTCTTTCTGAAACTTTTCTACATTAGTTTTATTCTCACTGTGTCCTTCTATTGTATCTAAGGTAACTTTAAATGAAATCATCAAAGCTAAAATACTCCATAGAAGCATTAGTAATCCTGTACAACAACAACACATTTTTAGCCACCTTCTAAGAAAACTGCATTTAGTTTTTCTATTCTCTGTGTTTGCCATTTCGAAAAATGAACAGTGTCTTTTGACTTAGCCTCTTCTACTTCACAACTAGTTTTGTCTAACCCAATGCTCTAAGCGCCTACTTGGTTCTATCAGTTATTTCTACTCCAGTATTTTATTGTCTTTCCATTGATATTTCCTTTGGTCTCTTCAGTTTGGCATTTGATCGTCTTTTACTTTCTTCTCATAATCTTGATACAGAACTTCCTGAACATCCGTCTCTTCTCCAATATCGAACAAGATAACTCTCAGGATTTCCGATTCTTCGTCTTCCTCAACCACTTCTTGTACAGTCACCTCTGGGTTTTCTTGGCTATCTGCCTCTTCTTTAATTTCAGGCAAAGCCACATATGACCATTCTGGCGACTTATACTTATGGTTAGGTTTTCTTGTTCTCTTATTTTCCTCCGCAGTAGTTATTTCCTCACTTTTCAGTTATTCTTGACTGGATACTTCATGCACTTGTTCTGCTTTTGATGAATTTACTCGTGTTAGTCGATATCTCAATCTCTTTATCTTGTTTGGCCAGATTTCCTGTTTTGCTGATCTTTTCGAATTATTTCCTTTATTATTCTTTTCAGCTCTCCATGCTCTCTTTCTCAGGACTCAACCTTCTGGTATCTCTTCATCGCTATCTTCTCTTTCTGTTTCAACTGGCTTTTTGTTTTCAGCTGTTTCCCTTTCCACCACTTTATTGTTCCCTACTTCTGTCCCTCCTCGTGGTTCCTGCACACAATCTTCCTGCTGATTAACTATCCCTTCTTCTAACTGAGTGTTTGGATTCCCTACAACTCCTTGGGGATCTTCCACAAGAATCTTTCCCTCGCTCTCTGTATCTGGCACCTGTCCATCTATTTCTTTTATTTCGGGTGGAATTTCTCTCAACTTTTCATTAGGAATTTCTTTATCAAGAATTTCCTTTATTATCTTTTCACTGTTTCTCTCTTGCCCAGTACTTGCTTGTCTCTGTTCTGTTTCCGAGTCTGAGCTAGTATCTGAAATCTGTAATTTTCTTCTCAAGGGAATATTTTCTGGAGCTACAATCACATCTGGTTCTGATTCCCCCCTTTCTGGGTTCTCTCTTGTTCTGTTGTCTTCAGTATCAGATTCAGAGCTTGACTCTGATTCCTCGAAATATTCTCCTTCTTTTTGTCTACTGGATTTGGAATTCGCAGTGTATGACTAGCATGGATCCTGTTCTTTATTCCAGCACACTTTACAGCTGTGGTTGTGGTCAAAATCACTTGTCGTGGTTTTCCCCAACGTGGGACCAGACAGTTCCTTCTTCTGTGTACTTTGATTCTCACCCAGACTCCTGGGCTCAGATCATGAGCTTGCTTCTTTTCAAGGGTGGTGGCATCCGATCCAACCTGATGAAACACAGAATGAACTGCGTCAGCCAGTCCCTTACAGTAATCCAACACCAAGTCATCAGTTATAGGCAACAGCTTGTTGACTGGAATAAAAACATGTCGCATTGCTCTTCCCATGACAATTTCATGGGGACTCAGACCTGTGGTTCTATCTGGAATAGATCTAATAGTCATGAGTACCAGAGACAAGACATCAGGCCATTTCAAACCTGTGGCTAAACACATTTTTCCCAATCTGTTTTTAATAGTGCCATTCATTTGTTCCACCACACCAGAAGCCTCTGGGCGATATGCACAATATAGTTTTTGTTGTACATTCAATGCCTCACAAATCAATTTCATGATCTCATTATGGAAATGCTTTCCTCTATCTGATTCAATTGTCACTGGGAGCCCAAATCTAGGGATAAATTCCCTCAAAAGCAATTTTGCTACTGTAATTCCATCACTTCTTCTTGTGGGATATGCTTCTACCCATCTAGAAAATAAGCAGACCATCACTAGAACATACCTCAACCTGTTACAAGGAGGCATTTCAATTAAATCAATCTGCATTCTGGTAAAAGGCCCTCCTTCTCGACCTATTGTTCCTAGACTCACTACTGTCTTTCTTCCAGGATTGAACTGCTGACATATTAGGCCTCGGCTACCAGTCTGAATTTTGCATTGTACAACGTTTACTTAAACGACCTAATCATGGCATCTCTCCCTATGTGTGCTTGTCCATGATACATCTGTGCCATGGCAGACACCATACTGTCAGGCATGACTGGTCTTCCATCTCGATAAACCCACACATGATCGGGTTCTCTGGGTGCACATCCTGCTTTTATCCACTGCCTCATTCTCTCATCTCCTGCTTCTTCTTGCAACTGACTCACTTCTTCCCAAGTACTCACAAGGTTAGTAAACAGTAGGGGGCAAGAATTCATCTCCCTTTCCTTAGCCCGATTAATTGAATTCTGGTTACGTGCACAATATTGAGTCACATCGTTGGCATATTTGTTACCAACTGCGACATAGTCTTCCGTACTTGAATGTGCAGCACACTTCACAACAGCCAATTGCTTAGCCAGCTGTATCGCCTCTAGCAATTTCCCAACCACTTCAGCATTCTTTATAGGGGTTCCACTTGAAGTCAGAAATCCTCTCTGCAGCCATATCTGACCAAAATCATGTATAACACCAAAGCCATACTGACTATCAGTTATCACAGTCACTCTCACATTCTTTCCTATCTTGCATGCTCTAGTTAAAGCTACTAGTTCAGCAACCTGAGCTGATTTTACTCCCCTGAGGTAGGATGCTTCCATCACTGCTGAAACTGTGCAAACTGCATATGCTGCACTTATCATTCCCTCTTCTGTTCTCAGGCATGACCCGTCCACAAACATCACAAAGTCACTTTCTGTCAATGGTACATCTTTTATATCAGGACGTGGTTTGGTACAGAAGTCAAGCACATCCAAACAATCATGATCTACTTCATCTCTGACTTCCACATTCTCTGCGTCAGGCAATAACGTTGAAGGATTTACATTCAAGCATCTCGTCAGGCTCACATTTGTTGCACCTAAAATGACTTTCTCATATTTAGTCAGCCGACTATGTGTCATGAATTGAGTGCGGCTCCTTGTTAATAAGATTGCCACATCATGAGGTACAAACACTCGCACAGGATATCCCATCACAATTCCTTCACTCTGTTCCAGACTCTTACAAGTAGCAGATACTGCTTTCAAACAACCTGGCAATGCTACAGCTACAGGGTCTAGCATAGCTGAAAAATATGCAATTGGTCTTCTCAATTTTTCATGTTTCTGTATTAGTACAGAAAGTGCACATCCATTCCATTCACTGCAATACAACTCAAACTCTTTTTCATAATCAGGCATACCCAATGCTGATGCTTCACACAAACTGTCTCTCAATTGCTTAAAAGCTGCTAACTCTTCTTTATTCAAATCAATGGGGTCTTTTAAATCACTTCTTGTCAGGCGTACCAAAGGTTTTGCTATCAGGGAAAAGTTACTTATCCACTGTTGACAATATCCGACCATTCCAAGAAATATTCTAACTTCTCTTTGCGTCATTGGGGCTCTCATTCCTTTTATTATTTTGATTCGGTCTATAGTTACTTTCCTCAGTCCTTTTTAATTTTTTTGTCCTAAATATTGTACTTCTTTCTGACAAAATTGTAGTTTTGATGGGGATACCTTAAGTCCTCCATCTGCCAAATGGTTCAACAATGCTACTGTGTCCATTACACAAGCTTCTCGAGTTTTTGATGCTACTAGCAAATTGTCTATATATTGAACTAGCACTGAATTCTCGGGCATCTGCAAATCTTCTAACGATTTTTTCAAAATCTGATTACATATTGAGGGGCTTTCCGTATACCCCTGTGGAATTCGGCACCATGCCAAAATACGTTCACCAAAACGGAACACAAAAATTTGTTGGCTATCATGATGTAATGGGATGGAAAAGAAAGCGTGACACAAATCAATCACTGTATACCATTTTGCATCATGCGGAATCTGATACAAAATCACAGATGGATTTGGTACAATAGGACAACATGACACAACGATTTTGTTTACCTTTCTCAAATCTTGTACTATTCTGAACTTTCCATTAGGCTTTTTCAGTCCCATAATTGGTGAATTACATGGACTACTCATTATTTCTCTCAAAATACCTTGTTTAATCATTTTTTCAATTATAGGAGTAACTCCTTCAATTATCTCAGGTGTTAATTTATATTGGGGAATATTTGGATAGCTTATTCCTTCCTTTAGTGTTATTTTTATAGAATCCACATTTCTCATTAATCCTACATCCTCTCCTGTGAAATCCCAGACTTCTGCTTTTACTGAGTTTTTCAATTCTTGTGGTAGTTCATCAGGGTTGAATACTGCAAAGGCTTCAGTAATCTCAGGTTCCATATTAGCTATTGTCATTTTATACAGTACATCTTCATCAGGGGTCTCAAATGCTATGCCATCGGGGGTACAAAATATAGTGCAATTCATCTTGCACAGTAAGTCTCTCCCTAACAAATTTACAGGACTTGAAAAGCACACAACAAAGCGGTGCATTTCGGAAAATTTCCCGATACTGACTTTTACTGGTTCTGTGAGGTACGTCTTAATTTGTCTGTTGGATACTCCAACCACTTGGATTGTTTCATCCGAGAGAGGAAGATTTTTAACATCAGCTGTCCTCACAGTTGATCGAGTAGCACTAGTATCAACTAGGAAAGTAATATTTTCGTCATTTACCTTTCCGTCCACAAAAGGGCCTGTCTGGTCTACTTCTAGAGTTGCGCCAAGTACGCACTCTTCTTCCTCCCTTCGGCACCGTCAATATCCTTCTTCTGACTCACTCTCATCGCGTTTTAGCCAATACTGTGAAACAGCGCTAGCGCGCGACAGCTTATTTACCTGTTCTTCGTTGTAGAATCCTGTCTCATTACTGTATTTCTGTGTATTTACGCTCTGTGGAAAAGGCGGTTTTGGCGCCTGATTCTGTTGGGCAACAACCTGCTGCTGTCGCTGCGGTTGACAACTCACCTCTTTCTGCACCTGCGGATTCAATGATGCATTATCATTATTAGTATTTGGGGGAAACTTACACTCGGATTTCCAATGCCCTATCCTTCCGCAATTACGACAAGGCCATTTCTTTTTGGCTTCTTCTATGTTAAATTGTTCTTTTCCCTTTCCATTATTAAATTTTGGTTTCATACCTGTTCCACTAGCTTGTTCAATCAATTGAGCTTCCTGTCTTTCTGCTACTTTGACTTGTGCCCACATTGCTTTTTCTTTCAACTTACGTTGTTTAGCTTCAATCTCATCACTAAAATACTTTGCATGTCTCAATACTTCACCTATTTTCTTGTTTTCCCAATCTACTGTATGCTGTTTAATCATTTCACTTATTTCTGGTCTTAGCCCATATACAAATCTGTATACAAAGTGACTTAAATCCTTTTCACTCAAGTTTTCATCACCACTGAATTGTTTAAAGGCAAGAAGCAACCTTTCATAGTTGGCATGTACCGATTTCTTAGCTTCCTGATGAGTCCTGTCAATTTTTACCCAATCAGTTTCCTTGGGAGGTACCTTGTTTTTCAGGAACACAATTACTTGTTCATATTTTTTCATAACCTCAGGATCAGGGGCTCCTGTTTTTGGGTCTCTAGGATATTCCTGTGTAGGCCAATTAATCATAAGCTTGCACTCTGTCCATAGGTCTGCTGGTACTATTATGTCAAAAAGACAGTTTAAATCAATCCATAAGACTTTTGATAATTTAACGAATCTATTCACTTGCCTATACCACTCGACTGGCTTTTCGCGTAGTCGAGGGAAATCATTTGTAAATGACAAAATATCTTGTCTAGTCCAGGGAACATGTACATATCCTCCTCCTGGAATTTCTCTCATGGGACATTCTGTTACTACCTTTTCCTTTTCTCTTACGGGGAAAGCTGCAAAAGTTTTGTCCGAGGCATCATCTCGTTTCCTGAACCACCTACTCGTCCATTTATCTACATCTCCCCATTTTCTTAACAAAATGATTATGTCCTTGATCTGGGTCATTCTTCCCGTGGTATTTATATTTTCAATCTATTTTTCAGAAAAATCTACTCTATATGGTTTCTGTAAAGCCTTTACCTTTTCAAAGTCTATACCCATCTCATTTGCCACTTCTTCTAGTCTTTCATGTAGATTCTTTGCTCTCCATGTTATGCTCTTGCATAGAAATAGTAATTCTTCATCCTGATAGTTCTTAAGTTTTTCAGTTGGGATAGTTCCTACTATTAACTCTTCTAATGTCATTCTTAGCTTAGCTACATCTATAGATTGAGATTCTTTATCTTTTAGCTGCAAACTCCTTAACCATTCACTCAATTCATCTGAAGTAATCCCTACACTGTCTATCCCAGAATTCGGTTGTGTTAATCTCTCTGGTCTTCCTAGAACTGACTCTGTCGTCATTATCATCCTGTCTGCTAAACTTTGATTTACTGTCAAATTTTTAGGAGTACTCTGTTCTAACATACTTGCCATTGGTCTCTATGGATTCTGATCTTTATTCTTTACTAGGCCTTCTGTGTGTTTATTACTGTTATAAGGAATCGTTAAACAATGCTCACTATATTTTTGTTTATCAAAAAGAGGCATTATGGGTCCTATAGTTACTGGAACAGTTACGGCTTCCAAATTTTTAGTTAATTCCCTAATCTTCTCAGTTAATTCTAAAGTAGTTTTTGGTAATTGTCTGGAATTTTCATTACCATGTTGGGTTTGCTCCACTTCCTTAAAAGGATTGTTCCTTCCTATTTCTGGTCATACTGTCTCAAACTTTATATTCTGTGAAGTCTCTTTCACTGGGCACTTGGTATCAACATAGTAGAATCTGACTGATAAGGGGGTGGATTTTTATAAAACATGTCGTCAAGAACATCATCCTCTGAGTCATGCACACCATATCCCTTTGACTCAACATTACTTCTCTTTTCCACACATTTTCTTCTGCCAACTTCCTCAGTATGTCTTAACGGAAACAGACCATCAGCCATATTTGCACTTCGCCATCTCCTCATTCTATCATCATGATTCTCCTGTCCATATGGTCTACCAAACATGTACTTATATCTTCCGCCATTTCTCTGTCTTTCCCTGTCATGCATCTCATCTTCCCATTCTGTCAATGCTTCAAATTGAGTCGGTCTAGGCCTTGGTTCTAGATTCATCATTCTTTCTCTCAAATTTCTCAAAATCGCTAAATTAAATGAACCATGTTCTGGAAATGCCAAAACTCCATCATCCTTCGTGTACTTCACCCAATTGTCCAACCAGATACAAGTATGATATCCATATTTCGCAACCATAAAGGATGCGGGCGATTTCGGTGGAGGAAGTAATTGTCCCTCTCTAGTCTTAATCAATTTGTCTTTTTTAAATAAACACTTTATTTTTCCAAACCAAGTCTTTTTTTCTTTTTCTGGCGGATCGTAATACATCATTTTGTTTTTCGTGTATCGCTAGACTTATCTACGACTATTCTTGTTGTTTTAACCAATCGTAGCGCGACTCACACTAACACACCAATCAGGAGCGTCTATGTCACTTCTGCAATTCTCCAATCCCAGCGCGACTCACACTGACGCACCAATCAGGAGCGTCTACATCACACTGTATTTCTCCACTCCCAGCACGGCGTACACTAACACACCAATCCGGAACGTCTATGTTAGCCAATCCCAGCGCGGTATTTCTGACGTCAGCTTTTCCCACTACTCCTGCTTCTGCTGACCCCTCCTTTACAAAATTTATCGGCAAACTTTTCTTACGTTCTTCTGACTTACAAAATTGTTAGTTACGACATAAATACCCCACCTTATCTGTTTCGCTAACCAAGTATAGTTAATGACCTTTTTCACAAGAATTCCGTCTTTCCGGAGAGCAGCGCTTACCTCTGCCCTACTACGGAATCGTTACTTCCGTTGATAAAGTAGCACATCCCTCTACCTTACCCTTCTAACAAGCATTAGCTAACCGTTTCTCCAGAATTAAGACACCTAGTTGGAGACCCAATGCTCCTGAGAAATAAAACCAGAGTTTCACAATTAACCTGAATGCCTTCTCATTCACACACTTTCATATGGAAAATGTAGTTCATTCACACAGAATTCTGTCTTTCCCGAGAACAGCGAACAGTCTGTCCTACTACAGAATTATGACACATGTTATTAAAGTAGCACTTCCCTCTACTTTATCCTTCTAGCAAGCTTAGGGAGCACCTATTACCTTTCCAGTGATAAGCGTAATCAGAGTGCCTTCTGGACTCCTGGTACCTAAGACCAAAATTTCACAGGTGACCTTCGCTACCATACACTTCTCTCATACAGAAAATGTCTCTAATGGCAACACACGACGATGTTACCGAATCGAACCCAGACAATGCGTCGTGCAACTTCAATCGTCACACGTTTTCCCCGTGTACCTACAGGGCAACAAAAATTCAGTCTTTCCCGAGAGCAGCGCTTACCTCTGCTCTACTACGGGACCGTTACAAAATTCCGACTTCCTACATCCCAGAAGCCGTCAAACAACATAGAACTCGACGCGACTCAACATAGAGTGTTAATACATAAACCAAAACTTATCCACAGTCAATAATCAATAAGCAATTTGCAAGCAAAAATCACCAAACCAAAACAATAAAAACCATAACTCTGCTACCAGAAAAACTGATCCAGCGCAAGACCGGGAAACGGGGAATAACCTTTACCGATACCCTCCGTGCATCGCAGACCCGACGTCACACTAGCTCATTCACACACGCAGTCATTGGTGGGGCCCATCACACCAACACTCACACGTCTCTCTCACCGAGTCTGCACACACAGGAGGGATGAGTAATTCAAGCGCTGGACATGTGGGGAAATACCTTATAACCTATAGGGAAGGAAAAGTCATTTACAAATATACATTAACTCCCTTTCGCCTATAGCTCCTCAATCCCAAACATCAATGCACTCCTCCCACTTCAGTCAATGGACCAAATTAGTTGGATTGGTTGATGGTGATTTTAGAACCAGCTAAAACACATTTTAAGATTCAGAATCCTTTCCTCCTTAGCTGAAAAACCACAAACTCATTGTTTCTTGTTAATCAATAATAATTTATCTAAATTTCATAAAGCTTTAGTATGCATTTATTTCGTAAAGTTTATATCAAATTTTCAGAAAATCACAGAACTTCATATTTACCTAATCTTACTACTCTGGGGTCTTCTCATTCATTGGCTCTGTATAGATCGTCCGTAATAAACCAAAGCTCAGAGTTCTCTGCCTAGCACGTTACAGTCCCAAAGATCAGCAAAGGACCAAAGACGTGCAAGCGTCGGTCAAAAGTTCGCAGTCGTCAAAGAGTCGGACAGCATCCAGGTCATCAAAGTAAGGGTAGGAGGCGGCAAACGACAAGCGACCCTAGTCCCTATTCTGCTAAGCTTTTATAAAAAAAACTTGAACATAGAAGTTACAAGTTTAGAGTGGTCATGATTGGTTGGTTAGGCTCGTCCGATGTGTTCCTAGGATTTCAGTACAGTTCAAGGGGTGGGGTCACCGGTAAAAATTGTATCAAGTCGTTCCGGTTCTCTGTAAAAGTTATTGTTCCCCTTCCTTGGAAGACGTCCAATGTGTCATACTTGTTGGGGTACAGTGTTCAGAGGTCACTGCGAGGATCATGGAAGCTCTCGCGCAGGCGCTGTTTACTCTGCGCCACATGAGAAAATGGCCACTTCATCGTGGAGTCTCGGCAGCCATCTTTGATTTAGGCCCAAATGCTAATTTAAGCGAAACAAACACAAAAGAATAATTAATATAAAGAAATAGCAAATCTAATGTTTACCCCTTAATAATCCCTTTATGTGCTTGTATTTATCTAGCGTATAGCAACATTTAAAGCATTTATATTCACCATTTCGATCCTCCTTCTGGGCAACATTACAGAACATTACAAAGCAACATATATCATGCAATTTTCTAATTACCACATTTACTACTGTTAATATGCGTACATATTTTTAGTCATAAAAATTATATTAGCCATGCAATTGCAAATTCCACGTGTAATTTATATTAATAAGTGTTGGTTAATAAACATGCAAACTCATTTAATAATATTATAGTTAATAGATTATTAAATTAGTATTTTATGCAAAATGGGGGAGGTATACAAAATTTTGTACAACCTGCTCCATCACTCCCATACCTTGCAAACACCTATACAGTGTGTTTATATATGTTCAGAACTGCTCCGATTTGCAAACGTTTTAGCCATCTAATTCACTAATGGGGGGTCACCTAAATTTTGGTCCCCTGGGCTGATTTGCTGTCCCAATCCTCAGGGGCGACAGGCATTAATGGGCGCAAGGGGCATCACCATGCCACTTTGCCAGGGTGTGGCAGTAAGGCAAAAACAGGGGGACAAAATACAGAGCAGCTGAAAAGAGGGATCGGGTGAAAAGAAATTACTGCTCAGAGACAGTTTCCTGTATCTCTTTGCTGAACTGTAATGAACTTTGCAGATGTACCGCTGCACAAGTGCCAGCTGAGAGAGGTTTTCTTGACCTTAACAAGCTACAGCAGTGACATTCTATGAAGGGGCACATTGAATTAGCATGCCATTGATCCGGTTGCTTTTGGGGGACATATACTGTGGCTCTGGGAGGCGTTAACAAAACTTAATTCACTTTAAAGAAGTAGTAGATGGCAACATGTTGTCGGTCATCATAGAGCAGAAGGGGCGGGCAATAGAAGGGGTGCAGGGGGCTGCTCTCCTTGCAGTAACACGTGATTAGTACTGCATTTGGTGTGAGTTTGAAAAAAACATTATGAAGCTGAGCCTGAGCCAGTCCCTTCAGAGTACTCCTTAGCTCACCCATTTGTTTTTTTTTTGTTTAAAAAAAAATATTTTTAATTAAAAAGCTCAAGGGAACTGTGGACACAGTATGCATAGTCAAAGTTATACTATCAAGAATACACCATTTTGCAAGAATGATACATTCACTGAAAGATAGGCGCCATACAACACCTTCTGAGTGGGTCAGTTTCTCAAGTTCACCCTCTATATTTCTGCCAGGGCATCCAGATTTCCCCCCATTTCTATGCCCCCCTCGCTTTTGTAAACTGTTTCTTCAGCGTGTTGGCACCAGTCAAGGTCCCGTTTCCATTCCTCCAGTGTCGGAAGTAGAGGCGCCCCCCACTTTCTGGCAATGTTCCTCTTTGCAACCCATGCCACGAGAGCCAGCCACAGGTCCTCGTATCTGAACTAGTCAGCGTCCGTTGTGATCATCAACAGTAGCCACTTTGCATCAAGGGGGACCGTCAATCCCATTACCCTGGACATAACATCTGTGACCCCGCGCAAGTACCGTGCAATCTCAGGACATTCCCATAGGATGTGCAGGAAGGTTCCCTCCCCCTGACATTCCTGAACACGCTTTGAATCAGCGATCTTGCCCCATGTGTAAAGGTGAGTCACGGGTAGTAGGTGCGGTGCAGTAACAGAAGTTGAACCAGTCTAAAGAGGGGGAGCATCGCTATTTCTCTGGGGCTCTGAATCGCCTCCTGACGCTCACCCATTTGTTGAAGCGAGCAGTTAAGCTTTTGCCTGTCCTGGGCATGATAGGTCTATATGATGCCAGATGATTTAGAAGCGCTCCTTTCACCAGCATACCAATTCCTCTCCCTGCTGGGAAAGATAGTTCTGGAAAATATTTAGGAAATGGCTGACTGTCTGGCCTTTCACTCTAGAACTGGATCTGGATAGATTTATTAGTCGATCTGACTGGACACCACAGATCAAGTTAAAGGCAATACTCACTATGAAGCACTGTCATGGGTGTTTATTGACTTTCCATGCTGCCAAGATCCTTGTCTCCACCCCTGTACTGTCTTGCCTAAGCTAACAGCCTTTCCTCTTTCTTGGACTCCAAGCACCCCTGCAGCATACTTTTATTCATTTGTCTTTTCCTAACTGGTGCTTCCATTTCTCCAACTCGATCTTCTCTCCGCTGGCTTCCTTTATGCTCATTTGTCTCTATTTGCTTTCAATATATTACTTTACAACATTGTTAGAAATTGTGGTTCTAGTTGGCAGAGGTATGCACCCTGTCCAAGCAGGAACAGCAATCTAAATGATCCTGTGCTCACACTCTGGTCGCGTGGCACAGAGCTGTCAGGCTTAACTTAAGGGGCAATGTGTAAAGTATTTGTGAACCACTTCAAATCGTAACATAGTGAAAACACCACTAAAAGATTCCACACAAGGTTAGATAAATAGAATATGATTTTAAAAATAAAACAAGTCAAAAAAACAACAAAACCCCAACAAGTAGAAGTAGAGATATGAATGTTCAAAGAATAAAAGGAAAAATAGCGCTTAAAGGCAATACGCGCTTAAATGGGTTATCTGGTCGTCCTAGACCCGGGGCAAAGCCAAATGTTCAGGCCGACCGCGATGAAGTGCATGCTGGATACAGGGACCCACTTGGGCCTGCTGAACTAAAGTACCTTGATGCATGTAACGTGGAGTTTCTGCCTAAATTCCGCTATCTGGCCGGTTGTGTTTTATTTTCCTTTCGGCTCCCGCTAGACTTGTTTTGGTATACACTGGCTAGTGAGACGAGACTAGCCAGCTACTCACGAGTGAGTGCGAGATTTTCTGCCCACTAGCGTGGCTTCCAGTCACAATGGCAACTTCAGGTGTCATTTTCGTGATGCAGGTGAGCACCGGCCACCACAGCTCCACCTCGAGCAGATTCTCTACTCAAGAAGCAGCTAAATCTAGTTTCAGCAAGAAAGAAGTGCCCCAGAGACTCCAACTTCCTGTTGCTGTCCATCAGGCTTCTCCCAGTCTTATGTCAATCTCCTGGTCACTTTTCATTTGGATTTTGAAGTGGAAGGAACACTATATTTGCCTGCTGCATATAAATCATTGGATTGAAGGACTTTGTTTTTGTGATATCACAAGTAAGTTCAAAAACATTCATATAAACACGTTGTTTGTTTGATGGAGGGCATGCATTAGTATTTATTTGTACTTTTATAAAAGTTTTAGGTCGAGCCTTGGTAGCTCGCATGCGCTGTCTTTGAGACATGTGGTATTCAGTCTATGGGCTTTGTACACACCCATCGCTTACCATTGGTTCTTTTGTCTGCCTTTAGAAATTCCTGTGGTTTTGTTGGTGAATAGTGTACATTTGTCCTGCCTTTTGAGTGTTTTGTTCTGCCCTAGAGACTGCTACATGGATCCTTTCACTTTCAGCCATATGTTTGGTTTTGGCGCACTATTTTTTCTTCCTGCTCTTTCCTGGCCACTCACTTGGGCATTTGTTCCTCTAAACGTTCACCCCAAAGGCGGTTTTGGCGCCTGATTCTGTTGGGCAACAACCTGCTGCTGTCGCTGCGGTTGACAACTCACCTCTTTCAGCACCTGCGGATTCAATGATGCATTATCATTTTTAGTATTTGGGGGAAACTTACACTCGGATTTCCAATGCCCTATCCTTCCGCAATTACGACAAGGCCATTTCTTTTTGGCTTCTTCTATGTTAAATTGTTCTTTTCCCTTTCCATTATTAAATTTTGGTATCATACCTGTTCCACTAGCTTGTTCAATCAATTGAGCTTCCTGTCTTTCTGCTACTTTGACTTGTGCCCACATTGCTTTTTCTTTCAACTTACGTTGTTTAGCTTCAATCTCATCACTAAAATACTTTGCATGTCTCAATACTTCACCTATTTTCTTGTTTTCCCAATCTACTGTATGCTGTTTAATCATTTCACTTATTTCTGGTCTTAGCCCATATACAAATCTGTATACAAAGTGACTTAAATCCTTTTCACTCAAGTTTTCATCACCACTGAATTGTTTAAAGGCAAGAAGCAACCTTTCATAGTTGGCATGTACCGATTTCTTAGCTTCCTGATGAGTCCTGTCAATTTTTACCCAATCAGTTTCCTTGGGAGGTACCTTGTTTTTCAGGAACACAATTACTTGTTCATATTTTTTCATAACCTCAGGATCAGGGGCTCCTGTTTTTGGGTCTCTAGGATATTCCTGTGTAGGCCAATTAATCATAAGCTTGCACTCTGTCCATAGGTCTGCTGGTACTATTATGTCAAAAAGACAGTTTAAATCAATCCATAAGACTTTTGATAATTTAACGAATCTATCCACTTGCCTATACCACTCGACTGGCTTTTCGCGTAGTCGAGGGAAATCATTTGTAAATGACAAAATATCTTGTCTAGTCCAGGGAACATGTACATATCCTCCTCCTGGAATTTCTCTCATGGGACATTCTGTTACTACCTTTTCCTTTTCTCTTACGGGGAAAGCTGCAAAAGTTTTGTCCGAGGCATCATCTCGTTTCCTGAACCACCTACTCTTCCATTTATCTACATCTCCCCATTTTCTCAACAAAATGATTATGTCCTTGATCTGGGTCATTCTTCCCGTGGTATTTATATTTTCAATCTATTTTTCAGAAAAATCTACTCTATATGGTTTCTGTAAAGCCTTTACCTTTTCAAAGTCTATACCCATCTCATTTGCCACTTCTTCTAGTCTTTCATGTAGATTCTTTGCTCTCCATGTTATGCTCTTGCATAGAAATAGTAATTCTTCATCCTGATAGTTCTTAAGTTTTTCAGTTGGGATAGTTCCTACTATTAACTCTTCTAATGTCATTCTTAGCTTAGCTACATCTATAGATTGAGATTCTTTATCTTTTAGCTGCAAACTCCTTAACCATTCACTCAATTCATCTGAAGTAATCCCTACACGGTCTATCCCAGAATTCGGTTGTGTTAATCTCTCTGGTCTTCCTGGAACTGATTCTGTCGTCATTATCATCCTGTCTGCTAAACTTTGATTTACTATCAAATTTTTAGGAGTACTCTGTTCTAACATACTTGCCATTGGTCTCCATGGATTCTGATCTTTATTCTTTACTAGGCCTTCCGTGTGTTTATTACTGTTATAAGGAATCGTTAAACAATGCTCACTATATTTTTGTTTATCAAAAAGAGGCATTATGGGTCCTATAGTTCCTGGAACAGTTACGGCTTCCAAATCTTTAGTTAATTCCCTAATCTTCTCAGTTAATTCTAAAGTAGTTTTTGGTAATTGTCTGGAATTTTCATTACCATGTTGGGTTTGCTCCACTTCCTTAAAAGCATTGTTCCTTCCTATTTCTGGTCATACTGTCTCAAACTTTATATTCTGTGAAGTCTCTTTCACTGGGCACTTGGTATCAACATAGTAGAATCTGACTGATAAGGGGGTGGATTTTTATAAAACATGTCGTCAAGAACATCATCCTCTGAGTCATGCACACCATATCCCTTTGACTCAACATTACTTCTCTTTTCCACACATTTTCTTCTGCCAACTTCCTCAGTATGTCTTACCGGAAACAGACCATCAGCCATATTTGCACTTCGCCATCTCCTCATTCTATCATCATGATTCTCCTGTCCATATGGTCTACCAAACATGTACTTATATCTTCCGCCATTTCTCTGTCTTTCCCTGTCATGCATCTCATCTTCCCATTCTGTCAATGCTTCAAATTGAGTCGGTCTAGGCCTTGGTTCTAGATTCATCATTCTTTCTCTCAAATTTCTCAAAACCGCTAAATTAAATGAACCATGTTCTGGAAATGCCAAAACTCCATCATCCTTCGTGTACTTCACCCAATTGTCCAACCAGATACAAGTATGATATCCATATTTCGCAACCATAAAGGATGCAGGCGATTTCGGTGGAGGAAGTAATTGTCCCTCTCTAGTCTTAATCAATTTGTCCTTTTTAAATAAACACTTTATTTTTCCAAACCAAGTCTTTTTTTCTTTTTCTGGTGGATCGTAATACATCATTTTGTTTTTCGTGTATCGCTAGACTTATCTACGACTATTCTTGTTGTTTTAACCAATCGTAGCGCGACTCACACTAACACACCAATCAGGAGCGTCTATGTCACTTCTGCAATTCTCCAATCCCAGCGCGACTCACACTAACGCACCAATCAGGACCGTCTACGTCACACTGTATTTCTCCACTCCCAGCACGGCGTACACTAACACACCAATCCGGAACGTCTATGTTAGCCAATCCCAGCGCGGTATTTCTGACGTCAGCTTTTCTCACTACTCCTGCTTCTGCTGACCCCTCCTTTACAAAATTTATCGGCAAACTTTTCTTACGTTCTTCTGACTTACAAAATTGTTAGTTACGACATAAATACCCCACCTTATCTGTTTCGCTAACCAAGTATAGTTAATGACCTTTTTCACAAGAATTCCGTCTTTACGGAGAGCAGCGCTTACCTCTGCCCTACTACGGAATCGTTACTTCCGTTGATAAAGTAGCACATCCCTCTACCTTACCCTTCTAACAAGCATTAGCTAACCGTTTCTCCAGAATTAAGACACCTAGTTGGAGACCCAATGCTCCTGAGAAATAAAACCAGAGTTTCACAATTAACCTGAATGCCTTCTCATTCACGCACTTTCAGATGGAAAATGTAGTTCATTCACACAGAATTCTGTCTTTCCCGAGAACAGCGAACAGTCTGTCCTACTACAGAATTATGACACATGTTATTAAAGTAGCACTTCCCTCTACTTTATCCTTCTAGCAAGCTTAGGGAGCACCTATTACATTTCCAGTGATAAGCGTAATCAGAGTGCCTTCTGGACTCCTGGTACCTAAGACCAAAATTTCACAGGTGACCTTCGCTACCATACACTTCTCTCATACAGAAAATGTCTCTAATGGCAACACACGACGATGTTACCGAATCGAACCCAGACAATGCGTCGTGCAACTTCAATCGTCACACGTTTTCCCCGTGTACCTACAGGGCAACAAAAATTCAGTCTTTCCCGAGAGCAGCACTTACCTCTGCTCTACTACGGGACCGTTACAAAATTCCGACTTCCTACATCCCAGAAGCCGTCAAACAACATAGAACTCGACGCGACTCAACATAGAGTGTTAATACATAAACCAATACTTATCCACAGTCAATAATCAATAAGCAATTTGCAAGCAAAAATCACCAAACCAAAACAATAAAAACCATAACTCTGCTACCAGAAAAACTGATCCAGCGCAAGACCGGGAAACGGGGAATAACCTTTACCGATACCCTCCCTGCATCGCAGACCCGACGTCACACTAGCTCATTCACAAACGCAGTCATTGGTGGGGCCCATCACACCAACACTCACACGTCTCTCTCACCGAGTCTGCACACACAGGAGGGATGAGTAATTCAAGCGCTGGACATGTGGGGAAATACCTTATAACCTATAGGGAAGGAAAAGTCATTTACAAATATACATTAACTCCCTTTCGCCTATAGATCCTCAATCCCAAACATCAAGGCACTCCTCCCACTTCAGTCAATGGACCAAATTAGTTGGATTGGTTGATGGTGATTTTAGAACCAGCTAAAACACATTTTAAGATTCAGAATCCTTTCCTCCTTAGCTGAAAAACCACAAACTCATAGTTTCTTGTTAATCAATAATAATTTATCTAAATTTCATAAAGCTTTAGTATGCATTTATTTCGTAAAGTTTATATCAAATTTTCAGAAAATCACAGAACTTCATATTTACCTAATCTTACTACTCTGGGGTCTTCTCATTCATTGGCTCTGTATAGATCGTCCGTAATAAACCAAAGCTCAGAGTTCTCTGCCTAGCACGTTATAGTCCCAAAGATCAGCAAAGGACCAAAGACGTGCAAGCGTCGGTCAAAAGTTCGCAGTCGTCAAAGAGTCGGACAGCATCCAGGTCATCAAAGTAAGGGTAGGAGGCGGCAAACGACAAGCGACCCTAGTCCCTATTCTGCTAATCTTTTATAAAAAAAACTTGAACATAGAAGTTACAAGTTTAGAGTGGTCATGATTGGTTGGTTAGGCTCGTCCGATGTGTTCCTAGGATTTCAGTACAGTTCAAGGGGTGGGGTCACCGGTAAAAATTGTATCAAGTCGTTCCGGTTCTCTGTAAAAGTTATTGTTCCCCTTCCTTGGAAGACGTCCAATGTGTCATACTTGTTGGGGTACAGTGTTCAGAGGTCACTGCGAGGATCATGGAAGCTCTCGCGCAGGCGCTGTTTACTCCGCGCCACATGAGAAAATGGCCACCTCATCGTGGAGTCTCGGCAGCCATCTTTGATTTAGGCCCAAATGCTAATTTAAGCGAAACAAACACAAAAGAATAATTAATATAAAGAAATAGCAAATCTAATGTTTACCCCTTAATAATCCCTTTATGTGCTTGTATTTATCTAGCGTATAGCAACATTTAAAGCATTTATATTCACCATTTCGATCCTCCTTCTGGGCAACATTACAGAACATTACAAAGCAACATATATCATGCAATTTTCTAATTACCACATTTACTACTGTTAATATGCGTACATATTTTTAGTCATAAAAATTATATTAGCCATGCAATTGCAAATTCCACGTGTAATTTATATTAATAAGTGTTGGTTAATAAACATGCAAACTCATTTAATAATATTATAGTTAATAGATTATTAAATTAGTATTTTATGCAAAATGGGGGAGGTATACAAAATTTTGTACAACCTGCTCCATCACTCCCATACCTTGCAAACACCTATACAGTGTGTTTATATACGTTCAGAACTGCTCCGATTTGCAAACGTTTTAGCCATCTAATTTACTAATGGGGGGTCACCTAAATTTTGGTCCCCTGGGCTGATTTGCTGTCCCAATCCTCAGGGGCGACAGCCATTAATGGGCGCAAGGGGCATCACCATGCCACTTTGCCGGGGTGTGGCAGTAAGGCAAAAACAGGGGGACAAAATACAGAGCAGCTGAAAAGAGGGATCGGGTGAAAAGAAATTACTGCTCAGAGACAGTTTCCTGTATCTCTTTGCTGAACTGTAATGAACTTTGCAGATGTACCGCTGCACAAGTGCCAGCTGAGAGTGGTTTTCTTGACCTTAACAAGCTACAGCAGTGACATTCTATGAAGGGGCACATTGAATTAGCATGCCATTGATCCGGTTGCTTTTGGGGGACATATACTGTGGCTCTGGGAGGCGTTAACAAAACTTAATTCACTTTAAAGAAGTAGTAGATGGCAACATGTTGTCGGTCATCATAGAGCAGAAGGGGCGGGCAATAGAAGGGGTGCAGGGGGCTGCTCTCCTTGCAGTAACACGTGATTAGTACTGCATTTGGTGTGAGTTTGAAAAAAACATTATGAAGCTGAGCCTGAGCCAGTCCCTTCAGAGTACTCCTTAGCTCACCCATTTGTTTTTTTTTTGTTTAAAAAAAAATATTTTTAATAAAAAAGCTCAAGGGAACTGTGGACACAGTATGCATAGTCAAAGTTATACTATCAAGAATACACCATTTTGCAAGAATGATACATTCACTGAAAGATAGGCGGCATACAACACCTTCTGAGTGGGTCAGTTTCTCAAGTTCACCCTCTATATTTCTGCCAGGGCATCCAGATATCCCCCCATTTCTATGCCCCCCTTGCTTTTGTAAACTGTTTCTTCAGCGTGTTGGCACCAGTCAAGGTCCCGTTTCCATTCCTCCAGTGTCGGAAGTAGAGGCGCCCCCCACTTTCTGGCAATGTTCCTCTTTGCAACCCATGCCACGAGAGCCAGCCACTTTGCATCAAGGGGGACCGTCAATCCCATTACCCTGGACATAACATCTGTGACCCCGCGCCAGTACCGTGCCATCTCAGGACATTCCCATAGGATGTGCAGGAAGGTTCCCTCCCCCTGACATTCCTGAACACGCTTTGAATCAGCGATCTTGCCCCATGTGTAAAGGTGAGTCGCGGGTAGTAGGTGCGGTGCAGTAACAGAAGTTGAACCAGTCTAAAGAGGGGGAGCATCGCTATTTCTCTGGGGCTCTGAATCGCCTCCTGACGCTCACCCATTTGTTGAAGCGAGCAGTTAAGCTTTTGCCTGTCCTGGGCATGATAGGGCTATATGATGCCAGATGATTTAGAAGCGCTCCTTTCACCAGCATACCAATTCCTCTCCCTGCTGGGAAAGATAGTTCTGGAAAATATTTAGGAAATGGCTGACTTTCTGGCCTGTCACTCTAGAACTGGAGCTGGATAGATTTATTAGTCGATCTGACTGGACACCACAGATCAAGTTAAAGGCAATACTCACTATGAAGCACTGTCATGGGTGTTTATTGACTTTCCATGCTGCCAAGATCCTTGTCTCCACCCCTGTACTGTCTTGCCTAAGCTAACAGCCTTTCCTCTTTCTTGGACTCCAAGCACCCCTGCAGCATACTTTTATTCATTTGTCTTTTCCTAACTGGTGCTTCCATTTCTCCAACTCGATCTTCTCTCCGCTGGATTCCTTTATGCTCATTTGTCTCTATTTGCTTTCAATATATTACTTTACAACATTGTTAGAAATTGTGGTTCTAGTTGGCAGAGGTATGCACCCTGTCCAAGCAGGAACAGCAATCTAAATGATCCTGTGCTCACACTCTGGTCGCGTGGCACAGAGCTGTCAGGCTTAACTTAAGGGGCAATGTGTAAAGTATTTGTGAACCACTTCAAATCGTAACATAGTGAAAACACCACTAAAAGATTCCACACAAGGTTAGATAAATAGAATATGATTTTAAAAATAAAACAAGTCAAAAAAACAACAAAACCCCAACAAGTAGAAGTAGAGATATGAATGTTCAAAGAATAAAAGGAAAAATAGCGCTTAAAGGCAATACGCGCTTAAATGGGTTATCTGGTCGTCCTAGACCCGGGGCAAAGCCAAATGTTCAGGCCGACCGCGATGAAGTGCACGCTGGATACAGGGACCCACTTGGGCCTGCTGAACTAAAGTACCTTGATGCATGTAACGTGGAGTTTCTGCCTAAATTCCGCTATCTGGCCGGTTGTGTTTTATTTTCCTTTCGGCTCCCGCTAGACTTGTTTTGGTATACACTGGCTAGTGAGACGAGACTAGCCAGCTACTCACGAGTGAGTGCGAGATTTTCTGCCCACTAGCGTGGCTTCCAGTCACAATGGCAACTTCAGGTGTCATTTTCGTGATGCAGGTGAGCACCGGCCACCACAGCTGCACCTCGAGCAGATTCTCTACTCAAGAAGCAGCTAAATCTAGTTTCAGCAAGAAAGAAGTGCCCCAGAGACTCCAACTTCCTGTTGCTGTCCATCAGGCTTCTCCCAGTCTTATGTCAATCTCCTGGTCACTTTTCATTTGGATTTTGAAGTGGAAGGAACACTATATTTGCCTGCTGCATATAAATCATTGGATTGAAGGACTTTGTTTTTGTGATATCACAAGTAAGTTCAAAAACATTCATATAAACGCGTTGTTTGTTTGATGGAGGGCATGCATTAGTATTTATTTGTACTTTTATAAAAGTTTTAGGTCGAGCCTTGGTAGCTCGCATGCGCTGTCTTTGAGACATGTGGTATTCAGTCTATGGGCTTTGTACACACCCATCGCTTACCATTGGTTCTTTTGTCTGCCTTTAGAAATTCCTGTGGTTTTGTTGGTGAATAGTGTACATTTGTCCTGCCTTTTGAGTGTTTTGTTCTGCCCTAGAGACTGCTACATGGATCCTTTCACTTTCAGCCATATGTTTAGTTTTGGCGCACTATTTTTTCTTCCTGCTCTTTCCTGGCCACTCACTTGGGCATTTGTTCCTCTAAACGTTCACCCCATATGCGTTCACACGAAGGAAGTTTAACCATTGTCGCAGTACAATTGGCATTTGTAAGGCATCTTTATTTTTTTTTATTTGGGCCAGTTTCGCCATTGTTTAGTTGTATTTGAACCAATCTGTATGTTTTTGTAGGCATGGGCAGAGCCGCTGCCAAGACTTGAACCCGTTTCCCCAGTCCCAAAGTCAACAGCTCTATATGTTACTCCACATCCTCTCACTTGAAAAGCACTGTGTATGCTATTAGTCCCTAGGCTCTCAGCAACGGTATTTTGGTGCTGCACGCAGACACTAAATCGATTTCTGTTCATATGCACACATATTATTAAACTTTAGATTGTCTCATAATAGCTGGCATTGCACAGAAAATTGACATTTTCAGCTGTATTTCCAACCTGCTGTTCTGTAATATGGAGGATCTTTAATTACTGTCTTGCTAGGAAGCTATTCTCAATGGGTAAACCATTCACCTGGGACCCTCTGAAGCCCTGCGTGCTGCGTCAGCCCCCAAATCTAGTCCACGTTTTCCTCAGCTCTCTCCTTTGTTGTCAGCCCCCTTGATAGATGGAGGGGCTGAAAAAACTCAGCAGGACAAAAAGCTGTGCCCTCCATTTGTGTTCATTTGCTTGAAAGCGCTTAGAACTGCCGTTTTGCTTGCAGGACCGGAGAAGCCGCTATCTATCCTGCCTGTATTTGTCCTGTCTTACAAATACAGATAAGATGGGAAACGCGATCTCATAGCGGCTTGAAGCGAAGTGGGGAAAAATACAGTATAAAATGGAAGGAATTTTGGAAGGGGTGAGGTTTGAATTTCCTCAAGGAATGAGCAAGCATGACGTGCAAAAGGGAGGTCCCTATATAGAGAAAGCTTATAGGCGTGATCTGTCTTAGAGTTGTCTGCACGGTCTGGTGCTAGCCTCATGATTGGCACTACATCAGTATGTCCATGAACAAGTATCAGACAGTCCACAGCTTTACCATGGCTCAATCTTTATTAAGTGGGTAGAAAAGAGGCTATATGTGCCCAGGCTCGCTGGAGGACGTGAGAATGGAGGAGGACAGCTGTTTTCTGTGTCTGCAGCTACACGAACGATTTATTTAATTGTTGTTTTATATAGACCCAACTTCACCCAACCGGGTTTCAGAGTGCTGTATTTAAAGAGGGCGTGAAAAGACAATGTTTGCCCAACTCGTCATGCCGATAAACTGTGTTGTATAGCATGATAGAGATGTTTTGGTTCCACTTCTGTTTGGGGGGCAGAGGGAGGGGACAAATCAGGCACAATCTTTTCAGCACTGGCTAAAAGGTTTCACCCCTGCTTTGCACAGCATTTGCACACATTTGCATTTATTATTCAACTGTATTTCTCATTTAATCTTTGAGAGATGAGATTCCATAATTTGGACCATTTATGTCCTGTTGTGCACACATCCTTGTTTTTCTGCTTCCCCCATTGGCCCACATATGCCATCTGAAGAATCTGAAGCCTAGCAATCTTTCGGTAAAATTTACAGTTTTTTTTTCAGAAGCAAAGTTTGTTTGTTTTTCCAAAATTAGATTACTGCATTATACATGAAATGCTTGAAGAAAAGATGCATTAGATTGAGAGCAAAAGTTCTCACTATATAACTTAACTTTAGGCCCCAGAGGAGGGAGAGGGCAATAGAAAAAGAGAAATGACTAACCTCTGAACTGGCCTATATACTTAGGTGGTTGATCTATATAGATTCCACATTACCGAGACAACAAGCCAAATGTCACTTCAAATTTTATCACTGTCTTTGTAAAAACATAATTAGTCCTTTGTAGTTTTTAAATCAAAAAGTGTTTTATTTTTAATTAGAAACAGACGAAAAATATTTTTTTTCCCTTTCCTTTTTTTTGATACACTTACACTTTTAGTGCAAACATGTCACATAGTTGATGTGATAACCAATGATCATAACATCCTAAACATCAGAAGACAATAAATACTATGACATCCTAGACAGCAAAATAGACATTTACTAATCATTCATACTAACATTCACTCAAAAGAAGGAATTTTTAGATACTAAAGAAAAAACACGGGGAAAGGGGAAACACCGGACCCTTAGATTGGTCAACTTGAATCATATTGACAAGCTGGAGGTTGACAATTTTCAATATCACTGTGATGGCAACAAGATCGCGGTCAACGCGCGTTTCAGTGGGAGACCACCTTCTTCAGGACCGACTATTATTAGTTTAAAATTTGAAATATATACAAGTGAAGTCTGGATGTCTGTAAAAAAGACAAAAGAGGTGGCATTGGCAAGTTGATAGGGAATGCATTTAATTTCACAAGGAGATTACTTCCTTAAATTAATTAGTAATGTTTAATCAGCTTTGGATTCCTAAGGTGCCATAAGAATTCTGCGGGGTTGCTCAAGTTGTATAAAGCATGCAGGAAAGGGTGACAGAGCAAAGTCCAACTATTGTAAGAGCCCATTGGTGTTGTTAGGGTGATGATTGAAAGAATGTGTTAGCAGAGGATGAAACATGCACTATAGATGAAAATGATGTAGGTGGCTGACCTAAGAGTCAATGAATCAAATGCACGTGGTGCGCTGTGAAATCCATCTGTACAAGTTGGTACCGTAGTATCAATTTCTGAGGGAGAAGATGTGTATGTTATTAGTGTTGTTTACTTTAGGACTTTACTTATTGTGCGATTGATAAAATGTCCTTCATACCTGAGAGTGTCTACCATTCAGGAGAATGTACACAAGGAATGATTTATTATTTATATATCCAAGGTTCGTTCTGAGCTACCAGTCGCAAAAAAGTTAGCTGTAAGAAAAATTATTGGAACTTTTTAGACCTGTAGAAGAATGATGTAGGGTAATAAGGTATACTGAGTACCATAGGTTAAGTTACCTTGCCTAGGCGTATGGCTGTACATCAATAGTTGGACCAGAGTCCCATATCTGCTATCCTCTATGTATCTGCTGTGAGTTCTTTTTCTTCTTTGTCTGAGGGCTATCGAGTCCCGAATTATCTATGCAAAAAACATAGAAATGTTTTGTTTGTAATATTAGTAAGCGTATCCCTAATGTCATATATGTTGTATTTATACAGATTTTAGGTGGCAGCATTGGCAGACAGGAAATGGAGCTTTTGGCTGATCCTCTCTGCCGAGGTGGCATGCTTAAGGTCGGTATGTCCGTAATGAGTCTGATGCATTAAATGCTTGCTGTGGCTCGGGGGCCTTATAGGATTCATAAATACGAGTTATGTTACTCATCGGTCATGCTACGAAAAACGTGTTTGTTTGCCCAAGTCGATGATCTCTATGTAAACACAGATTATTTATTACAACTATGGTTCTACGAGGCATAACCGGTCCAAGGAAACAGTACTACACTTCCTATAGCAGAGAGGAATCATATCTGAATAAAGGTCTAATAGTATGTGCCGAATAACTGAAGCATCAGATAGGCTGATATTTTTTAAAAAAAGAGAGAGCTAGAGCAACAGCTTTCCCGTGTGGCGGTGATGGAACATACCTCTTTCAATCGAAGTCTCGCCGAAAAGCAAACCGGGGAAGCAAGCGGAAATACAGAATGTGCTTGAGACACATTATATCGTCGTCATGTTCTCGCGAGGTTTCAAAGAGATCATGTTCTAACACTGATATTTGTTCATATATTTGGGCGCCATCTTTCAAAGGTGTTGGATATACTGCCTGTAGGAAGGTGGATATCTGACTATGGTTACCCCCAAATTTTTGCCTAGTGTCTAGCTGGTTTTTCGACTTAGTTGGCCTGAGATCCTGCTATTCAGGATCTCAGCCTGGCTGTTCTCTCTTTAAAATGGACTCCATGTACCCTAGGTACATACCCAATTGGTTGGATCACCCTGTCAGCCCCTGTACCAGTGTACACTAGGTACCCAGGGCATTGGTGTACCCAAGGCCTGCCAGGGGCTGAAGCATGTATTATGCCACCCCAGGCTTGGCCTAACAATTTGACACAACTGGCTGATCACTCAGCTGGGGTAAGTTGGTGTAATCACCTCTTACTTAGGTGTAGTATACCTATACCTAACCTTAAATGGGACACATGTTAACTTATAAGTCACTCCTATGGCAGGCCTTAACAATCCTGAAGGCAGAGTGCTTGGTTCCATGTGAGATGGTGCTCTGGCATGAGCTGAGCCTGTCTGCAGTGGTCGGAACAACTTCCTTCTACTGTTTCCAGATATCGTCATACCATATACTCTTAAGTGCATTATGAACCTCGCGGTTAAATGCTATCTTTGGTTTGGCTTTATCAAAACATGTCGAGTAAGGTGTCATACGAATTGGAATACTAACCCCTCGCCAATTCTGGCGACGGGGTTAGCATTCCACCCTTCTAGAGGGACACGACATGTACAGTACCTGAAACCCGGGTAAAATCAGACATAGCCTCAGCTCCACAAAATGGATGCTGCCACCACAGACACAAGTCTGCCCTCCTGCTGCTGGGAGTCCTTCCAGCTTGGGAGGTGTGGACAAAGGGTTTCCTGCCAGGGGAGGTGCATGCACCACCCCAGACAGGATTTTGTGTATTGGTCAGGTAGGGCTTGAAAGAAACCAGACATGCCTGTGGCTCACAAGGAGCCTCGGTGCATATGCCAGTTCAAACCGGTCCTGGGGCACACCAGTCCCGGGCCTGGGGCGAGCTGGACAAAGGATTGGGGGTGTAACCACCCCCCTTCCTGGTCCCACCCATAGGGAGGGACCTAGCAGGTAGTCCGGCCCCTAGAATCCGCTTAAAGGTAGGAACTGTGTCCTAAGACCCGTAGACATCCTGGAATCAACTTGAAACTAAGAAGAAGACGGGAACTTCGACATTCTGCTGCACAGAAGACTGAAGGAAATCTCCCCTGTGGTCAGGGAGTGACCACCTTGCTAACGCCAGCACCATCCAGCGAATCAACGTCTGCTTTGCAGCCGCCTCCCGCAGGAGCCCGAGCCCAGAGACTGACAAGACTTGGACCTCCAGACCTCTCACCGCCCGATCCACAGTCCCTGAAAAGAGGAGACCCGTGGAGGCAACGAGACACGTGGAGCCAGCCATCTTGGAACGACGACGACAAGCTGCAAGTGCAACAACCGAGGCTCCCTCCAAGTTGTGCTTTGGGATCTGAGAAGCCCAACCCTCGAGCAGCATCTGCACCAAAGGTGAGCCCTCCAGCATCTCCACGATCTGCGTGGGGCCCTTCTGCATTTTGCCACTCGACGCACCTAACCGGTTGCTGGCCCGCTGGCTAGTAGCCATCTTGGTGACGAACTTCACAAAATACACCGCTGGTCTGGGTGCTCCAGACTGGCCCTTGCTCCCCTCCAAAGGAGCAGTCCCTCTGACCTTGCTGGTCAGAACCATCAGCTTATTTCATCTCCTACAACAATTGCTTTTGCCAAGGCTTGTTTGCTTCGATCAAGTCGCCGACACCGCCGACAGCGAGAGTCTGCATGGGACAGCTCGTGAACCGACTCCTGGGCGTCGTCAACCTCCAGGGACCACGTGGCTGCAGAGACAAGCTACACCTTTCTTCCTGTTTGCACCCGACATTGCCTGGTACCCACCTGGTGCCACGCTGGTCACTGGCTAGTGACTGTGAACACTGTCCCCTCTGCTTACAGGTCTTCTACAACTCCAATCCACTCTTGGATCCACCGCATCTCTCCCGGACCGACCGCCTGCAGCATCTTTGTCCACAGGCTCCACGGAACAGATAGAAGAAACCCGACGCACTTCGAGGCCTATGCACCCGCTTCCTGTGGGTGAGGTAAAGCTGGCACTCCTGTGCCCAAGTGAAGTATTACATCTCTAGTGCCTGTGTTCCAAATCTTGAGTTCCTAGCCCATCCGGAAGATCCTCTTTGCAGTAACTTTGTACTTTTTACGCACCCATTGAAACCTATGGGAGCACGCGTGTGACTATTTGCTCTGCACACGCCACCCGTGGACCTCCTGGTCACTAACTGAAGTTAGCTCCTTGTAGGCCCAGCGGTTCTAGAGGCCCTAGGCCTTTTCCCTTTTCTGTTCGTGGTACTTATACCACTATTTTAGTATATGGTTCGAGCGGCCACCAGGGCCTATCCATATAAAGTGCAACTTCTGTGTATTCTACTGTAATCTTGTTTGACGATTTGTGCTCCTGTGCTCATAAAGAGACTAGGGGTTACTTTGAGAAATAAATACATATATATTTTGAATATATATCTGTGTGGTGTCCTTTCATTGGTATAAAAGGGGGTTGCATTTGGTAAAACAGCTGGCTTAACACGCTTCACGAGTTTAGCCTCAAAGACTGCTTAGCCTACGCTACCACTAGGGCAGCTAGTCCGAAAAGGTTGACTTACAACCACACCATAAGGGTTGCTTGGCATGGTACAAGGTGATCACTTTAACTAGTGAGCATCATATACCAGGCCAACTTCCCACACTGCCTTTCTAAGTAATCAGAGCGACGCATTCCACTGAGGTAACATTGTATGTTTGAAGGGGGTGATAACCCAACAGTCACGTGGTGACAGAGCATCTCCATAGTATAAGAACCGTATATAGTATTGTGGAAATATAGATTGGATGCTTAGTCAAATGATGATGCGGCATCTTATAAGGGAGTTACATGTCGTTACCGATCTAAGGTGGAGAGTGTTTTGGAAAAGGTTTGAAAGCGCCATATTTAGTCTTGGTGCATAATCTGATATTTAGGCGCCATCTTTGAAGGGAGTAAGATCTAATAGCATTCCAAGCGATTAGAGAAACGAGCTATGCTGGTAAGCATATATAGTATAGTGGGGATATAGATTAGACCCTTGTTCAGATTGTAATACGCCATCTTAAGGGGGAGTTGGATATCGTTACCGGTCTGAGGTGGAGAGTGTTATAAAAGTGGTATTGGAAGCGTCTGATTTTAACTTGGTGCATGGTCATGTATTTTAAGCGCCATCTTTGAAAAAAGTTAAGTCTGATACTGTTCCCAACAAATAGGGAAGCGAGCTCTGCTGGAGTGCGGTTTTGTGTAGTAAGGACCCGTGCTCATCTATCAGTTTGGAAGGTATAAAGAAGGCCTACATTGAATTAGGGCCATATCAGCGCTTTGAAAGTTTGAAAAGGATGCAAGTTTATATGCCTGCGTGCCTTCTAAAAGAGTGTATATATTAGGGGGATGAGATCATAATGACCACATCTATATGAGAGGAAGCCCAGCCATGAGGTATGGAAATGGATGGGGGTAACCAACCTGCACCATCCAGCACAAAGGAGGGCAACGATTCAAAAGCGCAACCAGGGACACACATAGATACCAGGTCCACTGGATTACTCTGTGTCAGGCACTTTAAAGCAAACGGACACTACTGCTGTCTTCGAAATGGCCTGTTGGAACGGCCTTTGAAGCAAAGGTCTGGTGGAGCAGTAAAGGGCATGAATGGAGATGTAAATATTACATAAGTACAGAGGGCTCATAGTTTCGATACTGCTGCGGGACATTCTGAATATGATCATTGTCTGATCACCATTGGCAAGTTAGAGGTAATAGGTCAGATCCAAGAGAATATAATTAGGTGATGATCCAAGTTATCTCCTTATTAAGACCATTGCGAACTGTGTCACAGTGGAAAATCCAGAAAGTCTCTCTGTTTTTCCGCACCTTGCTGATTTCTTGTCCTGGTCTCTAAGTTATTTTCTCAAGAATTAGCCATTTCAGATCATGTTCTGCATGGTTATGATCTAAGAAGTGTTTTACCATGGGGGCTTGTTCTTTTCGGGTTCTAATGGCCGATTTATGCTCAGAGAGCCTAATTCGAAATTCCCGGCCAGTTTCGCCTATGTAGCCCAAACCACAGGGGCAGAGAATCATGTAGATTACGTTGTTACTTCTACAATTGGTGTGGCTTTTCAGCCGTCCATTTCTTGTGCCATATGTCCATGTTTCCGTTGTGATTGCTGAGGGGCATGCATGGCATGTGCCACATCTGTGATTTCCTAAAATCTGTGGTAGGCTGTCAATGGTCTTCTGTACCGCGAAGATGTTTTTTGGCTTCATTCTGCTATGGACAAGTTTGTCTCGCAGGTTGGCATTTCTTCTAAAGGCCAATATGGGTTTCTCAAGAGTTTTACAGCTTTCATTGATGTTTAGGATTTTCCAATTTTTGTTTAGTATTTGTTGTAATTTCTGATTATAGCATGTGTGGTTAACCACACATACTAGTCGTTCCATGGGCTTTTTTTCTTGGCCTGAGATGAGGGTGTCCCGATTGTAATATTTGGCTCTTCTCATAGATTGCTTAATGAGGCGTTTGGGATAGCCTCTAAGTATGAGTCTTTTTTTCAATTCTCCCGCATGTGTATTATAATCATATGTGTTCGTACAATTGCGCCTGATTCTGAGAAACTCCCCAAAAGGGATGGAGTCCTTTTGACAAGGGGGGTGGAAGCTAGCATGTTGCAAGATTGTGTTCTTTGCAGTAGGTTTACGATAG
The DNA here is from genome assembly GCF_964204655.1 of Triturus cristatus. Lineage (NCBI taxonomy): Eukaryota > Metazoa > Chordata > Amphibia > Caudata > Salamandridae > Triturus > Triturus cristatus. Next base: position 242,239,520 of record NC_140579.1, read on the forward strand.
AGGCTAACCTCAATGTTCTCGTTGCCACTTTTAATCCAGATATCCAGAAATTCCACCTTTTCAGATGAGTATTTTGCAGTGAATTTCAAATTATACTCACTGTGATTCAGCCAGTCAATGAACTGGTTTAGGTCTTCTTCAGTTCCTGTCCAAACAAAAAAGATATCATCTATGAATCTATGCCAGGTGTTGATATTTTCATAGAATGGAGCCATTTCATTGTATATATGCTTGAGCTCAAACTCCCCCATGTATGTATTGGCCACACTCGGTGCACATGAAGCACCCATACTTGTACCTTGGACTTGTTTATATAGGTTTTCCTTAAATTCAAAAAAGTTGTAATGGAGAACTATATCTAAACATTCCAAGATGAAAGTATTAGGTCTCTCACCCGGTGATCTGTTAAGGAGAGCTGCCACCGCCTCCAGAGCTCGGTTCTGGGGTATGTTTGTATAGAATTACTCTATATCTAGGGTGACCAAAAGTTGGCACTCTTTGTTAAAAGGCATACATTCCACAGTGGAGATCATATGGCCTGTGTCCTTAATGTATGATCGATATGTTTTGGTCAAAGGACAGAGAAATGCGTCTACATATTGTGAGAGAGGCTCTGTATATGAGTTGATAGATGATATAATAGGACGCAAAGGAGGGTCCAGTATATTTTTATGGGTTTTTGGGACACCATATAGTGCTGGAATGACCACATTTTTCTTGTTAAGAAAGTCCAGTTCTTTTTGACAAATGTAGCCATCCATGAATGCTTTAGATGTACTGGTTTCTATTCTGGTTTGAAGATCTTTTAGGACAGATTTACGAGCTGGGCTCTTACAATAGTTGGACTTTGCTCTGTCACCCTTTCCTGCATGCTTTATACAACTTGAGCAACCCCGCAGAATTCTTATGGCACCTTAGGAATCCAAAGCTGATTAAACATTACTAATTAATTTAAGGAAGTAATCTCCTTGTGAAATTAAATGCATTCCCTATCAACTTGCCAATGCCACCTCTTTTGTCTTTTTTACAGACATCCAGACTTCCCTTGTATATATTTCAAATTTTAAACTAATAACAGTCGGTCCTGAAGAAGGTGGTCTCCCACTGAAACGCGCGTTGACCGCGATCTTGTTGCCATCACAGTGATATTGAAAATTGTCAACCTCCAGCTTGTCAGTATGATTCAAGTTGACCAATCTAAGGGTCCGGTGTTTCCCCTTTCCCCGTGTTTTTTCTTTAGTATCTAAAAATTCCTTCTTTTGAGTGAATGTTAGTATGAATGATTAGTAAATGTCTATTTTGCTGTCTAGGATGTCATAGTATTTATTGTCTTCTGATGTTTAGGATGTTATGCTCATTGGTTATCACATCAACTATGTGACATGTTTGCACTAAAAGTGTAAGTGTATCAAAAAAAAGGAAAGGAAAAAAATATTTTTCGTCTGTTTCTAATTAAAAATAAAACACTTTTTGATTTAAAAACTACAAAGGACTAATTATGTTTTTACAAAGACAGTGATAAAATTTGAAGTGACATTTAGCTTGTTGTCTCGGTAATGTGGAATCTATATAGATCAACCACCTAAGTGTATAGGCCAGTTCAGAGGTTAGAAAAGATGCATTATACATGAAATGGTCGAAGTAAAGAACACATTCACATTTTCTCTGTAGTTGTTAAAAACCACATATCTTTTCACTATTGTTAAATGTATGATGGCAAACGAAAGCATCCCCGTTCCAAGCTGGCCTTTGCACTTACTTGAATACCTTTAATAAATACAGATTTGTAGAGCATCACCTGAACACCACCAAAGCATCACTTAACACCACTTTAGCATCACTTAGCATCACTCAGCACCACCTCAGTATCACCCAGCACCACCTGAGCACCACCTCTGCACAAGCACACCATCACCTCAGTATCACTCAGCACCACCTCAGCACCAGTGTAGCACCATCTCAGCACCAGCACAGCATCAGCACACTACCACTTCAGCACCAGCGCAGCACCCATCAGCATCAGCACAGCACCACCTAAGTACCACCACAGCACCACCTCAGCATCAGCACAGCACTGTCTTAGCATCAGCACAGCACCACCTCTTCATCATAGCACCACCTCCTCATCAGTGCACCATCGACTCAGCATCAGCGCAGCACCACCTCAGTACCAGCACAACACCACCCCAGCACCAGCGCAGCACCATCTCAACATCAGCACAGCACAATCTCTGCATCAGTGCAGACCCAACTCAGAAGCAACTCATCACCAATGCAGCACCACTGCATCAGTGCAGAACCACCTCAGTATTAGCTCAGCATAGCATCAACTCAGCATCCCTCAGCACCACCTGATCACCAGCTCAGCACTACCTGAGCACCAGTGCAGCACCACCATTTCAGCATGACTCAACGCCACATCATCACTCATCACCACCTCACCATCACTCAGCACCATCTCAGTATCACTCAGCACCATCGCAGTATCAGTCAGCACCATCTCAGTAACACTCAGCACCACCCGAGCATCACCTCCACACCAGCATACCACCACCTCAGTGTCATTCAGCACCACCTGAGTATAATTCAGCATCACCTGACCATCACCTCCACACCAGCACACCACCACCTCAGCACCACCTCAGCACAACCTCAGTCTTCACTCGGAATCTAGCATCTGTTGATTCTCCCATAGTTTCTGTCCGCTGCTCGTGTTGTAATTCAGGTACTATTTCCCAATCCCCACCGTACCGTTGTTTATGCCCACCCATAACAGAAAAAAAATGGTATAACAAACAAGCATTAGAACAGCCAGGAAGACGTTGCCAAAATTGCAAGGACAGAAAAACTAGAAGACATTTTTTATGTGAATTAATTTTTTAATAGGGTCGTTCAGTTGTTCATAATGTCTTCTTGGTTATATATAAGGTAACAAAAATGCTTATGATACATTTTTATTATAATTTTTCAACATGCTGAACAGCAGCCACACAATTCAGTAGGGGCCTAGTTATTTGCATTTTTTAACTTTTGTAAAGCAAAAAGGTTGCACACTTCAGTAAATGTTCTCCATGTTTGTTAAATTTGCACCACTCATTTATTTGAGTATGTGGCCTAAACTGCTTACGGGCCATCCAGTCAGTAGGCCCAGTACTAGTCATGAGTACGTGAAACAACTGTTTCTGTGCCTATGTTGTTTTAAAACATAATTTAGGGAAGGGGTGGCATTGGATTCAATTTAAAATGTGGGGTTTACTTTTGGTATTTGACGTTTTTTTCTGCAAAAAGTGTATTTTGATTGGGTAATATTTGAGGGCTTGGGAGGATGTGCGTTGTCAAAGTTTCATTGCTCAATTAATTCTTTTTTCAGATTGCTGAATGAATGGTCGCGTGTTTTTCAGTGTTACCATGCCTCCTTTGTCTGACGTGTGTGTGTGTGTGTGTGTGTGTTATGTGTTGTGTGTGCGTTTGCGTTAGCCATAATTTGTCTTTGTTCTCTATGCCATGTGGCTGGGATTGTGGCCATGCCTCCCTGCTTTCTGTTGTTGTTTGACAATGTGGCCAGTGGCCATTTTGTGTAACCCGCCAGCCAATGTGCTTTTGCCATATGCTTGTATGTATTCTTTATTGTGGCCATGCCTCAATGCTTGCTGTCGTTGTTTGACCATGTGGTCTGTGGCCATTTTGTGCAGCCAGCCAGTGTGCTTTTGCCATAGACCTGCATGCATTTTTTATTGTGGCCATGCCTCCCATGTGGTTGGTGGCCATTTTGTGTAGCCAGCCAGTATGCTTTTGCCATAGACCTGCAAATGTTCTTTGTTGTGGCCATACCTCCCTGCTTACTGTTGGTGTTGATCATGTTGTCGGAGACCATTTTGTGTAGTCAGCCATGTGTGCCTTTGCCATATGGCTTCACATGTTCTTTTTTTGGCCATGCCTCCTTGCTTGCTTTGTTGTTTGGCCATGTGGTTTGTGACCAACATGTGTATTCTTCCAGCCAGTGTGCTTTTGCCATAGGCCTGCATGTGTTCTTTGTTGTGGACATGCCTCCTTGCTTGATGTTGTTTTTGACCATGTGGTCGGAGGCCATTTTGTGTAGCCAGCCAGTGTGTCTTTGTGTAGTTGAGACTCACACAAGGTAAGCTGAAGTTGAGTTTTTTTTAAAAAACATACTTTATTGGTTTTACATATATATCTGTTACTGACAATCGTACCGTAGTATCATTACATTCTTTCTGATTCATTTGACGTTACATATGGCAAAGGCCTCATATAAAATACTGTATCCAATTGTTTATCATTGCTGGCAACATCCGCCATGCATATACATTAGGCTTTGACATAATTATAGTGATACCTATAAGAGGTAAACAGTTAACTGACAACAACTGTGCATCCCTCCACCCCCCTCCCTCCTTGCCCTGGCATTCTTATCCATATCAGAATATTCGTTACAACCTATTGCTGGTTACATATTTCTTTAAACAGTTGTCAAGGGTGCCCCTATTTCAATCCACTGTAGTAAGGCTATATTTAACAATATGGTATCATGGTCTACTGCGTGGTCGGGCTATCAGCTATATGGTCAGGGTATGCACTTTTAAAGGCTTCGAACATTACATCCCACTCCATGGATATCTGATTTTCCCATAACCCCCGAGCCTCTTCACGGCATATGGCGACACTCTCTGCCCCACCCCAGTGTGACACTTCGCTGTGCCAGGTGTGTATTGCAGGGGGTTTGACTGACTTCTATCTCATGGTAATCGATCTTTTGGCAAGTATAAGCGCCAGGTCTAGAATGTAGAGCTGGGCCTTCTGCAGGGACGTACGTTTACGGAGACCCAACCGGCACTCCAACACCGAGTCCTCCACATGGAGATGTGTAGCCTCCTCTATGTGACGTCGGACCTCCCCCCAGGATTCCCTCAGGCACGGACATGCCCACAGCATCTGAGGCATTGGTGTTGTGCATTTGGAAACATCCGTTGTAAGTGGTGTGGCGTAAGGTAAGCTCTATGAAGGACCATACATTGTATGAACGTAAACTTTGCGTTTCGGGTAACCTTCTTTGGATGTTTCAAAATAGTAGCCTATAATCCTTGTCTGAGATTACCCGCCCCACATCTTCCACCCATTTGACTCGGAGAGCATCTAGTGGTATCATAGCATGTGACCGGATGCCCAGGTACAGCCATTTGATGAGATGGCATCCCTGCCCCATGTAGTACAGGGATTTGACTAGCTGATGTGTCTGAAGTTCCTCCCGTTGGGGGGCCCAGTGTTTCTTAACATATTGCAATATCGCAGCGTGTATCAGGTATAGATGGTTTGGCGCCCCTGTTTCCTGTATAAAACTCTCATGGTCCATTAGTATTTAACCATTGAATAATGCCCCCACCGTCTTCACGCCTACATCTGACGATGCCCTGATTTTACGATTCGTAAGTATTCCGCTCAGCAGTGGGATCCCCAGCAATGGGATGTTGCCTGTTTAGGGGCGCAGCTGGGTGCAGAGCTTTTCTCCAGCATAACATGCTGTATTTAATGGAGGCGGTACGTTGGGAGTGATTTTTCATTGTGGTTGTAATAATGTGTATAGTAGTCCCTGATAGATGTTTTGCATAGTATATCCAGTCTCTTGCAGGTTGCGACCCGCAGCCCAGTAGGACAGCCACTGCAGTTGGCTCTCATAATAATATGCTCGGAAATCGGTACCCCCAAGCCTCCTTTGCTGGTCTCCATTTGTAGTTTTTTGAGACTCACCCGTCGTCGAACCGATGCCCATATGAGATCCAATAATATAGTATTTAGTGTGCTCAAAATAACTGGGGGTACTATAATCGGTAAATTAGTGAAGTAATAGAGGAGTCAGGGGAGTACCACCATCTTGGACACTGCCACCCGGCCCATCGCCGAAAGAGGCAGTGTAGTCCAAAAAGCGTGTGTTGTGCCACCGGTATAGAATGCGGCCCAAAATTGATCACCTCAGGACGTGCATGATATTGGAAAAAAAGGGCGTTTGATTTAGATTCATTAATGGCTAGGCCCGATATTTGTTCAAACCATGTAAAGATTCCTGGGGTTGGGTCTAGCTCACCCAGTAGATCCTGCACGTAGATAATGATGTCATCCGCATAGGCAGATCTTAGATGTGTGTAAGTGCCCATAGGTATCCCACGCTGGACAGCCTCTTGGCGTAGCCAAAGAGCTAGTGGTTCTAGTGCCAATACAAAAAAAAGTTGGGACAGGGGGCAACCTTGACGCGTGCCCCTGTCTACCCAGTATTCTCGTGAGATGTGTTTACCTGTCCGGACCCTCGCCCTAGGGGCCTCATATAGTAGGCGTATCCACCAGAGATACTCGGGGGTCAGCCCAAATTTTTCAATAGCCTTGAACATATAGTCCCATGACAGCGTATCAAAAGCCTGCCGCGGTTCAGGTGCGATACAGCCAGCATTTGTGTGCTTCTCCAAGTTGGTTGCCAATATTTGGTGTAACCTCCTAATATTTAATGACGTGCTACGAGCTGATATAAATCCACATTGGTCAATTTGTATTAACTTGTTTGAATAGGGATGTAGTCTATTTGCCAAGATTTTACTTAATATCTTATATTCAGTCGCCAATAATGATAACAGACGGTACTCCGCCATGTCTGTCGTTTCCCTCCCTGGTTTTAGCAGCGACACTACTAATGCTTGCGTAGTAGAGTAGGGGAGATGGCCCCTTTGTAGTGACTTGTTATATAGCTCCTCTTATTGGGGAAGTAGGGTCTCTGAGTAGGTATCAAACAATTTCACTGGTAGACCATCCAAGCCTGGTGCTTTATTACGTGGGAGCCCTTTAATAGCAGCTTTTATTTCCCCCCTAGTGATGGGACTATGTAAAGTGTCTCGCACGTTTGCAGGGAGCTGTGGGTAAGGTAGGTTTGCTAGAAAAGTATCTAATAATGTGGTGTCCAGTGGAGGTGGCTTACTACAAAGTGTTTCATAGCTTAACCCCATGAAGTGCTTATTCTGATCAAAATTTGGAGCATATAAGTTGCCCAATACTACGCGTATGCCGTCTAGTGTCCCACGTAAACAAATGTACCTGCCCTGTGCATCTATCCTCTTATTCAGCACTTCAAACGGGACTCCGTATCTAATCCAAATCGTAACAACCCTAGCAAACGCTGAGTAATTAGTAGTGAATATCTGACCCTTCCATTTCTTCCGCATTTTGGGCGCTTCCTGTTCCCTTAATTGGGACTCTTGCATAAATACTATCTGCGCCTTACGTCTAATCAGTTATGCATGCACCCTATACCGTTTCTGCACTGATCCTAGACCCCGAACATTCCATGTAATTATGTTATATGTGTCAAGCATGTGCGTTGTACAGTAATTGTTGTGTGAGTGACCGGTACAAGGGATAAGAAACGCAACTTAGGACATATTAGTTGCTGTATGCCAAGACCCCTAAACACCCACTGTAACTCTAATAAAAGGCCCGGCCAGCGAACCAAGCCGGGCCAAACTGAAAATACAACATATGGAACTTTGCTGTATTGAACTGTTGCATATGCAAGTAGGGGGATGTCGCTTGCGCCAAACATGTGATAATATTCACATTCATTAGCTCAGAAGAGCCCGGGCTTATATAAATAACATCATGATACCGTTATAATCACACAAGTAAAAGGATATTTGTGTCCATGAACCAGTGTGCCGACACCATCATACTCAGCTGGCACGTGGGTGAGCAGGGCGGTCAGTTCTGTATCTCAGTGGTTCAGTGTGTCATCTGCAGTTCGAGGCGTTAGTGTAGGAAATAATGTTAGACTGCTCTCTAAGTCGGAGCGCACGGTACTGCCCTCCGTGGATTCCGAGGCCATTCGTGCGGCATTTCCCCTGAACGTATTTTCCGTCGCCAGTGCTATATCTTTGCTCCGTTGTACCTGGTCCTGAGTAGGGCCGAGTGCTATTGGACTGTTGGTGGTCTTCACATTGCGGCGTGATCGCCGGCCTTGTAGTCGTTTGGGGCCGCACGTCAGTCTCTGTGGAGCATCTCCTGACGGCGGCGTCGGATCCATAACCTCAATCCACTCCTCCACGTCTTCTGGACTTTAAAAAAAAAAAGTTTTTTGCTCATGTATTATTTTCAAACGTGCAGGGTATAATAGTGCGTATTTTAAATTCAAATCACGCAACTTCTTTTTGACAGCCTGAAAGGAGGACCTTCGGTGCTGTACCATGAGGGTATAGTCAGGGTATAATGAGATCTGGCAATTTTCAAACCTGATCTGTGGTCGCTGTCTTGCCTTCTGAAGTTGGCTATTATGGGCCCTATAGTTTAGAATCCTGACTATCAGTGGTCTCGGCGGTGCGCCCACCATCGATTTACCGGTGGGAATCCTGTGGGCTCTTTCGATACAGAAGAAGTCAGACAGTCCAGTGGGGGCAACATGTTCTCGGAACCACTGTTCCATAAAAGTGGCGGTGTCAGAGCCCTAACTTCGTTCCGGGAGCCCAATAACACATATATTATATTATTTTGTCTAACTCTGCCCTCTGTGTCCTCAAACCTATCCAGGAGGCCAGTAACTTTCCGCTGTAATGTCTGAATTTGTGTTGTGTGCTCTTTGTGTTGAGGCAGTAACTCTTCCAGAGCTTATCCTTCACAGTGGTCGCCAGCTTAGTATGGTCGGCCTTGAGCAGAGTGAAGCCGGTGGTGAGCGTGCCAATTTGTTGCTCTATCGCCCTTCTGGACTACCTGACCTCTCGCAGTATCAAATCTAATTTATCTGGAGTTTCCGCATCGTTCGTGGGTGGTACACAGGTTAGAGACTGTTGGGGCGCAGAGAGTTCCTGTTCATCTGTATCTTGCGAGTTTGAGGCGGCCGCTTCCTGTAGTTTGCCTTTTGGGTGCCCCATGATGCACGATGGATTCACAATGGATTCCTCACAATACCTGCTGCTGATAAGGGAATCTAGTGTCTCAGTTATTAGTCAAGTCATATTAGTCCCTATGTCGTCAGTGTTAGCTGAGACAGTATGATCCTCAGGGTTTTGACCGATTTAAGGCACTCACAGTTCCTCAGAGTGTCAGCATGGTGTAAACATGTTAGAGCCTACTGCTATATGAATGACCGGAACTCAGTCACTGAGCTGCACAACCCAACCTGGGTGTAATCACTGCAGCTCTGCTTCCAGTTTGTGATACTATGTAGGTCCAGGGGATCAGTGAGATCTCCCAGCCGGATTGCAGAGCAGGACACATTTACTGCATTTGTCGTGCTGGGCGTCGTCTGTAGTGTCCACATTCATCTCCTTCACTAAGCATTGTCCCAATTCCCTGCCCCTGTTTTGTATGCTCAGATGCAGGTCAGCCAGTCAATGCTCCCGACAATGTTGTGTGCCTACAGGCGCGGGCCCCCTGATGCCCACCGAATGCTGTAGGCAAGCCGGCGGCCCTGACCCAGTGCAGTGGAACTCTATTAGGCCGCAGCTCACCTGCTGATTGTTCCTGCCAAACCAGTCACCGCACTCTTCAGCTATAGCAATGCCCCGTATTGTTGGTGCCAGTTCCAGTGGGGACAAGGGCAGCACTGATAATTACAGAGCAGTCCCTTCTGGGGAGATGTCTCACTTATCCTATCGGCTCGGCGTTTCCAGCCCCCACCTCCGGGGCCGGCGCACCGACACTCAGGCTGTTCTGTTCTCATCAGGCAGGGCGAGGAGGGAGGGAGAGGGGAGCCGAGCAGGGCATGTGAGGGGAAGGTAGATGGCTCACCTCTGACCGCCCTCACCTGGTGGATCTCCCAGTACGTACAACGACAGTCGGGAGCTTCCCTGCATGCTCGGCAGAAGCGCAGACCCCTCCAGGCTGTTCGACAGGTCTACACCAGCATCTTCACAGCTTGGGGCACGTGTTGTCAGTAGTCTTCTCGAGGGCCCTCCTCAGCACTCACCGCCGTACCAGCCACATCTCTGCCGACCCAGGGTAAGGAGAATCCGTCCGTTCCCTCTGCCGCTCAGTGCCCTAGTCCGCCCAGGTGGGCATATCCTATCCCCACTGTGTATGAGCGGCGCTGTTGGATTCCAGGCCCATCTCACACTTCATAGATCCTTCACTCGGTAATTCCAGGGGTTATCAGGCTCTTAAGAGGGCATGCGCCCTTCTCAGTTGGTTTCGCTGGAGCGTAGCACCGATCTCACAGGCCTACCTCCGTGTTGTGCAGCTCCCGGTGTTGTGTAATATCAGGTATCCCCTTGGGATCGTGTATCCCCTGACTTCGGGAGACTTCGGAGGTCTCACCTATTGGACAGCTCAGACAGGCCCACGAGCAGCCGCTCCTACCCCCGGAGAGGTAGCCTCGGCTCTAGCAGGCAGAAGTAGCAGCGCACCGAGCCGAGCAACTGTCATTAAAGCACGCCTCTCTGTTAAGAGCTTACAGGGGCACGCAGGTCACGAAATTGAGCACGAGCTGGGCTGTCACGTGAAAGCAGTACTTTTGTAAGCGTTCTGTACTCAAGTGTAATTAGTTTTGAATCACCCACAAAGGGAACAAGCATTTGCAATGCAATAGGTCTCGCATTTACGCGGGTTTAAGCTATTGGCATTGTATATGACAATGCCTTTTATTTATGTTTTGAAAACCAAAACATAAATAAAGGGCATTGTCATGTACAATGCCAATAGCTCAAACTGCATAAATGCGAGACCTATTGCATTGCAAATGCTTGTTTTTAACGCAGAACAAAATGCTGTATGGTGCTCTTTAAAACACGTTAGCGCCACCTGGTGTATTTCATGCAATACGGCCCCAGAAATGTTCTGCCAAATGCAATGGATCTCCGTCACATCAACAAAGGCAATAAAAATCAAACACCAAAGCGGCGAAAGTGAAAGTAATCAGAGCATCAAAGGGCTGGGTGAGAAGGGAGGGGGGAATGCAAGGGTCAAAGCGGCTAAAGTGAAAGAAAGCTATAGAGAAGGGAGGGGAGAGTGGGAGCAGCTGTGCACGTGCATGTGATCGTGCACTCAAGGTTTAGGCCAGCCAAAAGACTGTGGGTAGCACTTTGAAAATCCCACATACAAAATGTCTCTTCGAGCCTTTGGCTCAGCGAGACCTAAAAATACATAAGGAGGGGATGTGGTCCATCGGCTGCGCTGCCGACTTTGGTGCAGGAAACCAGGGTTCGAGCCGCGAGGTCGCGTCCACATCCTGTGATTCTGGGCAAATCACTTAATCTCCCCATGCCTGAATATGTAATGTAAATAATCTCCCCATGCCTGAATATGTAATGTAAATACGCTGCTCATGTACAGCGCTCCAATACCTTTGGGTCGAGTTCGCGCTATATAAAAGATGCATAAAAAAAATAAGGTATGGAGTAACGTATTAGCATCAGTGGGCGGGATCGGCGTGCCCCTACTTCTTTAAGTCCAAAGATACCGTTCCCCTACTTTTTTTATATTCAACATGCATTCCAGGTCAGCATGAATAGCCAAGGCCTACAGATATGGCGATATGGCTCGGCGTTTGTGACTGTTAGGTGACGGCCAGACGGGCAGAGAAGGAAAAGGACTCTGTCTTTTCCTTCTTTGCCCAGAAAAGACCAGGACAGTGTCCCTTCAGCTGCCCCCTCCTCTCTTTCCTCCTCTTATTCCCTCTCATTCTGCCTCGCTCCTCCTCACTTTCTGAAAACCGTGACTTCAGGAAACGGTTCTCATCCTCTCTGTTCTCCTTTCTTTTATTTGTTCCCTTGTGAAATAGATCCAAAAAATGAGAAAAACACTTGTGCTGGAAATGTTTTCTTTTTTTTTATATTTTTATATTCCAAAGAGCAGCCTAGAGAATACAAGGTTCAAAATATGGAAAATAAATAACTAAATAACGCAAGAAAGAGTGGTTGCAAAATGTCCAGATTTGTTTTCTTTCCTCCCAATCACATTTGCGCCACTTCACAGAGTTTGCCAGTGAAGCACCTAATTGATGGGCGGATCGGAAAACAAAATGTGTACCGCGGCTTTGTGTTCACGGATGTGGTGTTTTTCAACCATAGTGCTTACGTTTTGTCACAATATAAGCACTGGACTGGACATTGAAATGGGTCCCTTCAGGGCCCTGTAGTTATGTCCTTAACTTTTCAGGCAAAACCTTACACTGATTTAAGAATAGCGAGTGTAAAAGCGTTAAGGTAGCCATGTTGTTCCAGCATACATTTTACATGCTTTACATAATTCTCTATGGGTGTTCGCTATTTCCAGGATGTTTTTACTTTTTGTTTTACGCAGTATTTTACTCTCGTCTAATGCGTAATTTGAATTGAGTCGCATCCAAGTGTTTATAGTGAGGCACAATTGGGTGGTAGTTGAAGGCAGTGCAAGTTTCTCTTAGTGGGGCAGTATGGTGTTCAGTGGGGGAGAGTATGTGGCACTATGGTCAGAGCTGCCAATTTGGGAACTGGGTTCAGCCTTCATGACCAGTCCCCCAGACCACTCTCCTGAGGGAGCACATTCCCATGCTAGACCTTAGAATGCCCCGCAACACCTTAGAAGCCCTGGTATATTAGCACCAGGAGGTGGACCCTAGTGGGGGCAAGTATGGGATAACCTTGAAGGCCTGTCCACCACAAATCCATACTGAAGTTCACCTCCATTCTTGCGGGAAGGCCTATGAACCAGCACACCCTAGAGTGACAGTGACTCCGTCACTGAGGTGATAGGACCCTTGAGAAGGGCCGGCTTTAGGGCAGTGCGACCATTGTGACTGCACTGGGCGCTGACTTTGGGTGGGGGCGCCAGCAATAATAAAAATGTAAAAATAACTCCAGTGATTAATGTTCTTCCTAGAGAAAGATCTAAGTTTTGTCTAGTGGTAGTTTGGCTCATAGAAAGGTAGCGCAGAGGGTTGATGTGCCTGCTGCAAAGAACATCTACCATGCCAATCACAAAGTGCACATATTGTAAATAGGTCTGTGGGGTACTGCTTTTGTAAGAGAGATCCTTTTGTTTCTTGCAGTCTATAAGTCGAAAATCCTAACATAGCACAGTGAGCTATTAACTGTCATCTTAGAGTTGCACGCAAACTGCAAGGTATAAATTAGAGCGTTGTTTTTTTTCCCCCAGTCTTAGATTATCCTAATGTTGCAAAAAGTGTTAATTTGGAAAGAAATCAATTCTGATTATTAAAGAGAACCCCCAACCATGTAGAACTTAGTCTTATGTAACCTTTCCTAATAGTGATTTACACAAGTCTAATTGATTGTCTCAATGTATTGTGTGGCGGCTCCTCTACTACGGACGAGGAGCGTCGCCCCATTGCCTTTCAACACGGCAAAAAAGGAAAATTAAAATGATAATTACACAATGTTATTATCATTTTATTTTTCTATCTTGGCCAGTTTTGTGGGGCAGTCTCAGGAAAGATTTTGCCTCATTAGTACCAGTGTAACATACAAATGCAGCAGTGAGAAAAGTAATCAGTCAACCTTTGCAAAGAGCCCTCCACTTCACAGCAACAAATGTCACATTTTTTAGTAACTTTTGATCCGTTTGAGCTACAAATAGTTTATTAGTTAAAATTGTCAGATTAATGTAGCATGTGTATCCATTGGTTGAATTAAATAACATAATAAGCTGTAACTGAGAAGTGAAATGCTAAACAAATACTAAAAATTGATATGTTTTGTGCATTCTGGTCACACCTCTGACTCCGCCCACTGATTCCATCCTCGGGTTAGTCCCGCCCTCTTAGTCTCCACCCACAGTTCCCCTACTTTTTTTTCCCCACTTCGACCACTGATTAGCATCCACACCCCAGCAGAGCCTGAAAATACTTTAAAGGAACGATTCAATAGTTTAGAGGTGAGTCACTCTGGGTCAGTGGACGCTCAGCCATTCCACACGTCGCACCAGTAGGTAACACACTTTAAAGTGTGTGCTGTGACTTTCACTTTTGTGTGTTTTCTTCTCCCTTAGGTAGAGAATGGTACAAAGCTGCCTGGTGCAAGTGAAGGGGGCCTGCAATGGTTGGAGGAGGGGGCCTGATGATGCTGTATGTACAATTTCTCCTGCTGTAGAGGGTTTGGGTTCTGGGTGAGCGGATACTCTTGCTGTGCTGATAGACTGCTGTGACTGAAGAGGTTGAGGGTGCTGTCGAGAGGACACCCGCTTTACCTGGTGTGAGATACCCCGCTGTGAAGAGCTTGAGAGGGTGCACCTTTCATGTTGAGCCGACAAATTGGTGTAAATGAAAGTGATGAGCTGGGGGTTTTGAGGACGCCTGCTTCAAGTTGTGCAACACACCGCGCTGTGAAGAGGTTCAGCTTCAGCTTGAGGAGATAGACTCTACATGTTATTCTGACACACTGGAGTAAATGTAGGGGTTGAGCTTAGGGTTCAGAGGTCACCCACTTCATGTTGTGCGACATACGCAACAGGTTGAACCTCAGGTTGAAAAGGTCTTCATGGTGGCATGACATAGTTGGAAATGTAGGGATTGAGCTTGGGGTTGAGAGAACACCCTGGGGCAGATTTACAAAAAAGTGGCGCATCTGTAGAGATGCGCCACTTTCCCTGCGCCACCCTTCGAAACTCTTGCGCCACCATGGATGCGCCGTATTTACAATACAGTGCACCATGGCGTAAGGATTGACAGATGTGTCAGAAATGTTGATGCATCGGTGCAAAAGTCACGCATTGCTGGAGTCGTGTCACAAGCACGATGCAACTCCAGCAATGCATGGGGAGGTCTATCCTCATTGTGCTGCGTCACTCCTTACGCCTGCTCCAAGCAGGCATTTTGGTCAGTGGCGTCCTAGAAGTGGTGCAGTGAAATCTTGGAGATTTCATTGCACCACTTCTACGAGACTTTTTTGCATGGGGACGCCCACCCTGCATACATTATACCTGACGCACGTATAAAGTGACACAGGGCTTTACAACGTGACACATCTCCCTAGATGCATCGCGTTGTAAATGGGCCACAATGCTACATGGGGAACCGGCCCCCATCCCACGTTATACAACCACCGGAAGGCCAACGTGTAAAAGCCCACACCCCTGCAGAGACGTCCATTTAATAGGTGTTCTGCCAAATGAACACTAATCCGCTACGGTCACTATAGTTTTAAAGTTGAGAGTGGCTGGAAATGTAATAGGGAACACATGATCCTCCTAAACTCCTAGCGGATCTCGAGGATTATGGAGCCTTGTGGTACTCTGCTGAACTGTATATAAGGGAGACGTGAACTGCTGCGCCACCGGGCTCTCTTGCGTGTTGTTGCTGGATCTGCGGCACCTGCTCTGCCGGAGCTTGGGGTCTGGTGTTTCTCTAGCCCCAGAACGGTCAATACTAATAATAAGTACACCTCCTTCAGCCACAGTTATTCTATTTTCTACTTGTACACGGACATTAATGGCAGTGTGGCACTGGAGCTAGGGCCCGGATTGGCACACTATACTTATACCATACTTGGGAAGACCCCTCCGACGACCAAAGCTGGCCCCTGCTGTGGTTGCATGTTGTCCGCACTTCTCCGCCTTCAGGGTCCTCAGCTGCAATAAATATGGGCAAAGACAGGCCACAAAGAGGAGTACAGCAAACAAAGATGGACCAGTTCATTGCACAGGGAGGGTCCTCAAACCCTGATCCTCCAAGGGAGGCCCCCACCTCAGAGCATGTAAACACACAGCCAGGCCCCTCGGGGCCCAAATCCTTGCGGCCATTGAGTCCTCCAGCACAGCGGTCCAGACAAAAATTGATGCCATGTCCCTGGACATAGGCCTACTACGAGTCGACCTCCGTCTGGTTGCAGAGAGATCCCTGGCCACAGAACAAGACGTGACTTAACTGGAAAATGAAGTCTTCACATAAAAACAACACTAGCAGACTTAGTTTCCAAAACGACTACCCTGTAACAAAGAGCGGAAGATGCCAAAGGACCATCACAGAGAGGCACCTTAGGTTTGTGGGATTTTCAAAAGGCGCCAAAGGTAATGCCCCCGAACAGATTCTAGTATGATGGATCAAAGACACGTGTCCCGCAGCACAACTGTCTACTATTTTTGTGATCAAAAGAGCGCATCGAGCTCTTATAGAAAAACCGCCTGCAGGCGCACCTCTAAAGACCCTTATTGCCAAAGTGCTCAATTACAGAGACAGGGACTGTATACTAAGAGCAGCGCGACTGGAGGGTGACCCTACTTATGAGAACAATGTAATTTGTATTTTCCCAGACTAAACACGCCTAGTTCAGCGGCAAAGGGCATCCTTTGGTGGGGTAAAGCAAAATCTCAGGGCAATGGGCCTACAGTATGCACTCCTGTCCCCCGCTAAACTAAAAGTGATACATAATGAGCGGGTGCATTTTTTCACTTCACCTGAGGATGCCTGGGACTGGTTGTAGGTGCGGGGTGAAGCCAGATCAGTCCACAAGGGGAAGGAGAGGGAGGAGGTCCAGAAAGTCATCGAGCTCGACCCATCGAGTGGTGGTTCGCCAAGATGGATCCCGGGACTTGGAGCACGAAGACATGGGCAGAAAGGGCCAGAGTGAATCCAGTGTGGATTCTCACCTACAACAAACTGAACGGGAGGCTGCGAGAGCCTTGGTGGAGGTGGTTACAGCGTCCAACTCAGACAGCAGCATGGGAGACGCGATAGAGGATGCACAACTAGATGAACATTGAACTGACCCAAAGCGGGACCAACAGAAGTACCAGGAGTGGGAAGCTAGAATGTGTGGGATAACTGAATATGAGCCATGCGCTTAGTCCAAATGTGAAAGACGAGCATTAGCGGTGATATGAGATATATGTTGGTGGATGTGAGTGATTGGCTGGACTAAATTGATAAACGGGTGGAGCTGCACACACTCCCATCTTATCTTACCTTATCTTATCTCCTCTTCTCCTCCTATCTAATCTATCATTCTATTATTTTTCTCACTCAGCTGCACTATAATTCAGTCTTAGTTTATATTTCTTTCTTTTTTATTCATTGAGCCCTCAGTAACGTGTTGAGAGTGAGTGTGTGGAATGAATGGATAGATAGGAGAGAAGTGAGCGAGTTGTTGAATGTATGGAGGCCAAGAGTTGGGATGAGATAGCTGAGTGGTTCACTGGTGTGGATTGGCACATTTCATTACACTCTTGCTCCGTATATAGTTTTGGATGACTTTGTGTATTAAGTATAAGTAACTTGGATTGAGTGTGAATCAGTGTTATAGTTGGAAATGAGATTTGATCGGTCCACAACAGATTTGGTTAAGAGCATGACCTACACGCATAATGACACTGATGTCATGTTAGTTTTAATGGATTTGAGGCTGTCTGGGGACTGGGAAATGGGGAGGGTTGGAAGGGGTTAATAGGATTGGGAATGCATGAATTGTTGATATAGTGTTTACGCAAGGGGGTGGGAAAAGTTGAATGTTGTTGTAAATGTACTAGTTATAGGAAAGCAGTGCAAGTAATGGAACAAAGAAATAATAGGGAAGAGCCATGTGTAGATGCACAGAGATATGGGACAATTTTAGATGATAACTTGGAATGTGAGGGGTCTCTATTCATTTACAAAGCGGTACAGAGTACACTCTTACCTGCACAGACAAGGGACACAATTGGTGATGCTGCAGGAAACCCACCTACTACACTTTGAAATTGAAAAGCTGCACAAGAAATGGAGAGGACAGCTATATGCCTCTACATATTCCACATATGCAAGGGGGGTATTAGGATGGGTGGCCCCACAAGTTTGTTTCCAGATATATAGTAATTCATGGCACACTAGATGGGATTCAGGTCTGTCTGGTAAACACATATGCCCCAAACGCAGACGATGGAGATTATTTCTTGGAACTGGAAAAACTGCTCATTCCACATGCTGGAATTCCTCTTATATGGGAGGGGGTCTTTAATTTTGTAATTGATAGCAATTTTGACAGGCACCCCTCAAAAATGCACACCAAACCTAACATTACCTCAGCTCTTTAAGAAGTGATGCGCCGCTTGCTATGTGTAGATATCTGGCGGGAGACCCACCTGAGCTTGCAGGAATACATGTGTTACATGCCAGCTCGGCACGTTTCTAGAAGACTAGATTGATTCCTTCTCTTAGGAGAGGCCATAACAGCCGCTGTGCAGACCCACATACTCACACAATTTCTATCAGACCACGCCCCTGTCATACTCAAGTGGGGTCCACAATTGGGAGCTTAGGGGGTAAAAAAGAACAGGTCGCCCCCCACTCATTAACTTCACCTCAACAATAGACCTGTTCCATCTTATTGTATGAACGAATATCAACC
Source organism: Triturus cristatus (assembly GCF_964204655.1). Classification (NCBI taxonomy): domain Eukaryota; kingdom Metazoa; phylum Chordata; class Amphibia; order Caudata; family Salamandridae; genus Triturus; species Triturus cristatus. Next base: position 242,257,819 of record NC_140579.1, read on the forward strand.
TTCACCATATACTTTTAAAGAAGACACACAACTTTGTGTGTCACAGCAGAGAATCCAAATTTTACTTCTGTCAGACAGTGACCAAAATCACTATTTGTAACTGTGGTATATGCTGTCTACTTGTACATGGTCTCCCACCAATGTGAGGGTGAACAAGAAGGAGAAACAAGTTGAGGAAAAAAGTGAGGAAAAGTTGGCACACAGCAGGGGTGTCCTCTCTCCCCGTTGCTATTTACTTTGGCTATGGAAGCTCTGGCCATTAGATTGCGGCGAAATATGGAGGGGTGGGTATCACTGTTGATGGGCGAACACACGTGATCTCACTGTACGCAGACAATGCGCTTCTGTATATCTGTTCTCCAGAAGAAGCTATACCGGCCCTGCTAGAAGTACTTTATTTGTTTGGAAAAGTATCAGGGCTCCATATTAACCGTCGGAAGACCCGTCATCTTTCCATTAGCCGCCTTAGCACGGGAAGAAATGTAAGGCCTTCCTAAGGTAGAGTTCAGCTGGGAAACAAACCATTTCAGATACCTTGGCATGCAGGTGACACATAGTCCCCGAGACCAATATACACTAAATATTGGTGCAGTTATTGCAAATCTGAAAGAGTCAATCCGCCTTTCCAACAGACTCCCCATTTCTATTATGGTACGAGTTGCACTTGCCAGAATGGTCATGCTACCTCGGTGTCTATAGGCGCTACAAAATACATTCTGCAATATCCCGACCTCTACGTTTACCACATTAAATAAATTACTGGTATCGCTAGTATGGGCTGACGGCTGGAGCAGGGTGAAATTAGATGTGCTTAAACTGGACCTGCAGATGGGGGCATTGGGACATTTACTATTACAGTACGCCGCACAGTGGTGTATGGAGGGGCACAATATAGAAAAAGCGCTCCAAGCAGACAAACATAGATGGGCATGCAGGTTCCTAATACATGTCCATATATAATCAGGCGGGTGGCGGCGTTCTGGGAGCGCGCGGTCACTCTGGTTATTCGCAGAGCACCATACCCAAACTCGTTCCCTATACAATGGTTGCAGGGATTCTTTCAAATCAAATCTGTCATGGATATATCCAAATGATGCGAGGGGGATTGCACGTCGGCTGGAGGCTTATATGCAAATGGGACATTTTTGACATTTGATGAAGCAAGAGAATGGTATGAAATCCCTGAGTGTCAGTTTCTTCAATATACCAAAATATCTTGCACAGTTCACAAAATATGGCCTTCTTTCCCAGAGGAGCCAATAGAGTCATATACACTGGCATTGATGCTCAACCCAGGATCCACTAAAGGCCTAATCTCCCGTTGCTACAAGGCCCTCAAAGAAGACCGCATGGTTGATACATTAATAAAAGGCTGATGGTGAGAGGACCTTCCGGTCACTCTTACGGAAGGTGAATGGAGAAAAGTATTTGTGCATGTGCGGGAGATTCCCAGTAATGCCAGATTTAAACATATTCAATTTCACTATATGCAACGCACTTACTTGACTCCTCAGAGACTTGCCAGTTTTAATATGGAACGCCACTCCAACCGTCCCCGATGTAGTATAGACCCAGCAACTTTCTTACATATGACCTGCTTGTGTATTCGTCTGCAGCAGTATTAGCACCAGGTAATCCAGATATTACGCACTGTCACAGCCATTAATATAGAAGCATCCATTAAGCATTTCCTGTTGGGGGTAAGCCCGACCCCAAAGAAAAGAACGCGTACAAGATACAAATTCGCACTGCTAGGCCTAGTTTTAGCAGAGCAATAGATTGGACTTGAACTCTCCCCCCCATGCGAGAGTGGGGTGTGGCGGAAGAACGCCATCTAAAAACAGTGTGCACAGACGAGAATGCAGAACAAGCTATTGAAAACTGGGGGTACATGCTGGAGGGGTTGCAAAGACCTAACACCCTTTCACTTTGAATTGTGGACAGACTCCAGCTCCAAATAAATGCACTAAAGATATGGTAAAAATACTTTGAAAAGAAATACCGTCACTTGACACTGCTGCAAATTGTTGTTTTTCTTTGTTGCAATAGTTATGTTTTCAGCAATTCATATTCTGATAACATTGTATGATGATGCACACATCCATGGTCTGGGTGAGTAAACCCAGATACATCACATATGTCGAAATGCAGTCTTGATGGAAACCCGTTGGGCAGATCAGGAGAATTGTAAACTGCATGAGGTGCAAATTGTTGTGTCAAATAACGCAGTACTATAATAAAAATAAGTTTAAAAAAAAAGTACAAACAAAAGCCGCATTGCTGAATTCGATTAACTAGATGGTTTCAATTGCGGGTTCGGGAGCCGGGTGCACACATGTGAAGGTCAGGGAGTGTGATCTGAGCTGATGGCTTTAGAGCAACATTCAGTTGTACCAAGACAGGTAAACTGCTTTCCAAAAGTGGTCTTATAATGTGTTATATTTTCAGCCATTTCTGACATTTCTTATCCAATATAAAGTTGTACTCGGGGACACGTAGTGTAACCTTTCTGTGCACTTTTGACTAAAAAGCCAGACCTTACTGAAGATGTTTGATACAACAGATCGAGCAGTGATAATTAAAAGTTGCTTTAAAGACAAGAAGACATGGAATATAATTGAAACATGATGCTTCACACTTTGTGCACTCATCAGAGAGAGCCCATTTGTACATGTTGCTGACACCATGCATTCAAGCTAAATCTTTGATTCCTTAAAGCATATGCATCCGTTGTTCTAAAAAAGAATTCACTCAGCATGTTATTGCTTGTGCATTGACCCTTATTACCTACTTATCTCCTGCTAGGTCTCCATGTTATTATTTGGAGTACGCCGTTCTCCCTTCTGCACATGTAACATCACAGATATGTCATGTGGGTGCAACTGCTTGCAACCCTTGCTACATCTATGGCATCTCTCACCTTTCTAGGGGTTGCATGGGGATTCTGGTGTTGGGGGCCTACAGATACGCATGGACTGGTCCCGAGTTCTGCTGGAAGCTTTAGTCAGGGGGAGCCAGGCTGCGTGGATCCAGTCCTCCACAGTGGCGGTTCTCGCCTCTCAGAGGTGAGCAAGGGTTCCTCTAGACCACCGAATGGCACCAGACGAGGTTACAGAATCATGCACTCTGCCCTGACAGCACCTACTCTGATGGAATGAAGAGGTGCTACATTACACCAGAGATTCGGAAGCAGAGGTTGCACGCACTGCGCCCCCTCCAAGGGATCTCTTGTCACTGACTCCTCCTTCTTCTTCTATTTGACTCACCCACAAGGTCTCCTCAGTTTATTGTGACACCACAGTGATCAAAATCAATCAATCAATCAGGGGTTTGTGAAGCACACTACTCACCCGCGAGGGTCTCAAGGCGCAGGGGGTGGGTATTCGCTCAGCTTTGTCTCATCCAAAGATACAGGTCTGGAGGCTCTTCCTGAAAGCTAGCAGTGTGGGGGCTTGTCTGATGCTGAGTGGGAGTTTGTTCCAGGTCTTGGCTGTGATGTAGGAGAAGGATCACCTCCCCCCATTCTGGCTCTGCGAATGCGTGGTATTTCGGCGAGGGCAAGATCGGCGGATCAGAGGCTTCTCTTGGGTGCGTAGAAGGAGATTCCTTCATTGAGGTATTGGAGTCCGATGTTGTGGAGGGATTTGTAGGCATGAGTGAGGAGCTTGAAGGTCACTCTCTTTTGGATGTGGAGCCAGTGAAGTTCTCATAGGTGTTGGGTGGTGTGATCTTGTCGTAGGATGCTGAGGACAAGTCTAGCTGTGGCGTTCTGGATTTTCTGGAGTTCGAGGAGTAGAGATTTGTTTATTCTGGCATAGAGGGCGTTCCCATAGTCAAGTCTGCTGGTTATGAGTGCATGGGTGACGATCCTTCTGGATTCGGGTGGGATCCATTTGAAGGTCTTGTGAAGGATGCAGAGGGTGTTGAAGTATGTGGAGGATATGGCGTTGATCTGTTGGTGCATGGTGCAAGAGGAGTCGAGTATGATGCCGAGGTTGCGAGCGTGGTCTGTGGGTGTGGGGGGTTCGCCAAGGGTGGTGGGCCACCAAGTGTTGTCTCATGCTGAGGGGGTGGACCCGAGGATGAGGACTTCTGTTTTCTCTAAGTTGAGCTTTAGTCAGCTGTTGCTCATCCAGGAAGCAACGTCTTTTATGCCGTCCTGGAATCAGTGTCTGGTGATGCCGGGTTCGTTGGTGAGGGAGAAGATGAGCTGGGTGTCATCAGGGTAGGAGACTTTGCTGAGTCCGTGTTTTCTGACGATGGTAGAGAGGGGGGCCATGTAGATATTGAAGAGTGTGGGGCTGAATGAGGATCCTTGGGGTACTCCACAGCTGATCTCTTTGGGTTCGGAGTGAAAGGGTCGGAGTCTGATTCTTTGGGTTCGTCCGGTGAGGAAGGAGCAAATCCAGTTGAGGACAGTTCCCGGGATGCCGGTGTCATGGAGTCTGGCGGTTAGTGTGCGGTGGGAGACAGTGTGGAAGGCTGCTGAGAGGTCTAGTAGGATGAGGGCTGCCGTGTGGCCCTGGTCAAGGAGGGTAAGATGTCGTCGGTGGTAGCTAGGAGGGGGGTCTCAGTGCTGTGGTTGCTGTGGAATCCGGATTGGGAAGAATCAAGGATCGAGTTGGCTTCTATGAAGTTAGTGAGCTGGTTGTTGAAGATCTTCTCCGTAACTTTGGCTGTGATGGGGAGGAGAGAGGTTCTTGAGGTCCGTTGGGTCTGCGATGGGCACATGAGGAGGGGCTTGACCTCTGTGTGTTTCCAGTCGTCAGGGAAAGTGCCTGTTTCGAGAGAGCAGTTGATGGTATGTCGTAGTTCTGGTGCAATGGTGGAGGCGGCTCTGTGGAAGATGTGGGGTTAGGCATGGGTTGGTGGGTGCTCCTGTGTGTATACTTCTCATGGTCTTCGCGGTGTCTTCTGTGGTGACCTGGGTCCAGGCGGTGATGGTGGGCTAGGTTGCGGTGTTGGTTGGAGGAGTAGGGTCAGTGTCTAGGGTTCGCTCGTCGAAGTTGCTGTCGAGAGTTTTCATATGAAAGTAGGAGCTGAGTTTGTTGCAAAGGTCCAGGGAGGGAGGGGCGTTAGAGAATTCGCTGTGGGGTGTAGATTCTTGGATGATGCTGAAGAGTTCATTAGTGTTGGGGAAGTTGGTGACTATTTTGTTCTGGATGAAGTTCCTCTTTATGGTTCTGATGAGTTGGTGGTTTTCTGTCATAGCGGTTTCGTAGGCGGAGCGTGCTTTGGGGGTTTTGCTGTTCCTCCAAGCTTTCTCAAGTCATCAGCACATGCGCTTGGATTCTCGGAGGTCAGTGGTGAACCAGGTGGCTTTCGTGGTGTATTGTCTGTGGGAGTTCCAAAGGGAAGCAAGAGTTTATTTATTTAATGCATTTTTATAAAGCGTGGACTTTACCCGAAGGTGTCAGAGCGCTGTACAATAGAACCAGTTACGTTACGTGAGAGAAATGTTACAAAATAGAACATTACAAAAATAGCAGGACACATTGAGTGTCCTGCTATTTGGACTGTCTGCACAGTTCTGTGATCCAGCTGTGGAGTGCGTCGGCTGCAGAGTTGGCGTTGGTTGTGGTGGGAGAGGAGCGTGGTTGAGGGCAGAGTTGAGTTGCTCCTCGGTGATCTTGCGCCAGTTCCTGCACGAGGGGCGAGGTATAGGCCTGTGTGTGGTGGGCTTGGAGAAGGAGAAGTGGATGCAACGGTGGTCCCTCCAGATGGGTTTTGTGGGGTGGCTGAAGCGAGAGTTGTGTCCTCCAGTGAAAATGTGGTCAAGGGTATGTCCTGCCTTGTGGGTGTGGGTGGTAACAAGATGTCTCAGTCCGATGTTGTTGAGGTTGTACAGGAGGGCGGTGGAGTTGGGGTCTCTGGGGTTGTCGAGGTGGAAGTTCGGGTCTCCGAGGAATACGTAGTCTGTGGATGCGATGGTGTGGGGTGCAATGAGGTCTGCGATGGTAGTGGAGAACATGGAGCGTGATCCGGGAGGTCTGTAGGTGAGGGTGCCGCATAGAGTCATTCTGGGGTTGATCTGGATCTGGAAATGCATGTGTCTATGGGGAATGTAGAGCCGTTCGTGCTGGATGTAGTGAGTCGGAGGACGTTTATGTGTACGATGGCCAGTCCACCTCCAGGGCGGTTGGGGCAGTCCTTCCTCTGGATCTTGTATCCGTTGGGGATGGCTGTGGGGTGCGGAGCTGACGTTGGCCCAAGTTCCTGTGAAGAAGACGACGACGGTCGAGAGGGTTCTGAGGAGGGTCCCAGATTTCTACTGCGTGTCTGTTCAGGCAGCGAATGTTGAGGAGGATGCAGCTTAGGGGTTTGGGTGCGCTGGCGTACAGTGGGTTGGTGGTGGCTGTGGGCATCTGGAGGTGGGTGAAGGAGCAGCGGCAGTGTCGGAAGGAGAACTAGTTTTGGGCGGTGTTCAGTGTTGACAGCTGGCAGTTGTTGTTTCTTCCAGGGTTGAGTGCGCGGAGTGTTGCTGAGTCATAGCACTGGTGGCTGGAGGACCAGGGTTCCTGGCACTGGTCATGGGCGGGTCGCCGACAGGCACAGACGGGCTTGCCTTTGGCATGCCTTCGGTGTGCTAGTAGCGTGCCCGCTGCGCAGCCGCACAGCAGCCGCCATTAAGTAGGGGTAGGGGAAGGGCAGGAACAGCTAGGAGTCAGGAGTGGGAGGGGCCACGGGAAGCAGAAAAAAATGGAAAGGGAAGCTGCAGGAGCAGTGAAAATAGGCACAGTGAAAAGTAGTAACAAAGAATGAGGGCAAAGGCACGACAAAAGTACAATAAGAAGAAAAAAGAAAGTAGGCAAAAGTGAGGTGAGATGCCTGACGACAAAGTCAAAGGTAGAAAGGGGAATCCTGGGGACTCGAACCGTGCTCTCCTGCGTGGGAGGCAGGGGCACTAGCAGGTAGAGCTGAGGCGGAGCTGCGTGCTGGGAGAGCAGAGCCCATCACATCAGGGAGCCTTGCCCAAAAGAATCGGTAGCTTTATTAAAGACACAGGACCTCATACCTTGATATCAGAGAAAGAGATGTGAATTAGGAAAGGAATTACATTACAGAAAGCTGCCAGGCTTTGAAGCTGCGAAAATCACTAACTTGGGGGTCAGGCTGCAGTGCTAAGGCACCAGGCCACCTCTCCGGTGGCCGCCACAAGTCAGCTGGGATTCGGTCCCGGTGATCATTACACTCCTAAGTCCCATCTGGCTTGCGAGGCATAATGCGGTGGGAGTTTCAGCAGTGGAGGCAGGCTCCCAGCTGTGAGGCAGGCTTCCAAAGATAAACTATAGCGCGCCTGAAGCCTATAGGTGTGCTTCCCGCACAGTGTTCCCTGCAAGGCTGTCTCAGCAGGCTGTCTCAGCAGCAGGGATTGGGCAACTATGCTTGTGACGTCCTGAGTTAATCAGAGGTGCTGCACTAAAGTGTTGGGTAAATATCTTGTTATACTTTGTTAGGCATCTGAGCGAGTTGACTCAGCCTTCAAGCCTGCTGCAAGCAGTGCAGACGCGCTGCTTTCAGCTAAAAGCCTTTACTCTGTCAGTGTGGTTTAATTAGCAGCGCTCGGCTCCAGCTTGCTCTGGAGGTGCTATAAATGTGTGACAATTTATTTCAGTGCGGTGATGCGGGCCACCACTCTAAAATGCGTTAGTCTAACGCCTGATGCATGGTTCTTGGATGGGCTGGTCATGTGACTGCGATTAGCTTAGCTGTTGGGCTTTGTGTATTCTTACCAGTGAGACAAAAAGGGATTAGATGTTGGCAGACTTGGCTGTTCCCTGCCCACCTACAGTTCAAAGGGCTGCCTCCAGCACACAAACCAGGGAACCTGGCACCGACCTTTTTCCACCCCAGACTTCTTGGAAGGTTAAGGGAAGACCTTTCCAGAACCAGATGTGACGGTAGCATGGGAAATTCCCCAGCTTCAAAGGCTGGCTCTAGGTATAAATATTGCACCTCCAGAACACCTCTTTAGTATACTTCTGAACTTGTGGAAGACTTCAGAATGACTTCCTGGACCCCTAGAGGACCGCCATGCTGCTTGAGGCCTGCCTTTTTTATTTTTTTAGTATTATATAGCATGAACTAGACCCACAGGTATCAGACTTCTTACATGAGCACTAGTTGCCTTACAGAAGGACACATTCATTTTTGTTAGGCACAGGGAGATTAAGTGATTTGCCCAGAATCACAGGATGTTGAGCATCCCTGCCGAGGCTCGAACCCGGTTCTCCTACTCTTAGGTCAACCGATCTAGCTGTTAGGCCACATCCTCTCTCCGGTTCCTAGAGGTCTGTTCTGCTGCTACCAGAGGACTGCCCTGCTGCTTGAGGAATGCCTTGCTCACCAGAGGACTTCCCTGCTTCGAGAGGCCTGCCTTGATGCTTGAAGGAGACACCGGCTGAAACCCGCACACGTCCGTGGTGGCCCGGCGATACTCGTTCCCCGGATTTTCTTGGATTCATTCCCTCGCTCTGAACGCCCCACCGAGGACTCCTCCCGGTTCCTGTGCAGCGGATCGGGGCTCCGACCCTGCAGCGAATATTCAATTTCCTAACAACCCCTCACTCCTCCACTGGATGATTTCACTCGTACGATCAGCCCTACACAGCTGACGTCCTACGACGCCTTCCTGGCATCCTAAATCGGCCCTTCTTCCCGCGTGCACTGATCTCTTCATGCCACAGCACTCATCACTTGGCTACCCGGTCCTGATGATGATCCTAACTTGAAAGGATCGAAACGCCATCGACCCTCCCACATCAGCAAAAATCTTTTGGCGCACACCATACTTTGGTTCTCGGAATCGCTGAAAATCATAGCCTATCTTTACGAAATAATCATGATGTGAACCAATAATTCTGTATATATGATATTTTACTCTTCACCTTGCGCCCTGCGCTGTGTTTTTCTCACGTTGTCACTTGCGCTGTCATGTTCTATCACGAGCACAATGTGCACTTCTTTTGTGTTGCCACTGCATACATGCTTAACAGTGCTGTCATAACTGTTATGTATATTCCAATCTTCTAAATATATGATACCTAAGAGCACATTCAGCAAATAATTTGGAGTCTCTCACCTTTGTTCTTCTATTGTAATGTCTTGCACATACAAGCCTAATTATTTTCAATGAATCCGGTTGAGATATTGTTGTATATTTATAAGTTGAAGGAGAACTGGACTATCTTCATGAACACAGGACCACCAGACATGAGTCCAAGGGATAGTTGGCTGGCCTTCTGTGTGAACTACAGGGGCATAAAAAGCTCCAGAGACCTTGAACTCAGCACCTCTTCTTTGCTGGAGTGAATTTTAGTCCCCCCCCCACCAAGTGGTGGCTTCCAGGTCCTGTACTCTTGAAAGTGGTGTTAGAGATCACAGAATGTACCAGAAGAACTGAAGAAGACAAAGAGCTACCTGACAGTCGATCCACCCAAGGTGGATTGCCAGTTGGTTTGACATTGCAGTAGCTCGTGCTACATTATTCTACGCAGCAGCAAATCCTGTTCACCAAGATCTCTCAGTGACAGTGTCTGGCTTCATGGAGCCCTCTTCTGCTACAGCTTCGAGCTGTGTCCCGCTGGAGGTTTTTGGCTGTTAAAAAGTTGCTGAAGTTTGAAGGTAAAAACCTTTACCGGGCTCGATGGTGACCAGCTCCCCATTGAAAACGACAAACTCCTCAGCCTGGAAATCCTTCTATTTCTGCTCAGAGCTTTTTCCTGCTGTTGTCAATGGCTTCACTGAGACTTCATCCAGTGCTTCCCGGTGATGAAGACTCCTCTTTGGATGCAGCCTGCTGCCTTGCCCCGCTGCACTCTACCTTCTCCTGGACTTTATCTTCAAAAATTTACCTCAGTCCGAAGTTCAGCCAAGACCAGGCCCAATCCACCTTGTGTATCTGACTTGTGCTCCATTGTGGTCAACCTTAACTTTTGACTCTGTCACGGTCTCACGCAACCAGATACACACAGTTGACATTTTGATCTTTTAGGTGCTAGATTTCACTAAACACTTAAAAAGAATCTGGGTATAGTGATAGGATTTCATTTGTTTTGGTGTTATTTTATTATGGTTAGTGATATGTCGGATGCTGGAGGAAGTGCAAGGTTGTTGAGGCGTTGGCATCCGGAGACGATGTGTTGCGCAAAGGAGGTGATGCATCAGTTGGATGTGCGAGGCTTTGGTTTCCGAAGGCGGTGCAGCAACAGTGATATGTCAATGTCAAGAGCGTGGTGTGCATCAATTTCGTTGTGTCGTAGTCGAACCGCTGGGCTGAAGTTAAGGTGATGCATTGGTCGAAAGACTTGCAGAGCCTGGAATGGGTCAGAGTCGGGATGGTACACTACGAATGTCGGTATGCGGTGTCCGAGACTCATGCAGCAGTGGTTCATCGGAGGTGCTGCGGCATAGTCGGGCTTAGTTGAAAGTTGAGGTTGTGACGTCGTGCACTTGGTGAACGGTGTCCACGACTTTGGTGCACGCAGTGGCGATGCGTCAGTTTTGCAGTGATGCACCGGTTCCATAATGACACTTTGGAGTCGACACATCGGTTTCCTGGTTGTGGCACAAAAACTCACTTCTAAGGTCCCAGGACTGGATTTGGCACCACTTGGCAGAGCAAGTCCCACAGCAGAGGGACTCAGGCAGGGCCGTAGCCATGGGGGGCGGAGGGGTGAGTGGGGCCCTGCCAGGGCCATAATGTGCTCCGGCCCTCCAACTGAAAGCCCCGACCTTTCAGTTTCTGTTATTTAATAAATATATGGATAAGCTTGACATTTGAGACGGTGCAAATGATATGCTGCCTCAACTCTGCCAGCATTACCAATACTGAAACTGAAAGAACCGTATCTGTCTCCAGAGTAAGAGACTGAGGCAGAGGGATAGACAGAAGCAAGGGTAAGCAATTAGTAGAACCAACTCCTGAGGCGGAAGCCGGGAGTAACGCTTGTTTTTAAAAACTGTATTTGCTTGCTTTTAATCAGTCTGGTGCTTCACTTGTCCCTGGACACCCCCCCTCCTCACCTGTTCGGCTCTCCCCGCGCACCCGATTGAAGCGCTGCTGCGGGTTGGAGAATCGATTGCCGCCATTCCTGGGGAAGCCCACAGGCCACGCCCACTGCCGTGAGGCCACGCCCCTTTTTACTTTACAAGTCGCGCCTCCTCCTCAACGCGCGCATTAGTAGAACCAACTCCTGAGGCGGAAGCCGGGAGTAACGCTTGTTTTTAAAAACTGTATTTGCTTGCTTTTAATCAGTCTGGTGCTTCACTTGTCCCTGGACACCCCCCCTCCTCACCTGTTCGGCTCTCCCCGTGCACCCGATTGAAGCGCTGCTGCGGATTGTAGAATCGATTGCCGCCATTCCTGGGGAAGCCCACAGGCCACGCCCACTGCCGTGAGGCCACGCCCCCCTCCCTTAAAAGAATGTGCCTCCCCCGGCCGCGCAGCGGCCGCGCGCCGATGGCACGCCGAAGGCACGCCAAAGGCAAGCCCGTCTGCGCCCGTCCGTGGCGGGCCGGGGCTAGGTGCTACCCCCCCAACCCCTTCCCCCCCTTCACTGGAAATAAAGAGGCACTATAGCTCTGATTTTCTTTATCAATTGAGGAACATTGCAACAACTAAATGTTGCCAAGAGTTTCACCCCCTGGAGATCCCTCATCCGTGCTCTCATTGTAAGACAGAGCTCATTAGCCCTCCTCATAAAGATGAATTACAGGAATACCAAATGTTTCTCTTAAACTGCAGATCCCTACCTAAACATAGTTTGGAAATATCAATATTGTTGGGTGAGCACATGCCGGACATAGGTGCCGATCACGATCCTGTAAAAACCGGGTACGAACCGTCGGACGGAGTATATTCTCCGTCCGACGCGTACCCGGTCGTAAAAATATACAAACATGGAAGTACGATTCGCACGGAAATACCATTACCGTACGAATCGTACAAAACCCCGACCGACGAAAATAAACATACAAATGTGATCCGGGAAAGCGCCGACGTGACGTCGGGACGCACGCAGCCTGCCATTCACGAACCAGGCATTACGATTCGCACCGACGTCATCCCGCACGGACAATATTTTCCGGCAGCCAAAAACTGCCGGGAAATCAGGACGACGCGAACAAGGAGTACCTGCACGCGACGGACAGACATGGACCCGAACCTACGTGTCATCCCGGCCCTCATAGCAGTCGACCTCCTCTACAGGTTACGATGCAGACGCCGCGGAAGGTCAGAACAACAAAGGGAGGGGGGAAAGGGGGCGGGCAGGACCAGGGGCAGGCCACAAAACCCCCACCAAAGTCACACAGCACACATGCCCTGGACATACCTGACCCCCAGGCCCTGGTCACTACGAGGGTGTGGGGGCGTGTCCAGCAAAGCCAGCGTCCGCCACAACAGAAGTGCTTGACGACGCGAACCGGCAACACAACAATACAGGTACGTCCCGTACCCACGCCTTAAGAGCGTGGGTACGAGTCGTACCCCGCCCACACCTACGTCACCCCAACAATGGCGGGACGGCTGTACTCACGTGGCAAAGGCCTGGGTACGGCCCGCACAAGCATTCCATAGCGTGGGTACGGATATGTACGGACCATACCCCCACCCCCGTATGCATGGAGCGTACCCCCCACCTCAACAGTGTAAGTACGACCCGTACCCTCACCCGCGTACGTATGGAGCGTACCCCCCACCCCAACAGTGTAAGTACGACCCGTACCCTCACCCGCGTACGTATGGAGCGTACCCCCCACCCCAACAGTGTAAGTACGACCCGTACACTCACCCGCGTACGTATGGAGCGTACCCTCCACCCCAACAGTGTAAGTTCGACCCGTACCCTCACCCGCGTATGCATGGAGCGTACCCCCACCCCAACCGTGTATGTATGACCCGTACCCTCACCCGCGTACGTATGGAGCGTACCCCCCACCCCAACCGTGTATGTATGACCCGTACCCTCACCCGCGTACGTATGGAGCGTACCCCCCACCCCAACAGTGTAAGTACGACCCGTACCCTCACCCGCATACGTATGGAGCGTACCCCCCACCCCAACAGTGTAAGTACGACCCGTACCCTCACACGCATACGTATGGAGCGTACCCCCCACCCCAACGGTGTAAGTACGACCCGTACACTCACCCGCGTACGTATGGAGCGTACCCCCCACCCCAACAGTGTAAGTACGACCCGTACCCTCACCCGCGTATGCATGGAGCGTAACCCCACCCCAACCATGTATGTACGACCCGTACCCTCACCCGCGTATATATGGAGCGTACCCCCCACCCCAACCGTGTATGTACGACCCGCACCCTCACCCGCGTACGTATGGAGCATACCCCCCACCCCAACAGTGTAAGTACGACCCGTACCCTCACCCGCGTACGTATAGAGCGTACCCCCACCCCAACAGTGTAAGTACGACCCGTACCCTCACCCGCGTATGCATGGAGCGTACCCCACATGCCAACAGTGTACGTACAGACCGTAACCCCACCTCGTATGCATGGAGCGAACCCACACCCGTGTATGTTCTAAGCGTACATATCGTGAAATAGGAGGGTTGGGTGCAGAGTCCTCCCAGCAGTGCCCAGACACAGGAGGGGTGTGTGCAGAGTCCTCCCAGCAGTGCCCAGTCACAAGAGGGGTGTGTGCAGAGTCCTCCCAGCAGTGCCCAGACACAGGAGGGGTGGGTGCCTAACACTCACAGCAGTGCCCAATCACAAGAGGGGTGGGTGCAGAGTCCTCCCAGCAGTGCCCAGACACAGGAGGGGTGGGTGCCTAACACTCCCAGCAGTGCCCAGTCATAAGAGTGGTGTATGCAGAGTCCTCCCAGCAGTGCCCAGTCACAGGAGGGGTGTGTGCAGAGTCCTCCCAGCAGTGCCCAGACACAGGAGGGGTGTGTGCAGAGTCCTCCCAGCAGTGCCCAGACACAGGAGGGGTGTGTGCAGAGTCCTCCCAGCAGTGCTCAGACACAGGAGGGGTGGGTGCCTAACACTCCCAGCAGTGCCCAGTCACAGGAGGGGTGTGTGCAGAGTCCTCCCAGCAGTGCCCAGACACAGGAGGGGTGGGTGCCCAACACTCCCAGCAGAGCCCCTGCAAAGAAAAGGGTGGAGTACCCACAGATCCAATGCCCACAAATGTCAGTCAGGTGCACAAAGATCCTGCAGTACATGTACCACATGTGTGCGAGGCTGGGAGTATACACATGCATAGCGCCAAAAAGAAAACATGTACACATGAAGTCATGACAACAGTCTACATACACAAGTACAGTGACCACCAAGGACGCCACGAATGATGCAGGTGGAGACATCGCTCAGCATGCATGGCCCAAGTCTAACGAGTCCGTCACACACCCAGCCAATGTAGACACAGCTCAGCACCACATATTGGAAAGACCCTGCAGGGAAGATGTCAGGTTACACAGAGGAAGGAACACACCTTGGGACGATGTCACCATGCAGTAACTGCTTACATGAACAAAGTTATGTAGCCAACAGCTTGTGATGGCACACAGATACCAGGATCCACCCTATGACCAGCACAAGACTACAATTCCCACACACCCAACACATTATCACCACCCAAAATAATGGGGCAGGTCGACCAACAGCAGTACCAGACAGACAGTAGTGTACTAAGGAAAAATAAATTGCTTTATTCAGCATCCAAAAATCAGTTTGTCCCTTGAAAGTTCAAAATGTACAATGCCCATAGGGCAATCCAAAGTTCAAATCCAGGTGGGGGACACAGTGGGACGCGTGTCCCCTAGCTTGCCTGCACAGTCAGACTCCTTCGTCTTCCAGAGCGGGGAGGGCATCATGTGGGGGGGAAGGACCAGGCACCGCAGGGACATGAGGGTGAAGGGTAGGCGTCGTGGGTGCAGGGATGGAGGACTCCACCACAGGGGGTGGGGCAAGGCCAAAGGCGGAGGCCAGGATGTCGCTGCACACCTTAGCAAGGTCCTCCAGCGACTCCCCTGCACCCGAAGGAACCACAGGCCCCAAGGAGGGGGGGGGGCGGAGGGATGGGTCGCAGCGCCACTGGGGGAGGGTGTGGACAGGGGGGGGACTCAACCACCCTGACCGGGGACTCCCTTGACCGCTTGCGGGGTGGGGTCACAGTGGGGCTCAGGGACAGAGCGGCCATGAAGGAGTCTTTGCCGGATATGTGGCCATGAGAGCTGAGGGGAGGGGATTTGGAGGGAGTGGATTGGGTGGAATGCGGACTCCCACTCTGGCTGCGTGGCTTACGTTTGCCCCCCCACCCAGTGGGTGTGCCTACTTCACCCTGTGTGTGCGTGCCAGGAGGTGTGCGTATGACCTTCCCTGCTGGTGTGGTGCCTGTGTCTGGTGTGGTGGGTGCATGCTGACGTCTGGGTGTACGTGGGACAGGCATGGGAGTGGGAAGTGTGGATGGGTCAGGGGTAGGGGGTTGGACGTAGCGCTGCAGGAGACCCACTGCTGCAGTCAGTGTCGAGTCAATGGACCTCAGCAAGTTGCGTTGGTCAGCCTGCGATGAGAAAATGCCCTCCAAGTATGCCTCCATGTTGTTCAGCACTTGGCTGTGGCCATGGAGGACATTAAGCATCGCAGCCTGACCAACCTGCAACTGCCGCTGGATGTCCACAGACTCGGCATTGGCGGCAGCAGTGGAGACAGGGGCAGGGGGTGCGGTGCCTGGCAGGAAGGAGACATGTGGTGACCGGGCACGCTGGGAAGGGACACGAGCAAGTGGGAGGCGGCTGATGGCAATGGAGGGGGCGGGGTGAGATGTTGTGCCGCTGTCAGCTGCTGGTGCAGCCTCCGCCCACTCGGAGAGATCATCCTCGGACCCGTCAGCTTCATATTCTGTCGTGCCAGTGGACAGGTCCTCGGCCTCACTCTCCTCCGCCTCAGTTCCACTCAATGTGCCAGCCACGATGTCAACGCTGGCACTGGTGCTCGGTCCCTCCGCTCCGTCTGTGCTCATGTCTCCCTCCGTGTCCCCCGACGATGCTGTGGGCAAGGTGAAGAGACAGCAATTAATCATACACCTGTATACATATGTCACATGAGTCCAATATACATAGGTTACAGTGCATAGCCTGAAAAGAAAGATCAGTAACATCTACAAAACAAGGTACAGATGTAGGGCATGCAACACACAGTTGGTTGACCCACCATGCCACTGAAAAACCATGGAGAGCATGACACAATAGCAAATGACATGAAATGGAGTTTGACAGAGGAGCCAGGCCCTGGGGACAATCCAGCACTGCATCTGCACCACACAGCGTTGCCGAAAATAGGGATGAGCAGGGACCATATCCATGAACTTGAGGCACATGCTGCATAGGTAATACTGAAAACATGCCCACCATGACTGGCTCACTGCACCTTGAGTGTATGTCCAGACAAACATCACACACTGGCCAGACCTAGCAAGGACACATCAGGTTTTGACATGTAGGCTTTGCCCGCACCAACCACCCCCTACATGAGACAATTTGTTGAGACACAGGAAGCACTTACATCTCTTAGTCTGGGTGAAATACACAGGGGCTGCATAAATGCAAGATTGGACACCAAATACCCTAGGTGCGCCTGTCCAAATAATCATGTACAAATGGTCATCATCAGATGATTGTAACAAGACACACAGGCACTGGCCACCGTGAGTATGAACAAGGAAAATCAGGCCAGGCTGTACAGTGGACACTTGTACTACATATTACGTCAATATACATGGTGCCAGGGGACAATGGCACAGAGCACAACCTATGCTGTAGACACTGAGAGTGTCCACATTTTGTGATGACACACATGACACCTAGGAAAATATGCCCCAGGGGACAGTAGTGGCCACACAACTCCATGGTCCTGAATGGGAATGACTGCAACACACGCCACCATCCCTGCACTATGCATATCGCACACTCATGCAAATCATGTCACAGGCCACAACATAGGACATGCGTGCTGTAAGGCATGACACTTGAGAGACTAACTCCCATGTCTGGACTCAGCATCAGTGCCAACTGACATGGAACCCACAAGTACTGAACTGGACAGGGCACAGGCAAGGTCCCAAAACCTGTTACACACCACCCCCACACATGATGCTACAGGCATAGTTCACGTGGAGAAAGTGCCAGCCTACATAACCTTGTGAAGGAGTGACTACACACAGACCAGGGAACACATTGCAAGGAGGGGAAGGGAGGCAGGAGAGCACCGCTATACTGTGGGTAACAGGATCTGCACAGCACCTTTAAACCCTGGCAGTGTATCCATGCAACTGTGCACTTACAAATGCTGGTGACACACAACAAACACACATGTACCTACCCCCTTCCTGCTACTGCTTCTCCTGTAAGCGCCTGTCAAAGTCTGGAAATACCACCGCCAGCACACGCTTGTGGATGTGGGTCAGACGGCGGCGCCCGCGGTTCTTATGGGTCTCAGGTGAGTCCCCAAGCAGGACCCGTGTGATCCTCCGCGTCCAGCACCGGATATCCTGCCAGCGTTTCCTCACCTGGGCCAGGCGCCGCTTGCGACCGTCCGTCCTCCTCACGGCACTGACGGCGTTCATCCAGATCTGCTTCTTGGCAGAGGCGCCTACCTGTGAGGATGAACAAGTGACACTACATCAATACACCTGGCACATGTTACAGAGACACATATTAGAACACATTTTCTGTTTACAACAAGGCATAGTATGCATCCAACGCATTGCACCTTTGTCATAGGGACATGATCCTCTGGGGAAGGGCAAAAGCAGTACGTGCCATTGAAAGTACACAGGTGGAATGAGGGCAACGACACAATCAATGATCCAGGCTCACACTGTGCATCACAAGCCACACCAGGATAATGTGCAGCACCTCTAAGCAGTCACATGCCACAGGCCACTGACGCTAACTCAGCAGAGTACACAGACACAGACAGGCACAGGACATTCACCTGCCATTGCCAAATGCAGCGACAAACCTCACTCTGCACATGTGCCACTTGACGGGGGGCTCACAGGTGTGGGGCTGGCTCTGCACGTCAGACACACAGCACTGCTCCCTGCTCACATCACATGGGCAGGGTATATCCATCCCTCATGCAGGCAGGGTGCCACACTCCACATATGCACCCACCCACATGACAGGGGACTTACACACACACCGATGTCCAGGGTACGAACACATCATGTGGACACTCTCAGCACAGGTACACAGAACTAACACACATCTGTGGGTACAGTCACCTGTCACACTGGGCTGACCACATAATGACATGAGGACTGTAGAGGCTACATTCCCAGGAGGACAAGACAGGCAGAATGTGGCATGCACCATGCAGTGATTGTCACAGTAAACACAATGCAAGTGAGGACGGCAGACATGCACCACAGCATGCTCTGGCTGGGAGACATCAGGCATTCCCCCCCCTGGGACCCCCCCTACAGTACATAGCATGTGTGTCACACCTGAACACAATGCCAGAAGTCACAGTCACAATCAAGGGACACAGTCTGTGCTAGTAGACTCTGCACTCACCTGATACCCTGGTCGCCCATACAGCAGGGGGTACTGTGGGAGGATCACATCCAGCAATGCCAGGTTCTCCTCCAGGGTGAAAGGCTGTGACCTCTCCACAGACCTTGACATGGTTCCAGGGAATCAGTAGCAGCAGCTGGGTCGTAGAATCCAAAGATGTGCAGGCAAGTGCTCCCTCATGGGACCTGGCTGCCTTATATCTGCCTTGCTGGCCTGTTTCATGCACAGGAGTACAGAGTGATTGGTCACTCACATTTGCATCCTATGTTTCCTCCAATCCCTTCAAACCTAGCACAGTCAGTGGGTTCTGATTGTGTTTTTTTCTTGAGCATGATGTCAACTCCAGAACCACATTGCAACAAAGTAGATTTATTCAAACTGACTTCTGCTGTGCACCTGCTGAAAAAAATTCAAACTTTAAACTTGGTCTCCATGACAACCAGCATGCATGTAGGCCTTTATTTATTTTTTTTTATTTATCTTTATTTCGGTCTCTTGGACCATAAAAGAATACAGAAAAATAGAATAAAATCATGACAATATAAATGAATTCATATTTCAGTAAAAAATAGGAGATTACTCAATTTAAAATAAGTCATCAAGTTAGTTCATCTGCTGAAGTGATTTAAGATGACGCAAACGAATAAACCACATAGACGTTAAAAATTTAGCAACAGCAAAGGCTATTGGAACCGAAAGATCTGTCTTCAATATTCTAAAAGCAGGGAAATACTGTCTAAAGCCCAGATTTCTAAGCAGAGGGCGAATCCAGTACATCCTTGGTCTTTGGTACGCTGGGCAAAAAAATATAACATGCAAATCTGTCGCTTGTTGGTGCTTACAAAATGGGCATAAAACTGTGTGATCTGAGTGTGCCCAATGTGCCGTTTACGCCCTAAGAGGGAGAGTATTGTAGCGCCATTGCATAAAAAGCTTCCTTGTGAGTGGCGGGCCCATGTCGTTAAAGGTCGGCTCTAGATAGTATGAGTCTTTGAAGGCCAAAAAATAGGCAGTGTGGGACCCCTCCAGCACGTTTGATATAGCATCTCGTAGGCAATGCTCGTAATAAGCCTTCGAGATTAATTTGCGAGAGACCCTGGGGCATGCTGTTCCAGGGTTGTGCCACAGATCTGATCTGTCTAATAGCTCACAAGTGTGCTTTATGTAACTTAACCATGGAATTTGTGTATTCTTGCAAAGACGCAAAATCTCTGTCAGCTCCGCTCTATATTTAGAGAGTTCCGGCGAAGACCAGATTTTGCACCAGAAGGTTAGGGGTTTAAGGCCCAACTCCTCTGAGATCGGTCTTAGACCCAAATCAAGTCTAAGTGGCAGGAGAGGTGTACTTACAGGCAGGGCTGCCAACTGCCTAAGAAGAGTATTCTCCGTTACCTGAAGCTTCTGCATTAACGTGTGCCCCCAGATTTCGGCTCCATAAGTGACTGTCCCTCTAGCCTGTACTTTGTAGATTTGTATGCGAGGGCCTAGGGGCCTATAGGTCAGTCCTTTGGTCATCCTGGCAATGCCGCCCACCAACTGAGTCAATTTGATGTTTGCCCTTGTTTTGTGTGAGTCCCAGGTCATAGACTGATTAATAACTATCCCCAAGTATTCAAAGGTATAGACCCTCTCTAGTCTAGAGGACCCTATGGTGGGACTCGCGCGTGTGGTGGGGGGCGGGTTGAAGATCATGTATTTCGTTTTGGCAGCGTTGATCTCCAGACCGCGTTCCACACAGAAACTCGCGAACCCATCCAGGACCCGTTGCAGACCCATAGGGGATTTGGAAAGCAGCAGGGTGTCATCTGCAAACATAATTGCAGGAACCCTGCTGCCGTCCAACTTTGGGGCATCGATGTTACTCAGGGAGCTAAGATGATTTATAACCCCGTTGACAAAAAGACAGAAGAGGGTCGGAGCAAGGACACATCCTTGTCTAACCCCCCTGTCAACGGGGAAAGCGTCCGATAGAGTGCCTCCTCTTCCACATCTAACCTTGGCAAAATTACCCTGATGCAATCTTCTCAAAATTGAGAGAATGTCATTAGGAACCCCCAGGTCCATTAGCACCGCCCATAATTTGTCCCTGGGCACCAGGTCAAAGGCAGCGCGGAGATCCACAAAAACTGTGTAAAGGCTGCCGCCCTCGATCAGCACCGTCTTCCAGTATAAAAGATTTAAACGGAAGATTTACGGACCGTACACACGCCTGTACGCTCACTATCACTATGGGTGTTCTCGCGTATGCGTACCCATAGTGATACGGACCGTACACACGCCTGTACGCTCACTATCACTATGGGTGTTCTCGCGTATGCATACCCATAGTGGTACGGACCGTACACACGTGTGTACGCTCACTATCACTATGGGTACACATACGGCAGCATTCCCATAGTGATAGGGAACGTACACAGGCCCTCTGAGCGAATGTACGGTGCCTTTCACACATCACAGTGGTGACAGGCAGCACACAGGAAGGAATAGGGCTGACATACTTGTCCATGGATGGACATCAAGGCATTGTCTGGGCAGTACTACATGTGTGGGGCACAGGTGTGAAAGGCTGTGATGTGGCACATTATTCCTGAGTTGAGAAGGCACCAGATGTATGATGAGATGTGTACAGATGTCATGTGTGACGGTGCAATGTGTGCCAGGCATGCCCTTAACTCCTTTGAGATGTGTGCATGTCGTACTGCACACTTGGGATGAGCGTCACTGGCATGGCACAGTCAACAACACACGCAAGTGTCCCCTGATGCCCGCTACAGGGGTTACCACACCAGACATGTGACTACCCACTGTGCACGATGTGTCTATGTCATGTATGTGTGGGGTGTTCCCATTAGCTTGATGTTGGTGCTCCCTCAAAAGCATCAGCTGTTGCAGCAACCAACATGTGTCTGTGTGTAGATGGACATGGCACACTGTTACGCACACCAGGCCACATGTGGTATCGGATGTGAGGTGCGTATATATGCATGGGACACGGAGTAGCGTCACAAGGACATGTCTGCATCCTCTCAATGAATGTGTGGTGAGTCATTACATGTACACCTTATTGGCAAGGTGTGTGGGTTGTCCTAGTGTCATGTCATGTGACCTGTGGCTCTAGTGTTCCGCTACCAGTCTCTGAAATCGACATCCTACTTCTGCTGATGTGTTGATGTATGTCACTCCTGTGTTGCGTCTGGATGTTCACTTACACTGGGACACAGCTAATCCCATGCCATGGCATGTGGAGGTTCACAATCTCCGTGTGTAGCTGGGTCTTGGTAGGAGTGTCACTTGGCAGCCATACGTGTCCAGGGCATGTGGCACATACCTGACTCCGTATGTCGCATATGTGTATTGACAGATTAACATGTGCTCAGTACAAATACATTGTTGTTGTAGTGCACTCACTCTTCCTGGTCACTTCCAAATTACTGCAGAGCACCGCCTCTTCCCCGACCAATTCCGGACTTGGCTGACATGCGGGAGAATGACTGTATCCGGTGCTACCGCTTCCCCCAACCGTTGATTGAGGAGTTGACGGCAAGGCTGGCACCACACCTGCAACCGCTGCACAGGTATCCTACGGCACTGACACCCAAGCTGAAGGTAATGGCAGCCCTACATTTTCTTGCCACGGGTACCTTTCAATATACCATAGCTCATGTTGGTGGCATGTCCCAGAGCATGTTCAGCCGTGTGCTGCATGATTTCTTAGAGGCCATGTTGCTTCACCTGGATGAGTTCATCCATTTCCCAACTCCTGAACTGTTGACTGGGGTCAAGCGTGGATTCTATGCCCTGGGAGGGATGTCCCATGTCATTGGGTCCATAGATGGGACACATGTGACTTTGGTACCACCACAGGCACAGGAGGTAGCGTACAGGAATCGCAAGCACTACCACTCCATCAATGCCCTTGTGGTGTGTCTGTCCAACATGGTGATTTCACATGTCTGTGCTCGTTTTCCAGGATCAGCACACGATGCCTACATCATGAGGCGTAGCAGGGTGCCTGAAATGATGACGCAGCTGCGCAACGAACAAGCATGTGTTGTTGGTGGGTACACTCTGTCTGTCCTGTATTTTGCGTAGACTTCCAGCACGACCGCTTCTCCTGTCCTACTTATGTCCATGTTGTTTCCATGTAGGGGACGCTGGCTATCCCAACATGCCATGGCTGATCACACCTCTCCGCAACCCCATCACGCCGGCCCAGCTCCGCTACAACACCGCCCATGGCCGGACAAGGCGAGTGATAGAGAGGAATGTTGGCCTCCTGAAGAGCCGATTCAGATGCCTCCACAAGACCGGCGGCGCCCTCCCATATGCCCCGGCGAAGGTCTGCAAAATCTTCATGGTCTGCTGCATGCTGCACAACATAGCAGTTGAGAAAGCTGTGCCACTCATCCTGGATCAAGATGATCAGGACCATCCACCCGTGGAGGACGAAGGGCTTGGCAATGGGGCTAGTGATGTGGAGGATGTGGTTCCGCAAGAGGACACCCGGAGTCGGCTCATACGCGACTTCTTTGCTTAGTGGTGAGTACCAGTGTCTGTGTGTGCACGCATTGGTCCCCGTGTGGCATGTGTTGCGATGTGTGTGTCCATCTGCATGTATGGCACGTGAGTCAGAGGTGTGTGTGGATGTGTCACTGGAGTGATGGTGCCAGTGAAGAGTGTATTTCCCCAGTCATAATTGTGACCTAGCATGTTGTCATCCTTACATGTGTCGAGTACATGCACATGCAAGTGGCTGTGCTTTTTGTGGCTGACTTCTTGTGTGTCTCTCATCCCCAGGTACTTGCGCATGCCGTCTGCTGGTTGCATTGTTGTGGCACTGCTATTCCTCATGGACACGTCATCGTGTGCTGACTCAGCGTTACACGCACGGACAAGTTTGGAAGTCTCCTTAGGGTAAGGGATGCATCAGGGGTGTATTGGGTGTGGCAGTTGTTTCCGATGTGTGTACACTGCCCCTGTCGATGTTTGGTTCCTCTGCAGACATGTCGCATCACCATGGGACACATGAAATTCAGCTGGGTACACCTGAATAGATGGTCAGACTTGTTGACAGTCATCTGTGATGGGATTGTGGATTGTGATGATGGCATCAATGTGTGTTACACTGCCCTCGGACACATACGGTTTGCATTGGCTTGACATGGTGTGGGACTTCCACATCAGAGGATCAATGGTGTATGGCAGCCTCTCCGTGAGCAGCAGGGGGTGTTTAGCTGTTAGCCGACACTTGTGTGCCAGTTCCATGGCTATCACGCATTTGTGCTGCAGAAGGGGGGTTGCAGTGTTGGACCCACATGTTACTCCACATGACCTGTTCATGTGTACTCCGAGTTGCCTCTGCATTCCCGAATACATGAATAATAAAGGTGTCCCTATGCCTCCAAGGTGCCTCTTCTCAGTCAATGCTGGTCTGTTGCCACGGTGCATCCGGCATGTCTGGCATGATTTTCCGTGATAGTGGCTATGTGTCTATGTGTAGAGTAGCAAGATGCTAGCTGTTTGTGTGGGATTAGACTGTGTATTGTGCATGATGTCCATGACTGTGTGGGTATTGTGACATGTGCCATCCCCATGCATCCAACGTTGACCAGGCCACCATTCTCTGCATCCACCTGACTCAAGCTTACAGGACATGGTTCTGCAACCTGTCCACACATACCTGGGTTCCCCACAGGACACTCCACATGATCCCTGACCTCTGCGCATGGCTGTCGCAGTACTCAATATGTCTGTGGGCACGGTTGTGCGGCCACCCCCTCAGCTGGTTGGGCCCATCACGGGTGTGTATGGTGCTCCATGTCTGTCTTGCCTAATACAATGTGACCCATGTGTGTCCTGTGCCAGACTCAGGCCCCAGGGTGTGGATGGTTGAAGTCAAATGAGAACTCAGGCATGGTTAGACTTTACAAGACACATGTAAGGTAATAATGCAAAATGTAGGCATCTTCTCTTTATGGTGTAACTTTTTATTTTGGTTGGGGTACGTGGGGGGGGGGGTATGACATGAGGGGCTTTCCGGGTGTGTGGAATCCAAAGTTCACTAGGGGAGTTGGTGTCCTTGCCATTGGAAATCCTCAGAGTCCATGCCACAGTCTTTGTCAACATTGGTCAGACAGTGACCAGCAAGTCCATGTGGCAGAGAATGTCTTTTGCTGCTGTGCTGTTGTTGGTCCAGTGGGCCAGGTGCCAGGACAGGTGTCCGGGGAGATGGTGCTGTTGCGCTGACCCTCACAGTCTTTTCCGTGGACGACCCGCCCTCCTGCGGGGACACTCAGAGGCAGGCCGTGACGATGTTTGGGATGCTCCGTCGGATGTCTCCTCCTCCTCCTCATCCCTTCCTGTGGGTGGTGATGTTCTACGCCTGGTGGCACAGGGAGGGTTGCCCATGTTGTCGGCTATCCGACGGAGTGTACTGTGAATTCCCGTGAACACCGTCACAAGCTCAGCCTGTCTGTCCTCCATCCGCCCTTGGTGTCGCAGTAGACAGGCATGTTGCTCCGCATGTTGCTGGGCCTGCTGGGTCTTGATCTCCTCGAGGATGGACACAACCTGGGCCATGCCCGTGGTGTCCTGCCGGTATGTGTCCAGGATGTTTCTGACATGGGAATATACCGGTTCCGCAGCCAACCGGTCAGGCTCGCGCCTCCGCCGTCCTCCACTCCCACCACCCCTGCCCACTTGCACCTGGCCTGCCCTTGTGGGCACATCGGGTCTCCGGGACCCCTGAGGGGTGGCATTGGCGTTGTCACCTGCCTCCTCCTGGGTGCCCGGTACACCGTGTCCCTCCTGGCCAGCCTGGCTGCATTGTGGTGGTGGGGCAGGGATCCTGGGTGTCTCCTGGGATGTGGCAGGAGTGGGGGTGGTGGTTGGCCCAGTTGTACCTGACGCAGGTGCTGCAGGTGGTTGGACACCAGAGGGGCCAGGTTAGTCGGGGTTGGGTTCGTCCACAGAGTGGTGAGAGTCGTCGCTGCCGGTGGGTCCGTCATCCCGCCGAGCCGGGTCCTGTGAGTCTTCCCCCCCAGTGTTGGGGGGTGATCCACGACGTTGACCTGTGTGTTAGAGAGACAATGTTAATTTTGTTCCATGCAACATCCATGTTTCATTCGTTTCGAAGTTGGCACATTTCCTCTGGGAATTTGGATATGTCTTGCATTCCACTCACAGTGCACTTGTGCATGGGTATGTCCCTTGGCCACAGCTTTTGCGACTTTACCTATGTGTGGCACAGTCTTACTTGCTGCGTCAATTGTGACTGCAGTCAGCAGTGGAGTGAGCAGGTGTGGCGAGCCATGCATTGGCGCCTTCCGTGTTGCACTGTACGTGGGCACATGGAGTTGTTCCACACACTTAGATAATGCAGGTAGCTGGCGTTGTGCTCGTGCACAGGTTGAGACATGGCCCTGTGTTTTGCCATGGAGAAGAGGGGGGGTTCAGGCACTGGCCACCCTTGTCTACATGCACGCAGTCCACCTGCTGACGAGCAGACATTCCCACACCCCCCAAGGCTGAATTGGGCTCCCTGTGTGTCCCTTTCTCACTCCCTCTCTGTCCCCCTCTCCCTCCCTCTGTGTGTCAGCCTCCTCCCTCTGTCCGTCTCCCTGTGTCTCCCTCCCTCTCTCTGCCCCTCTCCCTCCCTCTGTGTGTCACCCTCTGTCACCTCAGCCCAGCTTCCTAGGCACACACTTTTAGCAGATCTTTGAATGGCCCTTGGCTTGTTGATGTGAGTTTGTTTCTGATCTCCAGGCACCCATTGGGTGTAGTGTCTGTGTCTGTGTCTGTGCTGCTGCTGTGGTGGTGTGTGCTGCCACTCTTTCACAGTGTTGGCTGTTCATTAGCTGCTGTCATGTGCAAAAACGTGCCGTCACCCCCATGTGTTAATGCAAGGCGTCCGCCATTTGCTGGCAAGTCTTTCCTGTGTGGGGACACACTGTTTGTCTGGCTGTGACCTAGGCCATATGGGCAGGCGGCATTGTTGTCTGCTTCTGAGTTGCACTATGTGATTTTTGGGGCCCACACTCCCGCCATCCGGCTTACCGTGTCTTGTGTTGGTGTTTTCTGTGGCCTGTGACTTTGCATTGTCCAGCTGGGTGCATGGGGCATGGTGGCGCCAGTGGCATGTGCGTGTTCATGGAGTGTGGTTGAGTCATGCGATAGCTTGGGGTGATTGTGTGCCTGTTTGTGAGTTTGGTTGTGGATGACGTTCCCCCCATGTGAGGTGAGTTGTTTGTGTACTCACCCGGGTCTCGGAGTCTTTCTAATCCGTCCACTGACACCACCGGCAGTATGGCCATCACCCTCTCCTCCCAGGGATGGTAGTGTACGGGTCTGCGGGGCGGCCCTCCTCCAGTGACGTTGGCCTGGTTGTGGTCGTCGGCCATTTTGGCTCGGACCCTCCTCCGCAGATCGTACCACCTGGCTTGGCATTCATGCCTGGTCCTTCTGGTGGCCGCAACAGCATTCACAGCATCGACAATCCTCTGCCACATGGCTGTTTTTTCGGACATGCAGGTCTGTCTGACCAATGTTCCAAAGAGGTGTGGCTCGACTCTGAGGATTTCGTCGACAAGGATGGTGTGTGGATGGTTGTGGGTGTGTGGGTGTGGTTGTGCAGGTGTGTGTGTGAATGTGATGAGGGGGTGTTTGTGAAGGTGTGTGTGTGAAGGTGTGCAAGTGTAAGGTGTAGTAAAGGTTCAAGTATGGTGCTGTAGGTTGTCTGTGGGGTCTGGCAGCAGTGAGTCTGTTGCAAAGGCTCATGGTTTGTGTGTGTGGGCCCTTTTTATTGGTCCATTGGTGGGTGTGGCTGTGTTTGAACTTTGGGTGGGTGTGTTATAAGGAGTGGTTGTGTTTTGGGCCTCTGTTTTGGATTTTGGCAGTTGCAGGTCAGTGAATGTGTTGTTTTTGTGCTTGTTGGACATGTTTTGTGGCTTTGTGCCATTCGAATGGTGTATTCTTGTGTTGTTTTGCTTTGTCCTGGTTGTGTACGTGCGTTTTTAGCATGTGTACGGTGTGTACTTCGGGAATTTTGTTGTACAGTGCTGTCCTTGTGTCTGGCTTGGTACGACTCGTACATGCGCGATGTTGTGTGAAGGTGCTGGTGTTGGGGCCTGGGGTGCGCTCCGTACTTAGAATGTTGGGGTGGGGGTACGCTCCATACGTACGCGGGTGAGGGTACGTGTCGTACATACACGGTTGGGGTGGGGGTACGGTCCGTACATACACTGTTGGGGTGGGGGTCCGCTCCATACGTACGCGGGTGAGGGTACGGGTCGTACATACACGTTGGGGTGGGGGTACGCTCCATACGTACGCGGGTGAGGGTACGTGTCATACATACACGGTTGGGGTGGGGGTACGGTCCGTACATACACTGTTGGGGTGGGGGTCCGCTCCATACGTACGCGGGTGAGGGTACGGGTCGTACATACACGGTTGGGGTGGGGGTACGGTCTGTACATACACGGTTGGGGTGGGGGTGCGCTCCATACGTACGCGGGTGAGGGTACGGGTCGTACATACACGGTTGGGGTGGGGGTACGGTCCGTACATACACGGTTGGGGTGGGGGTACGGTCCGTACATACACGGTTGGGGCGGGGGTGCGCTCCATGCATACGCGGGTGAGGGTACGGGTCGTACATACACGGTTGGGGTGGGGGTACGGTCCGTACATACACGGTTGGGGTGGGGGTGAGCTCCATACGTACGCGGGTGAGGGTACGGGTCGTACATACACGGTTGGGGTGGGGGTACGGTCCGTACATACACGGTTGGGGTGGGGGTACGCTCCATGCATACGCGGGTGAGGGTACGGGTCGTACATACACGGTTGGGGTGGGGGTATGGTCCGTACATACACGGTTGGGGTGGGGGTGCGCTCCATACGTACGCGGGTGAGGGTACGGGTCGTACATACACGGTTGGGGTGGGGGTACGCTCCATACGTACGCGGGTGAGGGTACGGGTCGTACATACACGGTTGGGGTGGGGGTACGCTCCATACGTACGCGGGTGAGGGTACGGGTCGTACATACACGGTTGGGGTGGGGGTACGGTCCGTACATACACGGTTGGGGTGGGGGTGCGCTCCATACGTACGCGGGTGAGGGTACGGGTCATACATACACGGTTGGGGTGGGGTTACGCTCCATACATTCACGGGTGGGGGTACGTCTCGTACATACACGGGTGTACATACACGGGTGGGGATTCAACTCGTACATAGGAGGGCTGGGGGGAGTGTTGGGCGCGTATGCAGGCACATGTCTCCATGGTTGCTATGTGAGTTCGGTGCGGACGGTGTTTTTTCCATACGGTTGTAACATCGGACGCACGGGATGGATCGTACTTCCGTGGTCGGACTTCACTTTTCACATTTGTACGGTAAATCGTCCGAGGACGTGTCGGACACATTTTCCGACCCGAGGACGTGTGGGGAATAATTCCCAATGCGATTCGTGTGGTCTTTTTCCCACGCGAATCGTAGTTGGCAGTTTGTACGGCACTTGTACGATTCGTACGGTAAAAAGACCGGATACGAGTCGTACGGGGAATTTTTTTACAGGACCGTAATCGGCACCTCAGTCTTTCTGACTGAAACGTGGCTCACTTAGGACTCAGAGCCTGACCTGGTACAAGCTCTTATACCAGGCTACCAGAACGCCCGTTTAGACCGCGTCCAGGGGAAAGGCGGGGAGCTTGCTATCATTTATAAAGACATCTATACTTGTCGCTGCCCTACGGAGTCCATTGCAGACTGTGAGAGCATACACTTCGTCATCGAGTTTACCCCTAATAAAAGCTTCACTGGCATTCTCATCTACCGCCCCCCTGGAGCACTCAAACAGTTCCAGACAGGGCTACCTTCTGCTGTGGCCGAAGTTATTACCTCACCGGCAAATTTTACACTACTGGGCGACCTCAACATACACTTTGATAATACACAGGACAGCGTCGCCACAGAGATGACGGCCAGCTTAGCAGCTGTCGAACTAGAGCAGCTTGTTTCCTGCCCCACGCACATAAAAGGCCACCTACTGGAACCTGTATTCAGTAACTGCACACAGTTAACAATTGGCACTAGCAGTCGTCTTCCATGGACTGATCACTTTCTGATCCCACTCACCTGGACTACGCACAAATCCATCCCACCCTCCTACATCCCCCGCAGAATGAGGAATTGGTCCAAATTACGTATGGACGACTGGACCAACATTCTTACCAAAACTAGGCCTGTGCTCAACGGCGATCCCTCTAAAGGTAATAGTGAGTACGACAATTGGATCACGAATTCACTAGACTCTATATTACCTCCCTGCACTACCAGTTCTAAGAGACATCAGAAAACAGCGCCCTTGTACTCATAAGAACTTAGAGACAAAAAGTGCATCTGTAAGAGGTGTGGTAAATAATTTAATTACCGGAACTTAATTTGATGCGGAAAATCTATAATAATAGCTCAGTAAAATAAGAGGCAGAATCCGTGGTATTAGAGGTTCGGAACGGGCTTTATTCCAAAATCAATTCGAATTGATGGACTCCATATTCCATCACCACGAAGGTTCAGGAAGTGAAGGACTAACTTTATTGACAAGTAATCATTTTTATACAATAGGCATTACAGTGAAACAGATGCATGAGGCGTAACAGTTGATAACAAAGGTAAAACATACATGCGTAACTAAAGTGGGTGTAACTGGGCGTAACTTAAAGAACGTCATCAGGTATGATGTCACAATAGGGTGGTTCCATGAAAGAATTTCGCAATGTCAGCAGAAATACTTGGCAGAGATGCGCGCGCAGCAGCATGACGTGTGATTGACGTGCAACTAGGGGGTGAAGGGGACTTGACATTTAGCTCTACATGTGGAGACAGAAGTCTGGGGTTATGTCAACCTAATCCCAAATCATATCTAACATCCTATGTTTAAAGAACTATGTTATCCGAAATGAGAGGTCTCTTAGGATAGAATCTTATTCTATACTGACTATACTGACTGTTAGTGCGTGTACAAGCGTCTAAGTGTCTACACTAGATGCGAGGGGGTAGGAATATTCCATGGTAACAGGGCTATGAATTACTTGCATAAAGACAGAGAAGCCGGGCCTTTTGCTCGGTAGCTGGAAGAATGTTTACTTAAACTACTAGACAGGAATGCATTGGGTGAGGAGCGGAGCAGAGCAGATAATCTTGAAGGTGAAATACAGTTTTTGGCAAGCAGACAGATCGAGTCAGGCACCGTTAGCTGCGCAGGGAGTAGGACAAAGTTCATGGATACAGATGCGGGCTCAGACTGGAGCTTTCAGAGGCAGAAGGCAGGAAAAGGCTTAATGGCAGAATCAGGGCCTACTCGCCTGGACTGTAGAATGGCATAACTGAACCATATAAAGCCGGTGGCCTTTCATACTTAGGAATAGAATATCCGGCCCATTCATGGCTGATCTGAAAGAGGACATGTTGACGGTGGCCGCACATGTGTTTGCGTCTTCATAACTGGAACTGGAGGAAACATACATGTACTTGTGATTTATACATGAAACCGTTGGGGTCCAAGATAGGGGACATAACTGATCATAAAAATCCATATTTCCACATTCCCTCCTTGTCCCCTACTTGCCCTTAAGAGATATCAATCTTCATCAATCCGTTGATCTGTTCATATAGCATCATTTGTTCTTCTTTCTTCTTCCGGGATGAATGAAATCTTGGTGGTGGAATACACGATGTGGCACACAGACCACAAATCGCTGGTCCACATTGTAGGCATAAGCAGCAACTGAATAGTATGAGAAAGCCAATACCTAGGAAGGATAGGACCCTCCATCCAAAGGTAGATAATACACTCCAAAATCAACCGGACCAAGTCCAGGTGCCTGGATTCTGGTGTATCTGGCTTACAATCTTATGAAGGCGAGTTATGGCTTTATATACAGATGGCGAATTTTCTGGTATGAAAATGCAACAACTTGATCCGATGACCCTACAAGCTCCGCCCCTATCGGCCAGAATGACGTCAAGGACAAGACGATTTTGAAGCACAACAATCCGCATAGCAGACTGCTCTTCTGTTAAATTGCCTAAGGCGGAAATAGTTTCGTTTACTACTGCTTCAAGGGTTCTGGTTAATCTACGTATCAGCTTACTATTAGTGACTGTACCTATATAAGGAAAGAGACCTTTATTGAAATCTGTGTATTTTTCCCATGCTGTTTCAGTGTAGTCGACTATTGGGAGATCTCTCCGTTCTCTATTGTGTACTAAATGAGTATTTCTGTGATAATCAGGAGGAGCTAGGAAAACAGGTGGCAAAAGGAATCCGATGTAACAGGTACCATCCCAATCTAGAGGCAAACGTGTATATGCAGTCTGACCACATACAAAGTAGGAATGGCGAGAAGCTCTAAATGTAGATTTGCCTTGATCACTGAATTCTATTACAGTGATGCATTTACTATGGCCCATGTGTATGGAGCCATTCTTTCTTATACACAATTCACCTTTAACTGGAAATACTGACATAGCGGGCAAAATTGGTGCAGCTTCGGATTCAACATTCAGGATCATGAGATTAAGCGTGAAATTACCTAATCCATATACTTCATTTTCTAGATCAGTTCCTGTTCTTTTGGGAAGTCCCTCCTTGTTAGGGTAACAGACTTTAAGCAAGACTAAGTTCAGGTTTCCCCATACCCAGTTGTCTTGATAAACTGCGGAATTCGAATCTAGGGAATTAATTAAACTAAACCATGCTCCACAGGAGCCATTGTGTGTGAACGGATATGGAAAGAGAGGCAGAATTCCCTTACAGTTCTGATAGGGAGGGAGTCGGCCACATATCCAACAATTTGTAGCATTGCTAGCCTGATGGGAATGATGTAACATACTAATAAAAGTGTTATTGCGCAGCGCAAATCTATAGGACAACTCATGCGGGGGAAATTCACTAAAAGAATGTTCAGCAGTAACATTGTAAACATGTTTAGAAATAGGATAATATATGTGCAATAATATACTTGCAGCGATTATTAAAAGACATAAGAAAAACAGAATTAATAACGTCACTGTGCAATGACTACGCAGTGATTTACAGTACGCATGTTTTTTCAACTGGATTTGATTATTTCTTCCTCTATTCCGGTCCAGAGGGTACATGTCAGAGACAAATTCAACCGATTCACCTTGGAGAGGACTTAAACAATCAAATTGTCTGACTTATTGGACCTCAATTTTAGTCTATATAGTTCTGAGTTTGTTTGCTCAACCAAGGGGAGCTTTGAGTCTGTCTTTGAGGAAATACAGGGTTTAGTCTCTATATCGGATGGTAATCCATGAAATTTCTTGATATGACTTGAATGTATCCAGCCTTTTCGACCTTCGATCTTCACGGCTGTCCTCGTGGTTAACAGTACGAGTTGAGGCGATTTCCACCTAGGATCCAGCTGAGACTTCCGGTCAAAGTTCCTCACTAACACCAGGTCCCCGGGAATTACGTCATGGGGTTTCACCTCGGTGTTGTCGGGAAAGGCTGCAGCTACCTGTGAACGACAAGATTGTAGTGCAGACATCAAGGAAGCCAAGTAATCTGTCAGCATATTACAGTCTACATCAGTTATTTTGCGTGGTATAGGCGTCCCCCACATATTAGGTGGTCTACCGAAGATCACCTCATATGGGGATAGCCCTGTTCGAGAGTGCGCTACCATTCTCATGTAAAAGAGTGCAACTGGTAAGGCTACTACCCAGTCGACACCTTTCTCTCTACATATTTTGGACAATCTAATTTTCAGAGTTTGATTATGTCGTTCCACGAGACCTGCTGCCTCGGGGTGTCGGACACAATGAAATCTCCATTGATAGCCTAACAAAAGTGAAACGTGTTTCATTAGTTCGGATGAGAACGGCTGGCCGTTATCTGAGTAGACAACACGTGGTAAACCGTATCGTGGGAAGAATTCTCGAACTAACTGTTTGGCAGTAGTCGGGGCAGTGTAATCTGAAACCGGGTATGCCTCTGTCCAACGGGAAAGAGCACAGACAACTACAAGAACATATTTGAATCCTCGACATCGTTCCATCTGGATATAATCCATCTGGAGGACTTCAAAAGGGTGCTCAGGAGGCTGAAATCCACCCTGTTCTACGGGAATGCTTTTACCTGGGTTAAACTGACAGCAGATCATACAGGTACGGACTTTTTGTTTAGCTGCTGCTCGTAAATGTTTGTTGAACCAAATGTGTTGAATGCTGTCTAGCATAGCCTTTTCTCCTAGGTGCGCTGGACTATGTATTGTATTAATGATAACTTGGACCATTGAGTCGGGAAGAAACCATACAGATTTTTCCTTCGTCATCCATCCTTGATCCGTTTGGATCCCTCCTAATTCAGTCCATTTCTTTATTTCGTCTGGTGTAGCGTCAAGAGCGGGATCCTTAACCATCATGCAATGTGTTGGTGTCGGAACTATTGTCTTTGTCATGTCAGATGTGTGAGTTTGAGCAGTCTGTTTAGCTATTCTGTCAGCTAGATCATTGCCTTGGGAAATGTTATCAGTAACTTTCGTATGAGCTTTACATTTCATAATTGATATTGCAGCGGGTAGATGTATTGCATCTAATAAGGCATGAATGAGGGGTCCGTGCTGAATGTGGGCACCGTGAGAAGTTAAATAACCTCTCTCTCGCCACAGCACGCCGAAGTCATGTACAACTCCGAATGCATAACGTGAATCAGTGTATATGTTGACTTTCTTATTCGTGGCTTGAATACAGGCTTGTGTCAGAGCGATGAGCTCTGCTGCTTGAGCTGATAAGGTATTAATACGATTTGTTTCAATGACTTCAGTGTCTGTTGTGACTGCATACGCGGCCACTAGCTCTCCTGTACTTGTTCTCATACATGAACCATCTACATACAACGTCAGGTCTGGGTCTGACAATGGGACGTCTGTCAAGTCTTGTCTGGGTTTCGTCGTGATAGTAATAACTTCTATACAATCATGTGCTAATGGGTCTGTTCCGTTTACTGGTAACAGTGTGGCAGGATTTAATGTACTACAACGTCTGATTTCTATGTGTGGCTGAAACAATGTCAATTCGTAACCGGTGAGTCTCGCTATAGTCAAGTGTTGTGTTTGCGTTCGGTTCAAGAGAACCTCTACTGCATGTGGTACTTGTACCGTCAATTGGTGTCCTAACACTATGGCATCGCTTTGTCTGATTGCTAAAGCTGTCGCTGCCACTGATTTCAGGCACGCAGGCAGAGCCTGAGCTACGGGATCTAATGTACTAGAAAAATAAGCACATGGTTTGTGTGATCCTGCTTGTTCCTGTGTGAGTACTGACAAAGCAGTACCTTCGCGTTCTGTAACAAAGAGTGTAAACTGTTTATTATAACATGGTGTTGCTAAAACAGGTGCTTGACATAAAGCTTTCTTTAGGCTTTCAAAAGCTTGTGTATGTTCCTGAGTCCAAGGGAGGACAGTCGATGTGGCTGCCTCCTGTGTTGTCAACTGAATGAGTGGTTTTGCTAGAAATGCATACTGAGGGATCCACTGCCTACAATATGAAGTGAGGCCTATAAAAGCCCGCACCTCCTTTTGTGTCTTGGGTATTGGCATGTTAGCAATTAACTGGATGCGATCGGGTGTAAGCTGCCTTCCCTCCTTGGACAGCGAGTGACCAAGGTAAACAACTCGCTGAACACAGAATTGCAGCTTAGAAGGGGACACCTTGTGCCCCTTTCCGGCCAAGAATTGTAAAACCGTCAGTGAGGCTTTTTCACATTCAGGTTCGCTTCTAGCGGTGATCAGCAGATCATCGACATATTGAAGCAGGGCAGTGTTGACTGGCATGTGTATACTGTCAAGTTCTCGTTTCAGTGCTTGGCTATAGATGCTGGGGCTTTCTGTGAATCCTTGAGGTGCGCGTGTGAATTTAAAGCTTCGTCCATTTAAACTAAATCCGAACAAGTATTGGCTTTCCGGATCTATTGGGACGCTGAAAAAGGCATTCTTGAGATCAATTACAGTAAAGAATGTTGCTTCGGAATCAATGGCTGTCAGTAATGAAGAAATATCTGGGACTACGGGGTATTGTGGTACAATACATTTATTTAATTCGCGCAGATCAATAACCAATCGATATACTGGCGGGGCTTTTGGATCAGCTCGTTTAAGAATCGGAATTATCGGTGAATTACATACATTGGAGTCGGTTTCCACAACCACTCCTTGGGTAATAAGCTCGTCAATGATTTGCAGTAAAGCCACTACAGCATCTGGGGGTAACTTGTATTGTCGCATTCGTGGTAGTACCACTCCTGCCTTTAGTGTGACTCGATATGGTGTAATGTTCATGCAACCAACATCTGTAGGGCCTTGTGCCCATAAATGTGTGGGTAAAGTCTGCAGTCGGTGATCCATGTCTCGGGACACATAGTGCCCTTTGAAATCACGTAGAAACAATCTTACTCCTTCCGGAGAACAACATATTATAGCTCCTAGAGCTTTCAAAGTTTTTATACCTAACAAGTTTTCTGGACATGATTTAGTAAGCAATAAATCTGTAGTTCGTGTCAAGGGACCTATCGTAAGGGGAAGAGGCTGTGATACTTCGTTAACGATAGGTTTTCCTGAAAAGCCAAGGGAAATATTCTGTGAGCCTGAGAGGGGTGCCCCTGGAACTTCACTTCGTTTTATGGTTGTTCGGCTTGCCCCTGTATCAAGTGAAAATTTTCTATCTTGGCCTAATAGTTCACTGTGTACATAAGGTCCTTCTTGATCTACAGGGACCTCGATAAGGGGTAAGCCAACTTCCCTCTCTAGGCTGTTTCATGAGTATCGTTGATAATCAGGATAATCATACTGTGCGGTCTGGTACATCTGTCGTGTCGTTGTTTGTGTGGCAGCAATAGGCTGCGATGGTGGAGCTGTCATAGATTGTTGCGGAGCTGGCATGGACTGTGCATGCTGCGGGGCTCCTTGTTGGTTCTGATCCTGTCTAAGTGGCCGTGGTCTTTCTTTTGTATTACCTATGGCGATATTATGTTTTAAAACTGGACAATCGTGTACATAATGACCTGGCTGTTTACAATAGTTGCATGTCCCTTTTACAGGACCTGCTGAAACACTGGACTGTGTCATACCCTTTTTATGACCGTCAGCTGGAACTGTCTGGGAAACTAGCATTTTCATTTTCGTGTCTTTCATGCGTCTTTGTTCATGTTCTTGTTCCTCTCTAATTCTATTGTGATGGTACTGTAGCATTTGTAACATTTGTGACGGAGTGTTACCTTGCCATGTACTCTCGAATTTCAATACTCTATTCTTAACTTGGGGCAAGGAATTTTCAACTAATTTTGTCACAAACAGATGTGGATACGATTCGCTACTTGCTTTTATTCCACTATTTATACCAAAACATTTTTCGAATCGGGCATAGAAATCACTAGTGTCCTCATCGTGCTTTTGTTTACAGGCTGAGATTGCACCCCAGTCTTCCTTTTTCGTAGTTAATAAACGTGGCAGTACCTGTACTAGTAAACCTGGTAGTGTTTTGGTCTTTTCCCCAAGCCCTGAACCTGGACCTCGAGCTTTTTCTTCGTTTTCTAATGCTGTCCAATCTATCTTCTGGTCTCCCACCTCCCAATCCTTTTCCTTGAGTTTTTCGTAAATGCCCGCAGGCATTAATACCTTCAATATTGTCATAATGTCGGGATAGGTATACTCTCCCATGAGCAACATGTCTTTAATTTCACGGTGGAAACCCGCTGGGTCTTTGTCATGACTGGGTACCACTTTCTTCATTTCTAATAGTTCTATTTTAGATATGGGTGTGTATACAAACACACGTTTAAACTGATTGTCATCACCTTTTATCGGGTGCACTTCGCGTAAGGGATTCTGTCTATCCATGTAATACGTCGTTCTTTCTTTTATGGGCAGTGAGACATGTTCGGGACATACAAAAAGAATGTACTGTTTTCTGGATTCTAGTATTTCTCTAATTAACTCAGTACCTGAACCTCTCCATTTATTCGTGAGTAATTCAGTCAGTATATCAGGTAATGGACCAGGATCGGAGTGTTGGCTTTTATATAATATAAGGAGTTGTTGAACCATATAGATACCAGCTAAACGCTGTTCATCTGGGGTGAGGTTCAAAAACGTGTGCGCTAATGTATCATCGCTATATTTTCCGGGGCTATCAACCCAATGAACGGCTGACCTGGCTAATTCTTGTTCGTCCATAGAATCGAGTAGATGATAACCCCTTCGTTCTCGGAGTAATTTGTCAGCAGCTTGGAACGAATGCTCGGGGGACCGTATATTTATTATAGGGGTTTGGAAATTTCTGTTATTATCTGGACGTATCGGACGTATCGGATCAGTAAAGCATCTAGTATTATTGCAAGATCTTCCTCTACCTACATAGGCCATTGTTTCTAACTGTCCTGTGGGCAGTTCTAATTCTTCCTCCTCCTCGGTTTGTTCAGGCTCGTCTACTGCTAATCTTTCTTCGTGTATTCGTTCTACTTCTTTGCGGATCTTGCGGCACATAGCTACTATACATGATCGTTTATCATGTCTCCCCTCTGATATATTCCGACTCCATGTGGTAAGAATTTGCATTTCTTCCGGATTTACCCCTGGTCGGTCTTGATTTCTGATCACACAATTTATGAGGAAACGTAACAGTTCCCCCTGTATCTCCACTTTCTGGTACTCCAAGGCTCTATTAATACTTTCAGAATCTCGTCCTGACTGGACAAAGTGATATATATTTTCTAAATGTGTAGTCATTCCTGGTAGCCTCCCTAAATATATTGCAGCTCGTCGGATACGTAATGATGCCAGCAGCATTTCGTCCCCTTTTCCGGGCACCGGGTCATATCTACAATCTATTAGAAGTTCCTTAAGCGCGTCGGGAGTTACTAGTTTGGGCGTACGTTGGTGGGCTAATTCTTGAAAGGAAAGTTTATTTACTC
The DNA here is from genome assembly GCF_964204655.1 of Triturus cristatus. NCBI lineage: Eukaryota > Metazoa > Chordata > Amphibia > Caudata > Salamandridae > Triturus > Triturus cristatus. Next base: position 242,296,366 of record NC_140579.1, read on the forward strand.
TGGGTGGCGTGGAAAAAATGTTTGCTGTACCTCCCGTAGCACCACCTGGGGTGCTGGATGTGAAAGGATTCGTTGAACGTGATATAGCAACCATAGTTGTGGGTACAGCTGTAGAAACAGATGTGTTTGCCGGAACTTGTGTCGGAGTTTGTTGTTGCGGAGGTACAGACGGAGGAGGGTCTTGGCGTTGAACCCCCTCAGCAGGCGGTCTATGTGGCGCAGCATTAGCATACTCGGGAGCTGCGTCGTCTAAATAAGAGGAAAGAAAAACATCTTCTGCAGTTCTGGGATGCCCTTTGGGATGTACTTTTATCGGGAACAATGGGGGTGGCAAGTCTTTTGGTATCTCCGGAGTAGCCTTAGGTAATCCTTCGGCCAGAAGAGGATACATACCATTCATAAGGGCATTTCTTTGTCTGTCTATTTGTTCTGATTTTACTCGAGTACCTTCTTCAATTAATAGATTTTCTCGAACTTTATTTGAATTCTCCTTACTTTTCTCTTCCTGTCTGAGTGCTTTTTCTGTACGTCTATATGATTCTTTACGCCATAATTCAATGGCATCTTTCTGTGACTGTCTAGCTTTCTTTTTCCATAATTCTTCCTCTACTTTCACGATGCAATCTGCATCCCAGGTCCCAGCTGCGGGCCACCTCTGACTTTCTGGTAATTCCTTGGTGTAGTCTACCCATAAATCAAGAAATAATATGGCGTCTAGGCCATGTTTATGATACATGAAGTACCCTGGAGTGTCCCTAGGAGGAATGGGAACAGCTTCTTCGAGTACCCCTTTTCTAGTTTTTATCTGTCTTAATTTCGAAAAGAGCGGCATATTGAGAACTGATCTGATACCTAATTCTGAACACGTTTAATACAACAAAACACAATAATGAACAGTCATTCACACCACAATATGCAGAACGTATTTAAAACATTTTTAACATTTAACATTTAATGAACAACAATGGTGGCCATTTAGGGAACTAGACACTAAGCATAATACTCGGCACTAACTAGGTAATTCTGAATTATATACTAGACATACTTGATATACTGCTAAACAGTACAGATACACTGCTAGAACAGTGCAGACCGGATTTGTGTACCCAAACCCGTCTTGACCGGCACAACCTATGTGCACGTCAGAACGCCTCCCCGACAATGGTACTCACCGGGTAGCTCGGAACGGAAGGCCTCGGAACTGAACTGAACTGGACTCGGACCGGACTGGACTCGACTCGAAACTTCGGAACCTCGGAACTGGTGGGCCTCTGTATACCTCGGATCTTGCTCTCTCAGCTAGGCTCTGGTTGGGATACTTCGCACTTCTCACCGCCTCGTCTGGGTGTTGATCGCAGCCTCAGTTACCCCCGCTCGGCAGGAGGGAGATACAGGAAATCCTGTGGGTACGCGTTGTTGTCCGTCCAGCTGTGACAGGAGACCGGGCCTGCAACGCACCTCCGGCGCGTGAGATGAGAAAGTGTCCCTGTTCGGGCGCCATATATGTGGTAAATAATTTAATTACCGGAACTTAATTTGATGCGGAAAATCTATAATAATAGCTCAGTAAAATAAGAGGCAGAATCCGTGGTATTAGAGGTTCGGAACGGGCTTTATTCCAAAATCAATTCGAATTGATGGACTCCATATTCCATCACCACGAAGGTTCAGGAAGTGAAGGACTAACTTTATTGACAAGTAATCATTTTTATACAATAGGCATTACAGTGAAACAGATGCAGGAGGCGTAACAGTTGATAACAAAGGTAAAACATACATGCGTAACTAAAGTGGGTGTAACTGGGCGTAACTTAAAGAACGTCATCAGGTATGATGTCACAATAGGGTGGTTCCATGAAAGAATTTCGCAATGTCAGCAGAAATACTTGGCAGAGATGCGCGCGCAGCAGCATGACGTGTGATTGACGTGCAACTAGGGGGTGAAGGGGACTTGACATTTAGCTCTACATGTGGAGACAGAAGTCTGGGGTTATGTCAACCTAATCCCAAATCATATCTAACATCCTATGTTTAAAGAACTATGTTATCCGAAATGAGAGGTCTCTTAGGATAGAATCTTATTCTATACTGACTATACTGACTGTTAGTGCGTGTACAAGCGTCTAAGTGTCTACACTAGATGCGAGGGGGTAGGAATATTCCATGGTAACAGGGCTATGAATTACTTGCATAAAGACAGAGAAGCCGGGCCTTTTGCTCGGTAGCTGGAAGAATGTTTACTTAAACTACTAGACAGGAATGCATTGGGTGAGGAGCGGAGCAGAGCAGATAATCTTGAAGGTGAAATACAGTTTTTGGCAAGCAGACAGATCGAGTCAGGCACCGTTAGCTGCGCAGGGAGTAGGACAAAGTTCATGGATACAGATGCGGGCTCAGACTGGAGCTTTCAGAGGCAGAAGGCAGGAAAAGGCTTAATGGCAGAATCAGGGCCTACTCGCCTGGACTGTAGAATGGCATAACTGAACCATATAAAGCCGGTGGCCTTTCATACTTAGGAATAGAATATCCGGCCCATTCATGGCTGATCTGAAAGAGGACATGTTGACGGTGGCCGCACATGTGTTTGCGTCTTCATAACTGGAACTGGAGGAAACATACATGTACTTGTGATTTATACATGAAACCGTTGGGGTCCAAGATAGGGGACATAACTGATCATAAAAATCCATATTTCCACAGAGGCTGGAAAGGAAGTGGCGCTTGAGCTACGCTGTTACAGACAAAGCCACTTACAGGGAGGCCATTGGAGCCTACAAATCGGCAATAAAACTGACACAATCAATTTATTACAATGACAAAATAATGTCGGCCAAATGTAAATTCAAAGAAATGTACCAAACGGTAAAAAGCCTAACTACGCTTCCACCCCCACCAATCGTTAACCCCAATGTACCCTCCCGATGTAATGATCTGGCTGATTTCTTCTTCCTCAAGGTAAATAAAATTGCGATTCTCCTATTACCATGACCAGAGAATCTAGATTTCATTAAAGACACGGAGGCTGACATTATGCATTATCTTTTAATGCAACTTCAAGTACAGCCACTTTAAAGTTACATCATAAATAGAAAGCTCTAGAACAAACAAGTGTATCCAGGCAACGGCAGCACAGAGATCAGCCTCTTTTAAATGCATTGAATACATGAAGATAAGGAGTTCCTCAGAGGCAGCGAAGTCCAGAAGCTGGCATCATGCAGAAAAAGGTCAACCATGGAGGAGAGGTGTTCGCTGCTGTTACCAGGACGACGAAGAGGAATTCGATCAAGACGAATTGTCTGAAAAGGAAAGAGAAGTTAGGAGAAAAACTACTTATCACCCTATGAAGGGGTAATAAAAGTGGTTAAGGATAATATAATCCACATTAGATGATAAAGATGCAAAAACTGTTGAACAAAGTGTATAATAATACAATGAGAAAACAACATAACATGTGATAAATAAACAGATGTTAAAATCCACTCCCGGGTGGGAGGGTTGGGATAATGTCAGCCTCCGTGTCTTTAATGAAATCTAGATTCTCTGGTCATGGTAATAGGAGAATCGCAATTTCATTACAAGACCGGAGGCTGCCATTATGCATGTTGGTAGTCAAGCAGAACTACGTCAGACATGTGTTCAACTGGTTTGCAGTAGTGTTTAGCAAAGGTATAAGAGTTTGATCAGTCTGCTGCTTTGAGGATGTCGTTTAACTTACCTCCTTTCCAAAAGGATTGACTGGCCATAGCTCCTCTTAAAGAGTGAGCTTGGAATCCTTGGAGGTCAATGCCAGCCAAATGCATTGATAGTTTAACCCATCGGGCTATAGTAGTAGAAGAAACAGGTTTGAAGGGTCTAACAAAGGATATAAGGAGTTGGTTAGCACCAGTCGAGCGAAGTGGGTTCATCCTGGAGTCATATTCCTTCATGCACTCCACTACGCACAGTTTTTTACAAGCATCAAATCTAGGGTAAAAAATCGTATCAGACATAGTTTTAGTTCTTTTGATTATTTCGAAGGTAACGCCGAAGGCATCATAGTACCTGTTGGAAATTTCGAATGCTTTAACATCTGAAACTCTACGGCAGGAAATTAGGCAAAGGAGTGAAGCTAATTTAATGGAAAGAGACTTATTATCCAACAAGTTATTATCGGGCCATTTAGAAAAAAGGTCTTTTAAGTCTGATACTCTTCATAATCCTGCAGATGATCGGATTTTTACCGATAGATCTACCATTAAGAAGTGAATGACCCGCGGAAATGGCGGATCTATAACAATTAATTGATCTGTATGAAAGACCCCTTTCAAACTGTTCCACGAGGAAGTTTGCTATGTGGACGATAGGAGCCTCCACGGAATCCAGATTCCTTTCCAAGCACCAACCAAACCATCTCTTCCAGATGCCGTTGTATCTATAGTGTGTGCCGGGGGCCCATGATTCTTTGAGGAGAGAAGAAGCTTGTGACGAAAGGCCAGTGATTTCGTTAGATCGCCTGACACTTTCCAAGCAAGAAGGTTCAAAGTCCCGTTCGCAAGAAGTGGGTGATCCGAGTCGTTTGTGTCTTTTAGGAGGCCTGGAGAAGCTGGAAGTAGAAAGGGTATTTCGTAAGATAGTTCCAAGGTTGTCGGGAACCACGCTTGGGACGGCCAAAAGGGAGTTATTAGGACTATCGAGGATTGTTCTGATCTCAGCTTCTGAAGGACCCGTTGAATCATTGCAAGGTTGGAGAGGTCTGGGGACTTGGTACTGCCTAGGCGATTGATATAGGCGACGGCCGACACGTTGTCCATCTTGAGTAGGACTGATCTCCCCTGGAGGGAGTGTTTGAAGCTCATTAGGGCATAAAGGCCCGCGGTTAGCTCCAGAAAGTTTATGTGGTGTGACCTCTCCGAGTAAGACCATAAACCCCCTGTGTTCTGATTCTGAAAGCAGGCACCCCAGCCATGAAGGCTCGCATCCGATTCCAGAACTAAATCTGGTGAGGAACTGAAGATGGTCTTCCCGTTCCAAGCGTCTAGATTCTCTAGCCACCAGGACAGTTCCTCCTTGGCATTCGTGTCTAGCTGGACCGTGTCTCCGTACCAAAGCCCGGAGCGAAGGGCTTTCCCTTTGATTCTTTGAAGGGCTCGATAGAATAGAGGGCCGGGAAGGACAGCTTGAATTGAAGAGGAAAGGAGACCCAAAAGGCTGGCTAGTTCCCTTAAGGTTATGAGGTCTGATTTCAGAACGTGACGGATTTCTTTCTTGATTTTGGTAATCTTCTTCCGGGGAAGTAACAGCATTGATTTTAATGTGTCGACCGTGAAGCCTAGGAATTCTAGGGATCTTGAGGGAGTCAGGATGGACTTTTCTCTGTTTATAATAAAACCAGAGCTCTCTATCAGATTCATAGTTGAGTTCAGGTCCTTCAGGATTTGAGAATGGTCTTGGGACATGATAAGAATGTCGTCTAGATATATTATGAGACGGACGCCCCTTTCTCGAAGGGTCGTAGTAATTGCCTTCATTACTAGGATAGGCCGAAGGGTAAGGCCTGGAATTGATAAAGTTGGTTGTTCCATGCGAATTGAAGGAAGGATTGGGATTCTTTGGCCATAGGAATGGTGAAGTATGCGTCTTTTAGATCTAACTTCACTAGCCAGTCCTTTTCTAGGAGCATGTCCTTGAGGAGGTGAACGCCTTCCATCTTGAAGTGATTGTAAGTGAGGTATTGATTTAATTCTTTTAGATTTATTACGGGTCTCCAGCCTTCCTCCTTTTTTTGTACAAGGAAAATGTTGCTCAGGAATTTCTTTTCTTCCCAAGGGACTTGTATGATCGTGCCTTTGGTTAACATAGAATTTACCTCCTCTGAGACTATGGAATGTTGTTCCTGAGGTAAGTTTAAAACCTGTGGGGTTGAGGACTGAATAGGGGGATGGAAGAAGTCTATTCTGAAGCCTTGAACGGTTTCGAGAACCCAAGGGTCGTGAGTAATTTGTTTCCCAACATGTAGGAAGTGTTTTAGTCGGCCTCCTACCCTCGGAGTAGAAGAGGAAGGGGAAGGGGGAAGTGTACTTACTTGAGTTGTTAGAAGGGTTGGCTCCTCTGTTCCTAAAGCCTCTGGAGCGTGAAGGTCGGCCTCGTTGAGGGAAAAAGGAGTAGCTTGATTGTGATTGTCGGTTGAAGCCTCTCTGTCTGAAGAAGGGTCTTTGGAAGTAGCGGCCGGAAGAGCGACCCCTTCTCCCGGCCCTAGCAAAAACATTGGGGTTAAAGATTCTTCGGATATTAGATTGAGCTCTGTCCAGTGCAGTAAAGGTGGACACATATTTACCGAGGCTTTTAATCAGATCTTCCCCAAAAAGGAGGCCGTTGGGGTTGTAAGAGGATTCCTTATCAGCCATATCACATAATTTTGGGTCGATTTTGGATAGAACCACCTTCCTCCTCTCGGTGTTCAGAGCTGCGTTGGCATTACCGAGGAGGATCAGAGTTCTTTGGCTCCAACCTCGAAGGAGTTCAATGTTAGGCTGGGAAGCGTTAGTGTAACATTCTTCAATCAGGTCGATTAGGCGACATAGTGGTCCCAGCATATCGAGCATGCGGTCCTGGCATGTTTTTAGGGAGCGTTCCATGCCCTTCCGAGGATCCTTGCCCAGCTTGAACAAGAATTTATTAAGTTCTGGGTCTAGGTTAGGAGTTAAACAAAACTTATCCTCGATCATGGGGCGAGGGCATTCTGCTCTCATAATATTTCTAGTTTCAATTTCTAGGGGGTTTTTAATCCACCTTTTTATAAAGTCAGAGACATGTTTTTGAGGCCACCATTGATTGCTCCTAGGGTGTTGCAAGTTTTCTGGTGAAAACATTTCTCCACCAAGGGGATCAAGAATAGTATCCTTGGGGGCATTGTCGCCATCAGAGAGGTCAAAGTTGATGTCCTCATCAAGTTGATCAAGGTCTAAGATGTATTCGTCTAAAGATTCCTTAGAATCTGTGTCGTCGGGTAAGAGAGAATTTGAAGCACATAAAGGGTTTGAGCCGCTTGGGGCGTCCAAATAAGGTGTGTCGTTGTTGAGAGTTAGTTTATTTGGGGCGCGTAGACCTCCCGATTTTGTTGGGGCGCGTAGGCCTCCCGTTTTATTTGAGGTGCTTAGTCCTCCTTCTATGGTTGAGGCGCGTAGACCTCCCAATAAATTTGAGGTGCTTGGACCTTCCATAGTGCTTATTTTCTCTATATAATTACATTTTTTTGTTCTCTTACCTTCGGGTTTGTCTAGGGAGTGGGGAAAAGGGTAGATCGTGGGATCTGAGTGCGATCTCTTCCCAGCAACTATTTTACTGATAGTTTCCCTCATACAGGAATGTAATTCCTTATGAATAATTTTTTTAATAGTTTCTTCATTTGAGGGGGGTATCTGGATCTGCGAATCGTCAGAATCCACGTCAGACATTTTAATCCTTTTTTTTTTTTTTTGGGTATAATTTAAGTAATAAATATATAAATTATTAATTGGCAGGTGTTGGGTATATTATAAGTAGCTATTGGATATATTATGAATAGCTATTAGGTATAAATTGCTAAATTGTTAATCAATTGGTCCAAAAGGGTCGAAAAAACGGAGAAAACGGCAAGGAGCAGGTCGAGTGGCAGGGTACAACAGCAGTTAACTGTTGTAACTAAGGAAACGATGTCAAAGGAGCGTTGCCGGTGTGGTTCCTAAGGGTCTCTCCTCTAATGAGAGCCCTGAACCTTACTTCCTGGTTTTCGCGTCTTTCCTTTTTTAAATTTTTTTTATTATAATATTCGAGCCGGTAATCGTGGGAAGGGCAGCTGTGCGGCCAGAGTCAGCCGCACCGAGGGGAAGGAAGCGCGTGTGAAAGGAAGCCCGTGTGGGGACGACGTAAGCGGCGGTGAGAGGGGCCGGTGAGAAAAGCGTCCGAGCCTCGATCCGAGGAGAGTTGAGGTAGGAGAATGGGAAGCGCTCGCGCCTCGATTAGTTGAGGGTGAAGTGAGAATGTGCAAGTTAAACGTGTAGGGCGCCGAGGTGGACCAAGTCATGAGGGGGGAAAAACTTGCTACAAGACGGGGGAATTACGAGGAGCATTGTAAACACCCATCCAAGTCTGTGAGTCATCAGTGCTGTGTGATAACGGGGAAATCACAAGGAATAAGGGTAGAGTATCGTTAGATGGTGTAGCATAGGTGAGAGTGTGAAGTACACATGTCAAATTGCGAAAAGAGTGAGATAAATTAGAGCAATGAATAAGAGTAATAGAAAACACAACTTATCTGTCTTGAAGCCGCATTTAAAAGAGGCTGATCTCTGTGCTGCCGTTGCCTGGATACACTTGTTTGTTCTAGAGCTTTCTATTTATGATGTAACTTTAAAGTGGCTGTACTTGAAGTTGAATTAAAAGATAATGCATAATGGCAGCCTCCGGTCTGGTAATGAAATCTATACATCTATACCTCAGCTATAGAACTATCAATTGCTATAGATTGGCTATTTCTGCTGGTCATGTCCTTGTCAATGGTAAAACGGTAGGTAAAAATGTCAGTTTGTAGAGTGATGAAAAGCATTTGTTTAAGAAGACTTCCTGAACCTAAATATGAAAGTCTTTGGGATGTCAAACTAATCCTTGATCTTTTCAAAGGGGCCCAGGAAGTAGACAAGAGTGTTGAAAACGTTGGTGTTTAACCTCCAATCGGTGTGATGTACCAGGAATCTTGAGTTCCAGCCATCTATACATCTTTTCCGGACATTGATTCGGACCCACTCCCCCAAGGATATTATTCAGCAGCTGAAGTAGAGGAATCGCCTCACAACATTTTAGCTCACTTCCCACAGTTAGACGCAGTAACACTCGAGTCTCTGATGCATCTAATAAAATCTGGCTCCCCATGCGACCCTGCACCACCGAATACGCTGGTCTCGGCTAGCCAGGTGATTCTTCCCACATTACTGGAGTTACTGAACGCCTCGATAGTGACCAGTACAGTTCCACTAATTTGGAAACATGCCAGGGTTCGAGCACTCTTGAAGAAACCCAACCTCGATCTTGGCAACCTTAACAGCTATCGCCCTATCTCACTGCTCCCTTGGGCAAGCAAAGTCCTCGAAAAACACATTAACACCTTTCTAACCAAGTTTTTCGAGAGCAACCACCTGCTTGATACCACCCAGATGGGCTTTTGTCCCAAACATGGTACGGAGACGGCTTTGGTGGCAGTTACAGAGGAAGCGAGGCGGATCCTAGCTCAGGGGGGATCAGTGGCAGTGATCCTCCTTGACCTGAGCGCCGCCTTTGATACGGTGAATCATAAAATCCTCCTTCACCGCCTCCTGAGCTTAGGAATAACAGGAGAAGCCCTGGCCTGGCTCAAGTCTTTTCTAAAAGACCGCACCTTCCGAGTCTTTGAAGGAGCCTCAGTCTCCTCAAGCAAGCCTCTGGAATGTGGGGTACCGCAGGGCTCCTCATTAAGTCCCACGTTATTCAACGCATACATGAGACCAATGGCAGGGATTGTCTGTCCGCATGGCATTAAGATCGTCACTTATGCGGACGACACCCAGCTAGTGGTCTCCCTTGCGCATAAGAACAGTCAGCAAGCACAGACCAGCTTGATACCCTGTTTGGAGCAGGTAAAGAGCTGGATGACGAAGTCATGCTTAAAGCTCAATGGGGATAAAACCGAGCTTATGCTCCTCGGTCCATCGGCCCCCTCCACCTTAGAGCTACTGTGGCCCCCCAGCCTAGGTGCCCCCCTACACCCAGAAATAACATACAAAGTCTCGGAATATGGCTAGATAAATCCCTAACATTCAATACACAAGTCACCAAACTATCAGCAACATGTTTCGGCCTCATCAGGATGATGAAAAAAATTCTCCCACTTTTACCTTTCGAGGCCAAACAGGTAGTCATCCAGGGCTTGATTCAGTCTCGTATTGACTTTAGCAACGCCCTGTATTTAGGGGCTCCTGAATACTGCCTGAACAAACTACAGCGGATCCAGAACTGTGCAGCCCATACACTTCTTGGAATCCCCCGCAGAACCCCGATAGGGCCGGGATTCAAAACTTTGCACTGGCTTCCTGTTAGGGAAAGAATTAAATTCAAGGCCATGTGCATCATCCACCAAGCCTTCTGGAAATCCGGCCCTGGTCATTCCCTCCCATCCCAAGAAAGAGCTTCGCTCCTCTCAAGCCTTCCTGGCCGCGGTCCCGCAGATAAGAAGATCCAGAGCAGGAGGTCAATCTTTCTCCTACAATGCATCCAAACTGTGGAACTCTCTCCCCCTACATTTAAGGTCCAATCCCAACCTACTAACCTTTCGTAAACAATTAAAAACCTTCCTTTTTAATTAAAAACAAACGTATTCCCTGTGATCAACTTCAGTAGAAGGTTAATTCTATTCCCTAGCGCCTGGACGCCTCAGGGCAGCTGTTCGCGCTTAACAAAAATTATTTTCATTTCATTTCATTTCAAGGGGGGGCTGGGCTGAGGCTGTCGTGCACACCCGGGTGCACTGAATGATAGTAATATTGACTTATGAATCATAAGAACTACCTCTCCTTGAGCCTCACTACCATTGGTAAGGGCACTGTATGCAGGCAGCAGAATGACATGCAGCGTGAACACACTGCTTCTGGGCCTCTCTTATCTGTCCAGCAAAGACTGGGATAGTTGAGGAGTCAATCATGTTTTAAAGCATAGTCAAAATGGGCCATTGACAAGAGCCCACAAAGTGGGGGCCACCTAATATGTGGTTAGGGCAGTCCCACGGCATCAGTTTTCTATGTAACAGCTGTGTTTTTTGTTTTTTTAAATAGCACATCTAAAACCAAACAAATAAAAGAAAATGCTGTCACTGACCCTCTGTTGTGAAACCATTGAAAGTGTTGGCATGTTTAAGTTGGGCTGTGTATGTGCACTATGTTTCTATTAAAGGTGCAAGACATGTGCACATCGCATTTCAGCCTGTAGACAGGCTCATTAAAGAGCCAGAACTACAAGACAATGATGGAAGGACAGTGTATATGTACACAGGCCTTATGAAACCCTCACTCACTCCACTGATCTCATGTAAATAGTATACTTCAACCAGCTCTGCCATAAAACAGTCAGGCAGGCATCTTAGACAGCAGTAGGATCCCAGTCAGGCTGGTGGGTTGTGGTCTGGGCCGTAGCTCAATATGTTATGCCAGCTTGAGCAAGAGCCACGCCTGACATCTTTTAATTTTACTTTCCTATCCCGCAAGAAACCTCCGTACAACTAGCTCTAGAGACTCCAGATATAGACACTTACACACAGAAAAATATGGACAACCATGCACACAGATATAAAGACCCCTGTATGGACAGAATCAGTATGTATAGTCATGAATACCCCCATGCAGACAGACTAACAGATACAGGCCCTATGCACACCTGCCAACAGTCTAATCAATGTGTGCCCATGTGCTGTATGTAGACTCCCTCTGGCAGCAATTTCTTCTGGAGCTGGAAGTGGTATTTAAAAACCTTGAATAGTCATTGTTTCTAAAGGATAGAGCCGTTGTTTTGAAAGAATGAAATACTGGTAAAGGGTAGTGTTGGTTTAAAGTTAGAGGTCCCTCTGTCCATCTATGAATTTAGATCTTGTTAGGACTTGGGGGTCCCTAGTTGGCACAGGTATGCACTTGTGACAAATAGGGACCCTCTCCTCTAGTCAGTGTAAGGGGGTACACTCCTAAAATAACCCCTGCTCACCCCCTTGGTAGCTTGGCACGAGCAGACAGGCTTATCTCAGAGGCAGTGTGTAAAGCATTTGTGAACACATACAGTAACCAAGTGACAACACTACAAATGGACACCACACAGGCTTTATATTAAAAATAAGTATGCTTTATATAGATTTATCACAAGACCAGTAAATGACAAAAACACACAATACTGTTACTTTAGATGGTAGGATTTTGCTTAATTCTCTAAAGTTCTTAAATGCGACACTTTAAGTCAATGTACCTTTTAGATGCGACACGCAGGGCAACGAAAGTGTTGCAATGATGTTGATGCGATGAAGATTTTGGTGCAAATAAATAAAGACGTGAAGATCTTCCAGATGCGGCACGCTTCTCCGATGTTGCGAGAAGACTCGACTCGATGCTTCAGCGGCGACACACTTTACGCGATACAACGACAGCGGCCTTGGCAGCGGCACTCTTCTCCGACGTTTGCGAGACGCTTCCGCTCGATGCGGTGCTGCAGTGGCAAAAACCCCTTTACGCAATGCGACGACAACAGCTCCGACGGCGGCACGCTTCTCCGTGGATGCAAGGCGCTTTTCTTGATGCGGTGCAATGCGACAACTACGATGGCTGCGATGGCGACACGCTTCTTCCTCGATGCGAGACTCTTCTCTTGATGCGGTGCAATGCATCAGCTACGATGGCGACACGCTTCTTCGGCGTTGCGAGACACTTCCTGGATGATGCGAGACGCTTCCGCTCGATGCGATGCTGATGCGGCGACACACTTTACGAGATGCGACGACAACAGCTCCAACAGCGGCATGCTTCTCCTTCTTGAGTCGCGCTTCCAGCTCCTTGCAACAAGCAGTCCCTCAGAAGGCCCAACAACAGCAACAGGCACTTCCAAAGACCTCTGGGGAGCTGAGGGGTGAAGTCTGTTGTTCCTGAGACTTCAGCAGGAGGCAAGCTCTTTTCCAAGTCCTTGGAGATCCTTCACAAGTTGTGCAAAAGTACACACAAAGTTCCTTTCTCCTCTCTTTGGCAGTAAGGCAACCACTGCAGGCCAATCCCCCAGGTCAGGGATAGTTTCCTCCTCAGCTTCTTCTGGTTCTTCCCTCAGCAGAGGTTCTTCTTGTTTTCTCAAAGTGATCTAATTTCTTGGGATCAAGGTACCAATATTTATACCCAGAAATCCTTTGTCCTTTGACGGCAGAGGGGCCTTTGCCCAGTCCAAACCAGTTCCTGAGCACTCTGTTTACCAGACTTCTCCTTTCCTTTCACAGTGCAGGGCAGAAACATTAGACGCCCCACAGGAGGTGGAGCCAGCATTGTGGAAGGCAAGTACGGCTCTGGAGCACTTTGTTGACAGGATTCCTTCTCTTCATTCACTGTGTAGGGCAGAGACATCAGCCGCTCCCCAGGAGGTGGAGCCAGCATTGTGGAAGGCAGGCACAGCCCTATTCAGGTCCCAGGTGCAACTCCTCCCACCCATCTGGATACAGATCTCTCTATTCACCACTGGGACACCTCACCCTGTCTCCTGGAATTCCCCAGCCCTGTCACTCAAACTCCAGACAAAGGAATACACACAGCCTAGCAGAGGCAGGTTTGAATGGTTAGGCAAGAAAATGCCTACTTTCTAAAAGTGGCATTTTCAAACACAGAATGTTAAAACCAACTTCACTAAAATATGTATTTTATTATCCTGAGTTCAGGCATACTAAATTCTAATTTCTACCATGCTCTCTAAGTCAGTTAGGATTATAAAATGTAATAACCAAACTGCCCATTCTAGCCTATGGAGAACAGGTAGCCTTGCAATAGTGAAAAACTAAAATGGCTGTAATTCACTATTAGAGCATGCCACACACATCAGGGCATGTCCTACCTTATCCTTACAATGCACCCTGCCCTTGGGCCTACCATAGGGGTGTCTGATATGAAGAAAAGGGAAGGTTTAGGGACTGGCAAGTGGGTGCACTTGCCCAGTCAGCATGACAGTACCAGACTGCACACAGGCTCTGCAATGGCAGACCTTAGACACATGTTTACAGGCTGCTTCTGTGGGTAGCACAACCAGTGCTGCAAGTCCACCAGCAGTATTTGGATTACAAGCCCTGGGCACTCCTGGTGCACTGTACTAGGGTCTGACAAGTAAACCAAACCAACCAATCATGGAATCACAAATTATACATGAATTTACAATAGGGAGCACTTGCACTGTGGCACTGGACAGCAGTGGCACAGTGCCCTGAGCTACTAACAACAGCAAAAAATACATGAGGCACAGCGAAAAATGGAAGGGAGACTCACGCCAATGTGCCAGCTAAAATCTCTTCTCTGTTAAAATCTAATAAATGTCATGGATGGCGGGGAGTCTTTCCTGTCAATGAGAGAAGGTTATAATGCATGCTGCTGATCAACATATATATATATAGATACTCATGCACACAAGCGTGCACACAGGCTCCATGTTCACAGAACAACACCCATGTATTTTGTTCTGCAGAAGGCTCTGATATCACCACGTGCTCATCTACCAGTGGACGTTAAGCATGTGCACATCAGCATGTGCTCACTGCTCCACATCACCCTATGTCCTCCAAAGTATATCCGTCTGTGCCCCTTACTGCCAATCACCCCGTCCTTCCAGATACACAACATTCATTGCTCTCAATGTACATCAGCTTGCACTTCCCTGAACTGAAGCAAGTTATCCTGCTCTTCCATCTTGCAGAATACAAGGGAGTCCCTTGCTACACATAATCTTTGAACCTTTGTTGCACACTACACTATGCTCCCCTGAGACATATAGCCTTTGCCCCTTGCTCTTGGGTTCACTCATGTTCTTCCATATCTTTATGTGAGAAATTGCACCAGTTCTTATCTTTCTTGGATTTCTGGTGCTTGTTGCAGTGCTGTTGTAAGGCATGGGCAAATAGGGCGATTGCCCAAGATCTCCAACATCCAAAGGGCCCCCTGGTAAAGTGATCAAGATAGCCAGAAGAACAGATTTTGTTTGTCTGATGAGCATGCACACTTCAGAGAATGTTAAACTGCATAACCACCTACCGCACCTTAACCCTCATGCTCTCAGGGATTTTGTGGTAATCGAGTTAAAGAATAAACTTTCTGTCTTATGTCTCTCTTTCCATCATCACATCACCTCTTCTATCTTATCTTTCTCTCTTTATCTCTGTACCAAACTCTACATTATGTACCTATCACAGTTCTCACTCTATTTGAAATCTCTCCCTTACCTAGATTTACTCAACCTCACTATCAATATACCTCTCTCACACCCACATCTTTCTACCTCTCTCACTACCTCACCTCTTTCTCTCAACCTCAATCACCTCTATCACTCTCTATCTCAACTCTGTCTCTCTCTCAGTCTTTCCATACAAACTCACTGCTTCACTGAATCAATGAACACCTTTTGAAGTGTATATTTAGTGCCTACCTCTCCTCTCCCAGGTGTGTCCCACCAAGCTCACAGAAATGCAGCAATACACAAATCTGTCTGGTAAGAGTCCTCTAATGCCTCATGTCTTTACCCTGCAGGCCTGGGTATTCCAAAAGAGAACCTAAATTCCTCCTTTACAGGCAAACATGCACTCAGGGCACGTACACAGCCACAGTACACACACTGTCCAGAACTGTTACCTCTGTGTATTGTAGTGAGGATAAGGATACACCTACAGACATTGCTAAGTTAGCATAAGTTGGAAGTAATTTTGCCGCTTTTGCTCACGTAACTACATGGCACATTCCGGGTAAACACTTTGCTTGCTCGCTTTCACATGAGAACTGTCTGTATTTCATGTATTCAGTTGAACACTCTCCTCCTCGTCTGCACAGCGTGTTCAAGGTAAAAAAACAATGAGCTCTGTTGAATTGCTTTGGTCAGTCTCATGTCCCTAGCCACAACATAGAACACAGCTGCATCCCTGGAAATCTGGTGCTTTTATTATTGCTGGGCATGCATGGTAACACACTTGGAGAAAACGCTTTCCAGAATAGAAGAGCTGGGCTTGTCCGGAGATGTAAATTCCTGAATCTAAACTCAGAGGTATGGGGTCCCCTGACAAAGCCTACAGGCCTTCTATAATTATAATAAACTAGCTTCTAGCAAGGGGAGGGTGGCAAGGCGCTGTAGTCCTGTTTCCACTATCATTATAATATGATTTCTCCTTTTGTTCTACATGGAATTGTAACTATGCTGATTTGTTTGATCCTATGAATTTTGCTGCTAGTACTGGAACGTGTATTGCATTATAGAGCACGTTAGTTACAATAAACATTTTAAACTATACTTTGACTCTATTTAGTCATGTTGTGGACAAGTACGAGAGTTTGAATGAAAGAGTGTTCTTGTTCCCACGTATCCTGAGAGAGGAGGGAGTAACATGTTCTAGGATGTCTAATCATTGGTAGCTTCGCTGTAGCACAGAGAACAAATGAGACACTGTAGCTAGTCGGATAGGGGCTCTGGGCACCGAGGTGGGTATTTTGGGACACCACTACACACTTAGTTCCTGGTTTCCTGCGCATAGTTCTGCATATGTGCAGAATCCCTGCACCAGTATTGTATATACACCGGGCACACACAATCTCCATGTACACACTGTACAACACTATCTCTTTCATGTAATGTACTCCTTATTGGTACACATACACCCAGTACATGCATTCACGATGTATGCACTACAGCACTACATCCTTCATGTACTGTTCTCCTCACAGGTACACAAACACTCAGCACATACACTCACCATGCATGCACTGCTCAGCACTGCCCTATACCTATATTGTACCCTTCCCAGGCACACATATACCCAGTGCGGAGTCACCACTCTGATGTAGAGTAAGCATGAGTAAAACACACAGCTGTGAAACTTTTAAAAAGGTGCTTGAACCTGTGACAGGGTAAACTGTACCTGTTCACTACTACTGCCACTACCACGCTTGCACTGCTTAACTCCTAGTGAAGGCGGTAGCCTTCCAGCACAATGAGGGTAGCTCTTTGGGCACCCCAAGTCCAACAAGACCCCAATCAGTGAGACTGGCCTATGTCATGGCATGCACGTATGATCAGTGTTTGCGTATGACAACAACAATCAGCAGTAGGGATCCAGACAACAGTACAGTTGGGCACTCAGGGTAGGGGTACAAGTTCATTACCATGCAGAGGACTTTTCCGTCCCAACAGTTTTCTTTTCAGAAATTATGCAAAATGCTGAGGTGGCATTTTGTGCTATTTTTAGCATGAAATACTTCTTTACATTCATTTTGAGGGCCCATTTGTCACTAAAAAAGAAAAGTGAAACATTGCATGTGACATGAACAGCTACTCATGTTCTATTAATTCACATTGATATCGTGCTCACACAATCACATTTTTAAATAAATGAAAACCGAATAAGCAACATGGTGTAATACTGTAATTTTGGCATTTTGTGGAACAAGTCTGATGTGAAATGCAGGACAGTTTGTGAAATTATGCCATTGTAAACTAACTTTTGCCCTTGCTTATCTTTTTCCTAGGTCAATAAAATGAGTACCCCTGAGTTAATTAACAATACACCCTGCCATCAGTATCAAAAGATCACTTTGGGAGTCGTTTGGCACTTTACAAAGCATATATTTCCATAGTGACTTTGTTGAGATACTCCAGCCGCATTCTCTAAAACCGAGATGACTCACTTCATTGGGGTTCATGCAGTGAATCATTAGACTTGTTCCAGTTTTACTCTAATAGTCTGAAGTTGAGCAGAACTGCTTTAGCACCACAGTACCAGAACCTTATAGTGACGTGAAAAAAAACCTGCCTGTTTGAATGATCGGTAGGCTATGCTCAGTCTATCACATATGCACTATTTGTGTTGTATAGATTGCTAACACACTTGCACTCTGTTATTGATCAGGGGTCTGAAATCATAGCCTGCAGCTTGCTGTATGCCAGCGATTGAAAGCAAATTATAGTCCCTGTATCACACTTACAATGTCAATACACAACCAATCACCATGCAGCTCAAGCCACATACTAGTTTACTGTTTTATACATCCTGGCATTGTCAATCACTCTTTAAAGGATACAGGGCCTCCCATATGGTGGCAAGAGAAACCCAGGGGCATATTTACAAGGGGATCACCACCAGAATGTCACTTTTAGCGATGTTCTGTTGGTGATATGCCCTTCTCCATATTTACAACGTGGCATCAAGCCACTTTTTATGGCGTAACGCTGCCTTGTAAATAAGGCCCCTTTACACGCATCACTTTGTGTGAAAGGGGTTGTGCAAAGGGTGTTGCTGTGGGTGTTCCACTCCAACACCCATTGCTTTTGATGCTGTCCGAGATCTACAAGGTGTAAATCTGAGGCAGCGCCAAAAATAATAGCCATCCAAGGGCATGATGTGAATGACAAAACGGGGAGGAATGAATGAACAAATCTGTATTTCTTAAGCGCATGGTTACCTGTAGGCATCCCAGCGCTGCTAGCAGTGCTCTCAAAAACTTCAAGCAGTGTTAGGGAAACAGAAAAGTTTTAATTTGTTTTTGAAAGGTCAGATAATTAGCCTCAAGACGAATCTAGGGAGGAAGGCAGTTCCATAATTTAGCAACATTATAAGAAAAAAAAGACGCCCTCCACTACTTGATCTTTTATTTCTCCTTGTTTTTGCTTTTTCTATGTGTGCTGCATTCTGCAGAACACATAGAATGAGAAATGCCATTAATGATTGTTTATGTGCAGGAAGGTGTCTCTTCCTGCCCATAAACAATCATTAAATAATGATGATTTGCTACTTCTATGTGTGCTGCATTAAGCAGTAAACAAAGAAGTAACAAATCAGGAGGGCGTGGCTAACCGTCAAGCAGGGCAGACGTGGTTTAGATGAGCTGCCAGCCAGTCCCTGAATCCTATCTGCTACTCTGCCAATGCTTGGACATCTGCACTCAAAACTAGCTGAAGCTGACTCCTGTGCCACTGGGCTACATAGCGGAAGGGAAAGAAAATCGACCTTTGTGTGGGCTCCGGAGGAATAGGCTGCGGCCTATACCACAAGGATAGCGAACACCGTAAGGATCGCACCCTGGACCCGGAGGAGTCATTGCGAGGCCGGAGAAAGTGCTGCATACCTGCGGGAGCGGGTCCGGACAGTCATCGGCTTCTAAGGTGCCTGAAAACAGCGGACCGGCGAGATCGGTGGCCATTGCCTGCAAACTCAAGGTACAGGGATACGGGAGCAACAGAAACCAGTGCGGCGGGCTGTGGGGGCAATGGAGGCCGAGAATTGAATGCCCGGCAAGCTGCAGTGTAACCAAAGAGCCAAACTACGCACAATACCCCTGCGGTAGTGGGGTCTGACACCCCGGGAAGCGATTGGCTTCTGAAATGCCTGAAAAGTAGCGGGCTGCATATAACGGCTGTTGTGGCAGACTCACGGCATCGGACTGAGAATCGGGGCATCAGACGTGGGGGGGCCCTGAAATCAGTTATAACTGACTGTGTACTAGTATACCGTGGAGGGAAATGCGCAGCAATATTGAGAGCGGAGGACTCACCGCGTAACGACATGGGAGTGGTGAGGTGAAGCACCCGATGCGAGTAATGATGGCAGCACTGTGCCGAGGCCCGGTCTGAAAGCAGAGACCATTGGTTCCGCCGCCAACAATGTTGCTCCACAGAAAGGGGGCAAACACAGATGGGACGATACAACCCGGAATCGGTGCATAGCATTGGTGCATGGGCCCCCTCCCCCCAGCTGAGAGACATCACCAGGAAAGTGCTGGGACATAAGATCCCTTATGCTACCACGTTGGGCCCCAAAAGCAGCGCAGAACATTTACATTCGGAGTACATCGCAGCGTGGGCTTTGCTAGTCGCTGACTGAAGGTGAGGACTGGCCATAATTGCATGTTGCAAGCAGGAAACACAGAGTGATGGGACCAGTAGGGTGCGGTGGAAATCCACGCCAGAGACAGTGCATAGTTACTAGCGCGTAGTGTGTTACGAGTCGGCCCAGTGCAAGAACAGATTGAAGCTTGTGCTGCGCTGGGGGAAGAGACGCACCAGAGGAAAACAAATGGAACCCCTCACTTCTGGAGGGACTGACAACACTATGCAGAATGACCTATTACAAGCCTCTAGCCCGGATTTTGTCCCGCCAACAGCGCCTGGGAATCCAGTGGACAAACTGGATTTGATTCTCAAGGAAGTGCGTGACTCTGGAGCAGCAATTGAACAACAGGTGAGGGCGCTAGCCAAAAGCTTCACGCTATTGAAAGCGGATCAGACCAAAATGGCAGAAACAGTGAAAAGTAACAAAATTGCTGCTAGAAGAGCTATTGCCACAACACAAGGCCCATATGACACAACTTGAACAGCTACGGCGTCAACTTGCAGGATTGTAGGACAGAGTGGACGACACCGAGGGGCGGTCTCGGCGCAATAATGTGCGGATACTAGGCATACCAGAACGCAGCGAAGGCTCGAACCCTACCCAATTCAAAACAATGGTTGCGCAACAATATTGCACCGGAAGGCCTTACGGATTTAAATAGTGTAGAGAGAGCGCACAGAAAACGTCTTGACCACCTCCCGGCATGCCGCCCAGACCCATCATAGCGCGTATCTTGAACTATAAGGACCGTGACACGCTGTTATGCGCTGCCAGAGAAAAATCTCCAATTCACTTTGAAAATAAAAGCATCTCACTATATCCGGACTTCACAGTGGCAGTCCAATGACTGAGAGACAAATTTTAGGATGTTAAAAAAACACTCAAGGCTCATAATTTGAAATACGCTCTATTGTTTCCCACCCGCTTGAAGGTTCTTTATGAACAGAAGGCCCACTTTTTCGATAGCCCGGAAGAAGCGGCGGAATTGGCGGAGGTCACGCTGTCGCTGGATGCATCACAAGGTTGATCGCAAATGCGGCAGCAGAAGCCGTATAAAACTCAGAGGTCTGGGAGAAACAGACTAGGCAGAGGTCGGAAGGCTTGTCCTGCTACCAAAACAAACCCCTCTCCAGAGCAGAAGTTAGAGAGCCAGCAATCAGCAATACTAGCGGCGGCGGTGTTGGACGACCAAGATGCGATATCAGTAGCTGACTCGATTGACTCGTCAGAAGACATGAACCTACGCCCAGATTCTGAGAACAGTATGGTTCTATTCCCTTCAATTAGCCCACCGACTGCAATTGACTATGTGGGCTGAAAGAGCAGGGTTATTATCAGCATGTCCCTCGTCGTACAGATGAGTATAATTGGTATAACATATGTCTGTGGATGGTCGCAGTGTAGATTGTAATTGTACAATGATAGGTCCTGAGCTCGGCCACTGGAGTTGTTATCAGGTGTATTGCACCAATACACATCCAGTGAATGATGATAGCCACCTCCCCCATGGCAACTGCACAATGTTATAAGATACGAAGTGTTCAAGTTGAACTTGTTTTTCTTGTTTGGTCCTCTATCGTTTCATGGGTGAACCTTGTATTGGGAGTTATTAGGGGACATGTATGGGCAGACTCATTCATAGTTGTATCCTTAACTAGTCAGCACACAGATATGGGAATGTTCCGAATATCACATCACCCAACGCCACATGGCTATGACTGGTAAATATTTGTGCGTGACCTTGAACGTTAGAGGAATAGGGTCTGTGCACAAGAGACAAGGAATATATGCCCAACTCAATAGGAGGAAAACCCAAATTGTCTTTCACCAAGAGACACATCTTACCAATTCTGAGGCCGTTAAATTAAAGAAGAAATGGGAAGGGCAGTTATTCTACATGTCTCCCTCTGCATTTGCCCGTGGAACTGCAATATGGATTAGGAATGGCACCCCTTTTGTAGTTCTCAAACAGAGAATTAACACAAATGGCAGTTACGTGTTGCTCCATGGTACATTAAACGGGGAGCACGTAGTACTGGGTAGTATTTATTCCCCGAACACAGAACAAGACAAATTTCTAGGGACACTTAACACAGCGGTGGTGGGGTGGGATGGGTACCCCTGATTCATTGGAGGGGACTTCAATGCAGTACTGGATGTGGAATTGGACTGCTCCCACCCACCATTACAGGGCGCCAGTTGTAAGAAACTGGCAAAGACATTAAAAGGATGGGCGGAGGGGTGGACCATGTGTGATGCGTGGTGTGCACGCAATACTGATAGCGAGGAGTACACATTCTATTCAACTCCCCACATGTTGCATACTCATATAGATAGAGTGTTCTGCTCATTGCATTTACTTGCTACCGTGGACAATACTACATATCTAGGGAAAACATTGTCCGATCACAACCCACTGGAGATTACATTCTCCTGGGGGAAAATTTCCACACGAGTTCCCACATGGAGACTACAGCCTTTACTCCTAGAAGATTCTGTTATTCCACAGCCCACTATCCACAGCCATCACTAATTATTTCGTTGAAAACGCAGATACCGCTAGCTCATGGCAGATGGAGTGGGAGGCCTTTAAAACGGTAATACGTGGGGTGCCTATTAGTACGAAAGTGGGTGCCCGTTGTGCTCTGGGAAGAGAACTACGGGACTTGGAAGACGGTCTGGGTAATCTCGAGCGGGACGCAGCATTGAATGACACATGCAAAGCGGCTCTACAGGAGGCACATATATGCCATGCAGAGCTCCTTGAACAACTACGCATCATTGACTATCGCTCATACACACAGAAGCAGCATGCCGAAGCGGACTGGGCGGGTTCCCTACTAGCTAGTATCATAAGGGAGAGTCCGCTAACAGCCCACATAACAGAGGTGATTACTTTAGAGGGCACAACGGCAACCACGCAGCTAGATATTAACCCAGCCTTCAGGAGATATTCTGAGACACTGTATGCACCACCGGCAGAACTTCATGAGGAGGATTATGTATCCTTTCTTCAAGGGCTACAATTTCTCCAACTGACAGGCGACCATAAAAAAGAATTAGCAAAACCCATCACAAAAACTGAAATTAGAGCAGCCATTAAAGATCTCCCCCGCAACAAAACACCAGGCCAGGATGATTGCCGGTGGAGTATTATAAGGCATATTCAAACCTTCTGGTCCCTCACTTGGAACGACTGTACCAAGCAGCAATGGAAACGGTTTCCCTCCCACCTTGGTTGCATCCCTCCCGAAACCTGGCAAGGACCCCAAAGATATGGCAGGATACCGCCCACTCTCACTATTGAATACTGACTATAACATTTTGAGTAAGATATTAGCAAACAGAGTTCTCCAGTACACTCCAAAACTGATACACCCGGACCAGTGCGGTTTTGTGCCTGGGTGGAGAACCGCACTCAACATCAGACAGCTGCATCAAGTGCTGACACAGGCGGAGGTAGATAGTGCCACAATGAGGTGTGTGTCCCTGGACCTGAGACAGGCATTTGACTCTTTACATTGAAGTTTCAATCTGAGAACCCTAACGAGGTTTGGAATTCTGGACGAATATGTAAAATGGGTAAGCTTACTGTACACAAATCTGACAGCGCGTGCTCACATTTCACAACAATACAGAGTGGCAAGGGGTACCCGATAAGGATGTCCGTTTTTGCCCTTGCTCTTTATACTAGTGCTTGAACCACTGGCCATCAAGCTCCGGGCAGCTGCAGAAGATAAGGGAATTAGAATTGGGACTGACACATGTATTATTTCTGCCTATGCAGATGACATAATGCTGTATCTCAAAAATCATAAAGGTGATCACGAGCCTATTCCCACAGTATTTCACAACTTTCAAGTACTGTCAGGATTATCCATTAATGAAAACAAATCATATGCATACTTCTTTACTGACATAACTCAAGTAAATCCTGTATGCTTTGGTGACTGGACGTTTCCAACGGCACCAGTCACTTTCAGATACCTCGATATTCACATCTACAGGGAGGGGCAGGATTTATTGGATGGTAATTTGACCCGGGCTGATACAGCATTAAAAGCCCAGGTGACATTCTGACCCTTTTTGCCACTATCGGTGGCAGGACGAGTGGCCATCTCTAAAATGGTAATGCTTTCCAGATTATTATATTTCTTTGCAAATCTACCAATACTAATCCCGACACACGTGTTCAAAATGAGAAATACATTATTAGTAGAAATGATCTGGGGAACGGGGTGTAGAAGAATAGGATTGTTCAAACTCCAGTAAGACACAGACAAAGGAGGACTGGGAGTCACGAACTCTAAAGCATATTGATTCGCCAGCCAATTACAATGGCTATCGTATTTGATTGCGGGCCACCAGCTGCAAGAAATAGGTATGTCAAAACACATGTGGGAGAGAGGAGCGCTCCACACACTGTTATTACCTAAAAGCAGCCCGACAACAGCACCTCCTCTATTAAGAGTGGCTTTAGCGTACTGTAGGGAAGCGATCCGCTACACTAAGGGGGTACTCCCATATGCCCCTAACATTCCACTACTGTGGCTCCCCACACCATCTAGAATAACCACCTTGAAATGTATCTCCAAATGGTCAGATGAGGGAGTGAATATGGTTGGGATGTTGTTTGCTGATAATATGCTAATGAATCATGATACATTTGTAAGGGAGCAAAGAGTCCCCAACAACTTATACTTTCTCATCGCTAGCATTAGTAGGTACTTTAAGCATACCTTGGCTCTAGACGGAAAGGAACCCCGACGGACGAGCTAGTGCACATGCAATACCTAATGGGGAACGGGAGACACTTGACCAAATGGTTGTATAGGTGTATATGGACTCATGCTGCAACCTCATTACAGGAGCTCAGAGATAAATGGAATGGGGACATAGGCTGTGAACTAACGGACAAAGAATAAGGGGTGATACTAGAGTA
The DNA here is from genome assembly GCF_964204655.1 of Triturus cristatus. Classification (NCBI taxonomy): domain Eukaryota; kingdom Metazoa; phylum Chordata; class Amphibia; order Caudata; family Salamandridae; genus Triturus; species Triturus cristatus. Next base: position 242,320,932 of record NC_140579.1, read on the forward strand.
CCCAAAGAAGGTATCTCGAAACCCCAAGTTTAAACTTATACAATACATGGTGGCAGATAGAGCTTACCTGATTCCCTATAGGGTGAATAGAATGTTCCTAGATATGGCAGACACTTGTCCTAGGTGCCATGCACCACAAGTGGACTTGGTGCACATGTTGTGGACTTGTCTGCGATTCATACACTTCTGGACAAAAGTGAAAAAAATACTAAGTGAAGTAGTGCCAGTGGTAGGAGGAGATATGCTTGAATATTGCATATTGGGGCTAGGCCCTAAACACAAGAAGAAGGGACCACAGAATAGGTTTGCCAATATGGCATTGATTCTGGTCAAACGGCCAATCATGATGAGATGGAAAGCTGCAAGAGCACGACAGTAATAGGATGGTAGGATGAGGTCGTTAGATGGGGCAGAGCTGAAAGTATGTAAATAAAAAGGGAAGAAAATAGAGGACTGAGAAAGAATCCCATCTCGTTGGAATGGAATACAATGCTGGAGCGGAACTACCAGTGCATGAAAATGGATAACTTAACACACTGAACGGAGCACTTAACTGGATAGTCATGGGGCAGCCTTGATCACGCCCAATAGTGACAGATAGTACAGGAACAATGAATCTTCCAAAAGAACTGATGCATAAAATAGGATTGGAACTCTGGCTAAAGACCTAGGTGTATTATTGAATGAGTCTGAGGGAGAGGGGTAGGGGGTGGGACACTATTGTTATGTTAGTAGCTGTGGGTGGTGGGTGGGTTGTCTTTCATTGGCTCATACTGTATCACGTTGTATGTACAGGCAATATAATTGCTGTTGTTGCTTACGTACTGTAAATCGCATCCGAATGTCACTGAGTATATAATGTGCTGAACCTGGCAAATATTGACGTGTCAATCGTGCCGTACCTGTGAATGCCTTCTATACTGGATGTCGTTGTACTAAGAAAACTAATAAAATATGTTATTAAAAAAAGTAACAAATCACCATTATGATTGTTTATGTGCAGGAAGGGACAACTTCCTACACATAAACAATCATTCCCTGAAACGCAGGGACCCTTGCACTATGGTGCAAACTTGCCTGCATTGGCGTTAGGCAGCTAAATTTAGCACAAGCTCTAGGGAAAACACAGGGGTGCGACGTATTTTTGTGAATACGGCACATTCCTGTGTTTTGAAAATGTCAAAGCATGGCGCTGCCAAATTTGGGTCAGCTCCGCACTCCGACATTGTCTCGTAAATAAGCCCCCCAAGTGAGAACCTAGAGGCAACCAGAGCATATGTATATATATATATATATATATTACCTACTGGCGGTCGCTACTCGGTAGTTATAGTTAGGACCTTGTTTCTTTTCAAAAAGTGTTTTTTCTTTTGCCGCCGTTTGACGAATTTTCCTGTCTTGAAAGTTTGGGGGTGATTCATCAGGTGGGGTCTGAGAAAAAAGGGAGGTCCCAAAACACGTTTTCCCCATGTTAATTTCCATAGGATTTTACGGAACAGGCTACAGCCCGAACTGCTGAACGGAATTACACCAAATTTGGCAAAATGGTAGCTCTTGGTTCAGACAGCGACCTTTTTTTTTTCAAATGGTGTAAATACGCTCAGTAGTTCCTGAGAAATTAAAAAAATAAAAATATCGATTTCTGAATGCCGAGGAGGAGCCATGAACCCTTCCAAGCACGAGCTTCATTCTGCTTGGCTGCCAATATTCCAAACCAGAATGTGTTGGCAGCCATCTTGTGACTCGCTCACCGAGTCACAACAAAAGAGTTAAGAAATGATAAAAAACAAGAAAAAGAGGCAGGGTAGAAACACCCTGACCCCCTAGGCCTGCTCAGGGGGTACCACAAGGACCCCCAGGCACACAAATAGCATTTGTTTTTTTTTAAATCGACAGAATTTGTGATGGGTGCACAAATCCTGCCCAAAAAATTTAAAAGTACAAAGCGCGGGCTCCCGCACTTCGTTAGTTTTAAGTCCCCGGGTGGGCCAGGTCCCGGGGGCAATTTATAATTATGGTGTGGGTCCAATGGTGGGCCCCACAGCCCCAGAGACCACCACCTCCCCGGGGCCTTGCTCACAATTTGCGGGGGCACGTGGCCCCCTCGCAGCTCCAGGGACTGCCACCTCCCCGGGGCTTTTTTTTAAAAAATGCATGGGGGGCTCCTGTCCCCACCATGCTGCCCCGGGGACCGCCACCTCCCCGGGGCACTGATTATTTAAATAAAGGGGTCCATTGTGGACTACCGGGGACCACCACCTCCCTTGGGCTTTAAATGATTGGGAGGGGGATCAAGTCCCCTTAATTCTTGAGGGTCTCTGGGGGCCAACTAGTCCACCAGGTACCTCCAGTAAGCCCCACAAAGTGTCCTGAGGATCTCAGGACACAACTGGACTTCATCCCCCGAGCAGCAGTGTGCCAGGAGCCGCGTTTGCAGAGTGGTGTACAAAGGGGAATGGCTTTTGAGCACTCTCAGCAAACCAGCTGTATGGGACTTACTGGAGGTAACAGGAGGGCTAGTTGGCCCCCAGGGACCCTCAGGAGGAAAGGGGACTTCATCCCCCAACCAAGAGCACGCCAGGAGGTGCATTTGCAGAGTGGTGGAGAAAGTGGGCATGGCCTGTGCCCACCTCTCAGCAATCCCACTGTGTGGGGCTTGCTGGAGGTAAGAGGTAGGCTAGTTGGCCCCAAAGGACCCCCAGCAGTGAAGGGGACTTCAATTCCCATTCAAGAGCGCGCCAAGGAGCGCGTTTGCAGAGTGGTGGGCAAATGGAAGGGGGCGTGGCCTGCTATGAGAACTTAGCAATCCTGCTGTGTGGGACTTACTGGAGGTAATAGGAGGGGTAGTTGGCCCCCAAGGATGTCCTTGGGGGCAACTACCCCTCTTGTTACCTCCAGTAAGTCCCACACAGTGGGATTGCTAGGACGTCTTCGGAGGCCACGCCCCCTTTCTCCACCACTCTGCAAACAAGCTTCCTGGCAGACAAAATACAAATACAAAATACAAGACTACCATGTGGTGTCCCACAGGGATTCGGCCTTGTCCCCTAGACTATTTAATTTATATGTCAGACCTCTGGCACAAGTAATTAAAGAACATGGCATTATGTTGGTGTCGTACGCCAACGACACTCAACTAGTGGTATCAGTGACACAAAGTGTGGGGATAACAGCGGAAAGGTTTCGTAACTGTCTCACAGAGGTGATGGCATGGATGAATGCGAACTTTTTAAAGATCAAAACCGAAAAAACCGAGGTCCTAGAGTTTGGTCAATTATCATCAGTATGGAGCCAGGCCTAGTGGCCTCCTGAAACTGGCAGTTGTCCAGTCCCTGTGCCCAAGGCCAGGAACCTTGGATTTGTGCTTGACAAGGACCTCAAACTTGCCTTGCAAATAAATCAAGTTTCCTCTGCATGCTTTTTTACATTAAAAGTCCTGCGGAAAATCTTGCCATTCATCCCTCTATCACTTAGGAAAACAGTGGCTGGAGCTTTAGTCCTGTCCAGAGTCGATTATTGTAACGCCCTGTTCTTACGGGTTGATAAGGGACAGATCACAAAACTTCAATCACGTCAGAATGCAGGGGCCCGGGTTCTGCTTGGGTTACCTAAACACCACCCCACGTCAGCGGTGATCAAGCATTACATTGGCTCCCAGTCCATCAGAGAGTGAATTTTAAAGCCCTGTGGTTATCGCATAAGGCCATATACGGAGGAGGGGCTGTGGACATTTAAACCCTGTTTTCTGTATATCAGCCCCAACGCTGTCTTAGGTCAGCCAACACAGGATTGCTATGTGTTCCTAGAATAAAAAGAGCTAGATGGGGAGGAAAGGGTTTCTCTTACCAAGCATCCGTCTTATGGAACTCCCTTCCCATAACTATCAGGTTAGAATCCAACAGGACCTTATTCAGGAAACTGATAAAAACCTGGCTCTTTACAAGGTCTTAAGAGCCATCAGCTGCCGGCATCATACTCACCCAGCGCCAAGACGCCTTGGCAAAAGTGCGCTTTATAAGTTCTTCAGTCAGTCAGTCAGATTATGGGATGGGGGATGAAGTCCACATTACTACAGAGGGGCATTGGGCGCTAAGAAGCTCTCCTGGTACAGATCTGGTATAGAGGACAAGTCCGGGATAGTAGTCTGAAGGGCATGTCGAATTTGCAGATACCGAAAAACCTTGCTTGGAGCAAGATCGTGTTTCGTATGCAGTTCTTTAAATGTGAGGAGTTTCCCTCGATTTACCAAATGGCCAATAGTTGTGATACCGATCATGTCCCATTTATCAAAGAGAATATGATGGCAGAGTAGCCCCAGTTTCTGCGTGGACCGGAGCGGTGTAGATTTCGTGAGCTTATCTGCCCAGCCTAGATGTTTGGTGGCTTGATGCCAGATGGCCACAGTCAATTACATGGGTCCAAGATATCGGACCCTCCAAGCCTTACTATACAGGGCACCTAGATAGCCTTCCCTCCCCATCTGATACCTCTCCAGATGAAAGGCTGGATTCGATGGGGAGCCGTGAATCCAGTAGTTTGAGGCCACCAGTTGCGAGGCCCATTAGTATAGGCGAAGGTCAGGGAGAGCGATGCCCCCATCATACCACCCCTGCGTCAGCTTGCAGAGGGCAATTCGAGGTGCCCTGCCGTCCCATAATAGAGTCCAGATCTCTCCCTCTATGGCAGCAAAATACGAGTCAGCTATGGGGATAGGGCAGTTCTGGAGGGCATACAAAAATCTAGGTAATGCAAGCATTTTAAATAAGGCTGCTCTTCCCAGGAGGGATAGGGGCAGCGACCTCCAATGCTGCACATCATCCTGCAACTTTCAAAGGGGGCAAAGAAGATTACGATCATAGAATGTTTTGGGGTCGGTGGTAATATAAATCCCCAAATATTTAAAACCGCCGGTGACCACGGCGACGTCATATCCGCATGGCAGCCGAGGCGGGGGGCCATGAAGAACATATTGTACCGACTTTGACCAATTAATAGTATATCCTGCATATTTACCAAAGTTAGTGATGAAGTGGAATAGGCTATTAAGTGAAGCCCGTGGAGATGCCATATAAATTAAGATATCACCCGCGTACAATATTTTATCCTCTACATCTTCCTCCATCGCAGGCCACGTATGGAAGCATCTTTACAAATCCAGTGTGCAAGCGGCTCCAGAGTCAATGCGAACAAGAGAGGGGACAGGGGGCATCCCTGTCTTGTCCCCCTCTGCAGTGCAAACACCCACGAAGTGCAGTTGTTGACTCGAACCTGGGCCAATAGAGCGGTATACAATAGCGTGATCCATTGTTGGAATCGAGGACCGAATCTGAACCTGGTCAGGACCTCGAATAGGTAGGGCCACTCAATCGAGTCAAACACCATTCAGGCATCCAATGATAGCATTACCGCATCTTCTTGCAAGTATGGTTGCATGCCCAGGATGTTATGGACTCGGCAAATATTGAGGGCCGTGTTGCGGCTTGGTATAAATCCAGACTGGTCCTCATGGACCAGGGAGAGGAGAACCGTCAGCAAGCGTGAAGCGAGGATTTTAGCCAGGACCTTGGCCTCCGAACTAATTAAAGAAATGGGCCTGTCTGAACTACAAGTTGTCGCTGGCTTACCGGGTTTGTGAATAACGACGATCGATGCCAGTCTTTGGTCCAAGGGGAGATCACCCCGCTCTAAGCTTTCATCATACAGGTTTATTAAATGTGGAGCTATTTTGGGGGCCATACCCTTGAGGGATTCAATTGGAATTCTGTTGGGCCCCATGTCTTTCCCAGATTTAATAGCAAATATCGCCTTACTGATTTCTTCTGAGGTTATGTCAGCATCTAAGGCCTCTCTGTCACTGTCTGAGATTACGGGGAGGGTAATTTCTTCCAGTAATTGACGGGAGTTGCCAGCGGAGACAACCGTTTTTGAAGAATATATTAGCTCCAGATGGTCGGCAAATGAATCTGCCACCTCCTGCCCATGGAATTACAACTTTCCACACCCCAACTAGGCAGAGTGCCTGTCGCCTGCCCCATCCTTGAGAGGGTGTCTGGACAGCCGCCATCACCCCTCGCCTTATCAGAGATAATGTGTTTCTCAGCGTGTATTAGATCCTCACTTAGTAAACCGATCTGTAGCCGAACAAATTTTGAACGAAGACAGATTACAAACACGTTACTAGCCCAACCACTGTGTCGTGGTTGCAAATTTGATCCATTACATCACCTCATTATTAACCGTAGAATATTACGTAGTGACTACAGATAAGTCTGAGAATGCAATCCAAGGGTACAAGAGGGCCCCCAGCCAAGTCCGCAGAGGAGAAGACAAGTTCAGTGCAAAGGGTCAGTGTCAACCCAAGGGGTCATCCCCCAGGCTTCGTTCCTGGGACAGCGGCGTGGCACGTTGACAATGTCTGGGATCTTTTTTGTTGTTACCGTCCGGCGATCTCCCCACTCACAACCATCCATCAAGCCATTCCCAGGCTTCGTTCGGAGAAAAGAAGAAACATGATTTCCCTTCGGATTCCACCCTGAGTTTGGCTGGGAACAGCATAGAGTACTTAATCTCTTTGTCCCTGAAGGCTTTTTTCACCGCCATAAAGCTTCATCTCTGGGCCTGAACCTTAACTGTGAAGTCCGGAAAGAAGGTGATAGTTGCATTGTCAACCTTGATCGGAGGGCCTGTTCTCGCTGCTTGGAGGATGATGTTTCTATCCAGAAAGTTAAAGACCCTCGCGATTATAGGTCTTGGGGGGGCCAGGTTTTGGGCACCCGCCTGGGACTCTCTGGGCTCGCTCGATGGAGAAATAACTAGAGAGGCGCTTTGGATGGAGTTTGTTGAGCACAAGTCCTCCACATAGAGATCTACAGCCGGTCCTTCTGATTTTTCCGGGACCCCCAGGATACGAATGTTGTTCCGCCTCGCCCTCCCTTCATAGTCATCCAGGAGCTCTTCCATCTTCTTCTGTTGGTCCTGAAGCTGGGACACCTGGCCCTGCAGAGTGTAGGTGTCCGATACCACAGTTTTCGTGGTGACTTCTACATCTTTTACTCTTGAGTCCATTTTCTTCAGGTCTGCACGCAGGAGAGTGACTTCTACGTTCACAGAGTCAATTCGAGTTTCCAATGAAGTGCGCACCCCAGCAAGGCCTCCATGACATCCTCTTAAGCAGAGGTCTTCAAACTTTTTTACTCTGAGCCACCCCTAAGCAAAATATTTTGAGGTCAGGCCCCCCTCCAAAACTTAATGACAAGGATTGGGGGAGCGGGAGGGACATGGCTGCGTGCAGAGAGCGGGGCTTATGAGATGATTTCAGGAATACTTTTTCTATAGCTTATGAACTGCACCAAATATGAGACTTATAAAACAGCAAATGCATCAAACAAAAACAGATATCCCAAACAAACTGCTCCCCATAATTGGGGTGTTGTGAGCCCGTCACACTCTTTGACCCCAGTGCAACTATACCTGCTGCATTAATGATAACTGCAGTCCTGAGTAGCAGGCTATCTCCTTTGCCTTTTTTACCTCTTCCCCTCCATGATGGATCATCACCTCTGTCCTAATGTTTGAAAGGACAATAAGCTCTGATGCTACTTTTTTTTAAAGGTAGACGGTCATAATTGTGATGCAGTGGGCCCCCCAAAATCCATGGGCCCCAGTCCTGCTGCATCTGCTCCTTTATGATGACCAGCAGTGGCCACTTACACACTTGGCAGCAGTACCAGCTTCACTAATGAATGTCCCTTTAAAAAAAAAAAGAACACTTATATTGTCCCCTTCTTTGGGGTATCTCACTGAAGAAGTGGTCTCTGGCCATTTGTAAACATAAAAATTAGTCCCCATACAGTGCTCCCTATTCTGGGCCTTCTCTTTGACAATATCTATGAATCTCGCTCCTTTCCTCTTTCTCTTAGACCATTACTGTGAGGCCCCCAGGGATTGAGTAGATTAGGGCTCTGCATCTGATTGCAACCCTGCTGGCCTTCTACCTGCTACTCCATGGACTCAGCTTTCACAAAAAAACTGCCCCTGAATGGTTAATACTGACTTTGAGATGCCTCTGCCTGAAATTGAAGTGCGGGTGGTAGTGCAGAAAGTTAAAAAAGAAACCATGGAATTATGAGTTTCTGCAGCAGCGTTTTCCACATAATTATCAGTGTATTGCATTTGCTACATAATCTGCAGATTTCAACTAAAAAAAAACTTGATTCTAGCTCAAACGGAACAAAAGTTACTTAAAGCGTGACAAAGTGTTCTGGAGCAGTGGAAGGCCCTTTGCAAAGACTGACTGGTAATCTTGTGGTTGCTTACTGCTGTATTTGGGTGCTACACTGGTACTAATGAGGTGAAATATTTCCCCTGACAGTGTTACCGTGAGTTAAAATGGCAAAATAATGAAGTAATGCTAACCACAAAATGTGGTGCATTGTGCCGCATAATTTACCTTTTCTTGCTGCAAAATTTAGTCAAACCTGCCGCATAATGTTGTCCTCTTCTGCTGAATAATTCCAGTGGATCTGCTTAAATCTTTATGGTGGCAAAGATCTATTCTTTTTAAGATGTAATGTAAAGGAGTTATCAGCTTGGATCTTGACTAGTGGAGACACTTACAAAAATGTCTGCATTTGATACAGTTTGATTACTTATTACTAAAAAGTATGTTTTGTAAGAACTTGTTTTATCTCAATCACTGCATCATGTTGCCGCTGCCTAGCTTAGAGTATGTAAATACTGTTTTAAAATAATGACTTACATATTCACAGTGCTTTCTGCCACAGGCTGGGACCTCAGAGCACTATATACAGGGCCATTGGAATTGTGCGGCAGGAGAAGACCAAATTATGCAGCATGGTTAACTAAATTCTGCAGCAAGCAAAGGCAAATTATGCTGCATATTTTGTGATAGCATTACTACACTACTTTGCTATTTTTACACTTGTTAACATTGTCCTGGCCTTTATTGCCCCTCATAAGTACCACATTAACACCCAATATATAGCAATAAGCAACAGAAAGGTGACCAGTCAACATTTAGAAAGGGCCTTCCACTGTGAGGTAACATGTGTTGCTGCATTTTTCAATCTGCAAATTATACAGCAGATGATGGATTGTGTGGCAAATGAGGGAAAACCATAACTATGCGCTGTGAGTGCAGGATGAGTGTGAAAGTGAAGGGTGAGAATGAGGAGTGAGTTGTCTGAATGCAGGGTGAATTCCCAGACACTTGAAGTTAATCGGCATGTTATTGACAGGGCGTAGTGTTTCAGATATAAGTTAAACTATTGCTACTATGGAATTAAATCAGGGAATCGAAGGTGAAGGAAATAAATAATGTGCTGATCCTGCAACAAACTTCCAGTCTTATGATCAGGGTTGCCAGCTCATTATTTTGATGTTGCAGACGGTACAAAAATAAACAGTCACCTAAAGCTCTATTTTCAGCACTTATCTGTGCATACTTCGAAAAGCAAATTTAAAGCACCTTTAAATGTGTTCTAAGGCTGCCTGAATGTTTCATGACTGAAAATAAAAGGAACAGACAGAAAGTCAAATTACAAATGAATACATACTTTTTTATTTAGGACCCTATTTAGTGTCGAAGCAAGGTCTTTGCAGGCCCTTTAAACATACATGGCTGGCATTTTTTCTATTGGCAACCCTTTTTTAAATTCCTTTTCTGGAAATACATTTTCACACTACAGCAGTATATGTAAAATACAAATGTAAGGAGGAATAGGCTGAGTCGGGGCCCAGGGGGTACTGGAAAAAGGGGAAAAAAAACAGCCTCCGTAACCAGTTTCCAAAGGTATGCAAATGGTCTTTAAAGACCTGTGAAAAACCGGGGCATGCTGGAGTCTTAATAAGACTCCAGACACTGCCCAGCCGAGCCCCCAGCAGCACACCCACTGACCTCTGACCCCACGGCACTCTGAGGGCTTCGGAGTAAATGAAGACAGCCTGGAAATGCAGCAAATAAACTTCGCTGCACTTCCAGGCGTCTTCATTTACATGTGCTTGCAGAGGCCTTCGCGCCCCCCTGGGAAGCCATCCACCCCCCCCCCCCCCCCAGGGGGGCGCGCTCCCCCAGGGGGGCGCGCCCCACAGTTTGAAGAACTGTGCTCTAGAGTGAGAGTTTTGGATGAGGAATGGGGCTGCGGGGTCTTGGGGTCCTCGCCTGGCGTAGTTTCAGTCTCCTCCCCCTGCCGAGACCAAGCAAACTTGGCAAGCTGTTTCTGCATCTGAGACTTAAGCCCCCTATTTGTAGCCATGGTTGTAGAGGGGAAACAAGGGAGTCCAGAAAACTCCAAGGTTGCTCTCGGAGGTTAGTTGGACCCACCTGTAATATCCGCCGCCAGCATGAGGGAAAAGCAAGCCCCCGTTGGCCTGTTGGGGTTCCAGGTAAGTCAGCCGGGGGGGGGGGGGGGACGTGCAGTGATTTATCTGGTAATCTAGCAGAAGACCCCTGTGAACTCCACCGCCTCCGGGGGATGGTACCTTCTCCGGCGCGGGTAGGGTTGTGGTATGGAGCGGCCCCTAAGTTACAGAGTGAGGCGAGAGCATATAACACCCCTCTGTGTTTGGGTGAAGCCAGACAAGTCGGGTTGCACCCCCCGTGCACAAGGACTGTCCTCCGCTTATTGCTTGTGTTTCGGTGTGGCTGCGACACCCAGCTCTGCCGCCGTGGATCAGCAGGTAGGGTCTTGTGGACGCATTCAAGCAGTGTCCCCCCCCGAGGTCAGCGTCAGCCCAGATTGCAGAGATATCAGTAGGCCGTACCGCCCCGCCCGCACTCGCAGGTCAATGAGATGGCCCCTTCCTACTCCGTCAGTACCGCAGTCCAGGGCCCACCTACACAACACACAGCTCGCCATTATGGCCTAAGGTGAGTCTCTTATGGCCAGGGAGATGTGGACACAGGCCCCTTCGTGACAGCTTCTGTGTGCAGGGCAGCCGTCCCAGTGGTGAGCCGAGTAGGCCTGGAGCCAGGGCCTCAATTTGACAGAGGGCCGCACCTCTTCAGGCAGGCAGTTACCGGCAGCAGGGTGGGCAGTGCGTCGCTTTCCGCCCCGCTAGGAGCAATGAGGGCATTATGCAGTTCGCGCCCGGGGGGGGGGGGCTCTATAATGTTTCCCCTCTTCCGGAGTATATGGGCGTTGCAGCGGGAGGGCCTCTAAACCGGGGAACTCGCGCCACGGGGCAGCAGATCTCCACCGTGCCTGCGCGGCCAGCCCCAGTCGCTCTCACCTCTGGCTCCGGTGGTGATGGTTCGGCGTCTGCTCAGTGCCGGAGCAGCAAGGCCCCGTGCTCACACAGCGGCCGTGGGCTGGCGCCGCTTCGTTGCCAGCGAGGAGGCAGCAATCTTCTCCACCTAGCAGAAGCCGATCGCCATCTTGGGAGGCTCCCGGTCGCTCCGCCGGAGGTCGTTTCCGCCGTACATCAGCCGAGGAATCTTGTCGTCATCCAGCTTTTATCTGCCAGACCGGTTCAGATAGCGGTTCCCCTGGAACAGGGGGAATCTGTCGTGCTGTAAGCGGATATTTGCCGGATGTTCTAGGTGAGGGCTGCGGAGCTGTTTCAAGGAGCAACCATTCCTGCCGGCCGCTAGCCACGCCCCCGTGAAAATTTCTTGAGGTTGGTAGTAAAACACCCCAAATAATAGTCCAGTCTCTTACACTGAGGCTATTACTACAGGTATGCCGACCATTTTTCTGCCAATGAACTAGCCTTTATGGAAAGTTTAAGTCAGATGATGCATCAGCCCTTTCCACATCAAATTGAGCACCAATAAGATTTGGGAGCTGTTGATACCTTGAGAAAGTTTATGATGATCAAAGAAACTGAGGGCCTAATTCACAAAGGTTAAATTACACTTTTGTGTATATGTACACTTTTTGTATTTAAAAACTATGATTTTATAGTAACTTTATGACTGGGGAGAATCTGCAGTCGTAAAGTAAACTCTGCATATAAAAAGATAAGCCTGTCCTATCTTTTTATTAGGCCCTCAGAGAATCCCACTAGAACACCAGTTCTGTCTGAAATATGGTATGAGTAAATGTCTCAAATAGTTACCAGTGAAAAAATGGGAGAAAGAAAAGACACTGGAGACAGAGGTTAAGGATAGGTACTGGATATTGGTTCAGGACCATCTGGGAACCACTTCTTAGTAGTCTTTAGAAAAAGGGCACATTACAGACAAATCAGTATTCTCTCAACACAAATATTATATAGATATGTTTTTACTCAGTAATACATTTACACAGTTCATGGCACAGATAAGCACTGTATCTGATTGGAGCCCAGAAGCGAAGCCCGAGGACATTGAGAGAGGGTAACTAAGCTTAACTTAAGTCACAGGCAGGTAAGAATCATCATGCAGCATAGGTCCATTAAGACAGTGGTTAATGCAAAGGACAAATTAAAGGAAGAGGTAATCAGAAAAAGTGCAATGACTAGTCAGCTATGAACGAAGCAGCAGAAAATTAGCTGAAACAACAAGGAATTCATTTATAAATTGTTAATAAAAGAAAAATCATACTTGTTTCTAAGATTAATACCAGTGCTTTGATGCTCTCAGTATACATTTTTAAAATGCAGAGTAAAAATGGAAATACTATTCAATATTGTAAGGGAGTGCTGAGATAAAGCAATTAGCAAGAACGCTTTTGAATTGCTCAGTAGGGTTGTGAGAAAGTGTATTATTAGTTGGAGTGGATGGTAGTCCACCACATCTAATAATGCCAGATAACCTTCCCATGACCTGGGGTTGGCATGGATTTGCTGCTCCAGAAAAGGTCTGAGTGGGAGCAACCTGAATCTTTGGCCCAGCGGCAATTCACCTTTTTTAGATTGACTTGGCAGGTTTGTCCTCCAAAGGTACTTGTAGCATAAAGTCCAAGGTTTCTCAGTATGTTAGGCAGAATACACTTTGACACTTCCAAGGGTCCCAGAAACTCAGGAACAGCACTTGAGGGGGCAAGACTCACTCCGGCAGGAGCTACCAGATGGCTCCAGGGCAGGTCCAGTTGGGAGTAGTCAGCTGGGATCTTCAGGAAAAGGTCTTCCTGTAGCTTGTTTTGTCCCTGTAGCTTATTAGGAGGCCAGCCAACTGATGATTGGAGTCCCTTTCTTTGTCCTGTGTACAAGTGGGAGCAGGTCCAGCCTTTCAGGTCCCCCAACAGGTCTCAAGAACCAGTTCAGTCCTTCTTCTGTCTTTCACAGTGTTTCTAAGAGGGTTTCCTTGGGTGTCACATTTATGCCTGCCACTAGCCAGTGGGTAAGGGTGACCCCTGGAACCATCCTTAACCAATAGTTGAAAATGTTCCTAGCAGTGCCTAATTTGAACCAGTGGTTTCCGGTGCTCAGCACCAACACTTAATCATCAACACCAGCGCCTGGGCACCAGTTAAGGACACATTAATTTTTGGTGGATACGGGGAGATTAAGTGAGTCGCCCACAATCGCAGGATGCTGAGCCGACGCCAAGACTTGAATCTGGTTCCCCAGCTCCAAAGTTGGCAGCTCTGGCCAATATACCACATCCCCTCCCCACTTGCAGGGTGTGTTGCTTCTGCGTAAGGCAGAGCTAACAGGAGAAATGGGCTGCATGAAGCGGAAGAGAGCCCTGGCACTTCTGTTTTTTACAAATTGGTTCCTAGGGGTAGCCCTACACACTTTTTCAGCAATTCATTTGTGCCCTTAAGCAAGCAATCCCACATTGCCCCACTCTTCAAACCACAAACCACAAAGAAGGACCCTGCCAAAGTGTTAGCTAATATTTGCCTGTGGCAGGATAGGCCTCTTTGAGTTAATCAAATTCCTGGGCAGTGCTCATATGGTCATCCTGCTGAAGGAAGAGAACACCTTACCACACCCAAGACCCTTGTACCAGCTCTGGGAGCAAGTTCACACCTCATTAAGATAGCTATTCCGCTACTCATTGACAGTTGGAACTGTGCAAACGTGCCTTCTGAGGCTTTATGCAGGAAAAAAGTAACTTTCTAAAATTTCATTTTACCAGTGAATTGAGTTTGTAACACATTGTCTTATAAGTCCAAGTATTATATTTATAGGTGTTTCCTAGCTGAACAAATTATTAATATTACATGTAATACTGTATCCGAATCATTTCATATAGAACATCTAAATCTGCTAGAGTGAAAATAGCATTTGGGGCCTATTGACTGTAAGGATATGTTTTACATTAAATGTTTACATGTCTTACTTTTAAATACCATCCACCCTGCCTTTTGGGCTGAAGGCCTACTTACGGGTGATTTATTAATATTTAAAAAGAAGGTTTAGGCCTGTCGAAATGGGTTATTGTGATATGTCGAATTAGCAGTTTTAAAACTGCTTAGCCAGACTACAATGGGAGGCCAGGAGTCATGCTTGCATGGCCACTGTAGTGGTTGGGATAATGGGAGATGCAGTCCGTTAGGGACATTTAATTTACAGGTCTTGGATGCATTTTGTACCTTATACTAGGGACTTATAGGTAAGTTAAATATGCCAATTAGGAGACTAGCTAAATACTACGGGCCTAATTTATGAGGCCCCTTGCGCCGTTGGAACGTTACATTTTGTGACGTTCCCATGGCACAGGAGCCTTCTCCATATTTATGTGGCAGCACTAAGTCACCGTCATTGGCTTAATGCTGCCTCGTAAATATGGCTCCCTTTAACTCAGTTTTCTGCATTAAAGGGGTGTACAATGGGTGTTGCTGGAGGCCTTCCAGCAACATCCATGGCTTTTGGATACTGCTCCAAATTTAATGAAGTCTTAAATCATAGGCAGCGCCAAAAATGTACGCCTCCCCAGGGGAGGCGTAAGGGAGGTACAACAAGGAGAAATATCGTTATTTCTCCTAGTTTTTCCTTTTTCTATGTGTGCTGCATTCTGCAGCACACATAGAAAGAGGAAAATGCCTCTTCTGATGGTTTCTGTGCAGGAAGGTTTGCCTTCCTGCACAGAAGTAATCACCCCGCAATGCAGGCACCCTTGCACCATAGTGCAAAGGTGCCTGCGTTTGCACATGGCAGCCCATTGTGCGCCGGCACAGGGGAAAAAGAAAGGAATGCACCATATCTGATAGATATGGTACATTCCTGCCCTTTCATTTTACCATAGGGCAGTGCAGCACGAAGGCCTGCGGCACTGCCCTACGGTAAAACATCATAAATTAGGCCCTATTTGTTTTAGGCATCAGAGTACAAGCAACAGGGCCTGACTAGCAGAATCCCTGTGCACAGAGTCAAATTACCAGCAGCATCAGTCCAAAACAAATGGGGTGATCATCCACATCCAAAAAGATGCGTTTTCTTACAACGGTGTAGTGTAAAATGTGCAATTTGTTATTGCAAGAACATGATTCTTTGTGCTGCTGATAATAAAGTGTTGTGTAAGGTATTGAGATGTCCCATAAGACCAGCAATCAAAAATGTCAAAAGTAGAGAGCAGTGATATGAGAGGGTACACGCCAAAGACTCCATCATAGTTATCTGCGTGCCCAATGGTTCATTGCAGAGAAAAAGAGCATGCTTGGTTTGGAGGTCATGGACCAGGCAATAAAACAAGAAGTCACTGGTGTCTGAATGGTGCAAGTGCCACATATCGAACATGCTATTGTTAAACATCCAGTCCAGAAAGTATTGTGGCACCCTGATACACATAGCACCATTCAGTGGAGGGCTGGAGCAGTCCCAGACAACATCCGGAACACTATTAAAGTCTCTGCAAGTTATGCTGTGATTGTGTGAGTCCCAGAAAAGAGCTGGGGTGAAGAGGCCTAAAAACAGTAGAGTGATTACTGCTGGGGCATAAACAACCACCAGCATGAGGGGGGCACCATCCATATGTCCTTTCACCATCATGTACCTACCCTCAGTGTCAGCTCTGTGTATGGCTTTCACAAATGGGACTCCCAGGGCAGTCCAGTGTCGTAGTGCCATAGACTTGGCCACTTCAATTTGCATGTACATTTGTAACTCTGCCTGCGTCAAATGCATCTCTTGCAACAAAGCTATGTGTGTGCAGCGGTGCTTAAGATATGTATGAACCCAGTACCTGTTTGTGGTTGTGGCCATGCCCTACACGTTCCATGTTAGCAAGTTATAGTGTGGGGTAGTGTAGCCTGTAGGTGTGTCCATTGGGTATGGTGGTAAGTAGTGCTGCATCGCATTCCGTGATTCCCATGCCCCACACTCCAGTGTGTGGGTCCCCCCAAACACCCCATCAACCATCATGAGACCAGTGCCGTACAGGGCCATGCCACAGAATTATATGCAGGAAACTTCATCTGTGTGTCAAAAGAATTCACAAGATTTGTAACCCCACGTCCCTGACCAGGACTCCTCTGATTGACCAGCCATGACCATCCAACGAATGAACAACAACCAAAGACAAATGTGTAATACAATACATGCCCTGTTAGGAGAGGTCAGGTCTCATGGACACACCGGCCCTCTCCAATGATCTGGCCATCCAACCTTTTCTCATGAGGCCCCAATTTGTCTCTAATAGTCACCATTGAGCAGTCCACACCACGTATCACACAGCAAAGAACAGACCCCCACCCCTCATAGTAGATCATCCGCCAGCCACGGCGTCAACTCAGGGTCCTGGGAGTCCTCCCCAGCAGAGGCCATGGAACCAGTAGTATCCAACTGTCAGAGGCAAGGTCTGACCGTAATGCCTCAAAAGAGTTCTGGCCATATTGCAGCACCACTTCCCCTACAAGAGCTGTAATATGTGGTATTCCAATAGTAAAAGGTGTTGGAAAACCCAAGAAAGGGTGCCAGTTGGCAGAACAATACTGTGCTCACCCATCCAACATCAGATTATATCAAATTGAATCCTGGTAACTTCTAACTCGAGAAACACAGGGGATACCAAATATTATAGGCGGTGAAGGCCATTTATATATGGTATCCCCTGTAAAATCTTGTGGAATGATGTACAAAATATAAAAAGGTACTGTAATCTGCTATCAAATAAAAGGCAATTTTAACTGGTCAATGGGTTAAGGGTAACCCAAGAAACATAGGGGATACGCGATATTACAGCAATGCGTGAGCCATAATATTAGGTATCCCCATAGTAAACCATGTTGTAAAGCAAAAGGAAAGGTGATATTTGGCACAGATCCAACATATGACCATGTCAAATTAAACCCTGGTAAGTTCCAACCTGAGTAACACAGGGGATACCAAATATTATCGGCAGTAATGGCCATTGTATTTGGTATCCCCTAAGGGAACCGGTTGTAAAATCTTGTGGAATGATGTATTTGGAAAGCTAATGTGGTCTGCTAACTAATAAAATACAACTTCAACTGGTGAATGTTTAAAGGGTAGCCCACGAAAAGTAGGGGATACGAGATATTACAGCAATGCGTGAGTCATAATATTTGGTATCCCCATAGTAACCGATGTTGGAAAGCATATGGAAGGGTGATATTTGGTATAGAAACATTGTGCTCCCCCATCCAACATAAGACCATGTCAAATTGAATCCTGGTAAGTTCTAACCCAAGGAACCACAGGGGATACCAAGTATTATAGCTGGTGTAGCCCATTATATATGGTACCCCCTAATGGAACCAGATGTAAAATGTTGTGGAATGATGTGTAAAAGGGGAAAATCTACTGTAGTCTCCTATCAAATAAATGTCAACCTCAACTGGCTGAATGGTAGCCCATCGAATGTAGGGGATACCAGATTTATCAGCAATGTGTGAGCCATAATATTTGGTATCCCCATAGTAAACAATGTTGGAAAGCAAAAGGAAGGGTGCTATTTGCCATAGAAATACCGTGTTCACCCTCCCAACATAAGACCATGCAAATTGTATCCTGGTACATTCTAATTAGAGAAACACAAGGGATACCAAATATTATAGGCGGGAAAGGCCATTGTATTTGGTATCCCCTAAGGGAACCGGTTGTAAAGTCTTGTGGAATGATGTAAAAAATGTGAAAAGCTAATTTAGTCTGCTATCAAATAAGATGCAACTTCAACTGATGAATGTCTAAAGGGTAGCCCATGAAACATAGGGGATATGAGATATAACAGCAATGTGTGAGCCATAATATGTGGTACCCCCATAGTAAACAATGTTGGAAAGCAAAAGGGAGGGTCATATTTGGCATAGAAATATTGTGCCCACCCATCCAACATAAGGCCATGTCAAATTGAATCCTGGTTAAGTTCTAACCCGAGAACAACAGGGGATACCAAATATTATAGCTAGTATAGCCCATTTTATATGGTATCCCCTAATGGAACTGGACGTAAAATGTTGTGGAATGATGTATAAAATGTGGAAAAACTACTGTGGTTTGCTGTCAAATAAATGTCAACCTCAGCTGGTCTATGGCTGAATGGTAGCCCATGAAATGTAGGGGGATACAAGATATTACAGCAATACGTGAGCCATAATATTTGGTATCCCCATAGAAACCAATGTTGGAAAGCAAAAGGAAGGGTTCTATTTGGCATATAAATATTGTGCTCACCCGTCCAACATAAGACCATGTCAAATTGTATCCTGGTACATTCTAATCCGAGAAACACAGGGGATACCAAATGTTATAGGTGGTAAAGTCCATTGTTTTTGGTATCCCCTAGGGGAACCGGTTGTAAAGTCTTGTGGAATGATGTAAAAAATTTGAAAAGCTAATGAAGTCTGCTAACAAATAAAAGGCAATTTTAACTAGTCAATGGCTAAAGGGTAACTCATGGAACATAGGGGATACGAGAGATTACGGCAATGCGTGAGCCATAATATTTGGTATCCCCATTGTAAATGATGTTGGAAAGCAAAAGGAAGGGTGCTATTTGGTATAGAAATACCTTGCTCCTGCATCCAACATAAGGTGCAGCCAAATTGAATCCTGGTAACTTCTAACCCGAGAAACACTGGGGATACCAACTATTATCGACCGTATAAAGTATTATAGTTGGTATCCCCTAAGGGTATGGATGCAAAATCTTGTGGAATTATGTACAAAATGTGAAACGTTACTGTAGTCTGCTATCAAACAATAGGCAATTTCAACTAGTCAATGGCTAAAGGGTAACCCATGAAACATAGGGGGTACGAGATATTACCGCAATGCGTGAGCCATAATATTTAGTATCTGTTAGATATGGGATTTCTGGTTGGCTAGGGCTTGCGCCTAAGTGAGGCAGAAACGACCACTCTAGTCAGGTCAAGGGAGTTACACGCTGAAGATAACCCCTGCTCACCCCCTTGGTAGCTTGGCACGAGCAGTGAGGCTTATCCCAGAGGCAATGTGTAAAGCGTTTGTGCAACACACACACAGCAGCAACATACTAGGCACACCACAAAAGGAACTCCACACAAGGTTATATATAGAACTAGCCTTTATATTATCGAAAACACATTAGAGTTGTAATCACACCATATACACTGTGCTAACTGGCACTAGGCAATATGTACAGGAGATTATATACATATGACAGGGCCAATTGGGCCACTGTCAGAACCGAACCATCACAAGCACAATTAGTAAATGTAGAACACAATCAGTAACTACTGGCAAAACACTGTACTCAGCATTATATCCTGAAACATAAATCATATTATGCAATCAGTATCATATCAGGCTTAAAATACATTCTGCGCCAACCTCATAAGCCTAAACACATTAGGTAATAATATCCTCACCGGCATAAACACATTATGCAATAATCGCATAAGCATAAATCCCAGATTAGAGGCATAAATCACAGTAGAGAAAAACCTCAAAAGCATAAACCACATTATGCAATAATCTCATACACCTAAACCTCAGATTAGGGAATAACCTCTTAAACATAAACATCAGAGGCATAAATCATGGTGCATAAAACACATTTAGCATTTTAGAACATAAATCACATTAGGGCCTGCAATTGCGCTGGCCTAAACGTTGCAGCTGCCACTAAATGCTGTGCATCTGTGAAGCAAAATGTGTCACTGTGTCCTCTGGGTGGGTCCCCACTGGGACTCTGTAAGCAAATGTGCCCCACGTTGCGGGAAAATAATCAGGCACTGGTGCTTCAGTGCCCTCAGGAGTCCACACTGGGACTCTAAAACAATAGTGCCAATCATTGCAGCTGCCCGCGCTGGTGCGGGGCAGCTGTGGGTAATTAATCAAGAGGCTGTTGTGTGTAGATTTAGATTCCGTATATAGGTTTCCCGATTTATGCCCTTATATAGGTACAATTCACATTGCCCTTATTTAGGAATAGAAAATCCAGCCCTTATTTAGGCATTGTCCATGCTAACCAAATACAGGCATGGTCTCCTACATCCGATAATCCACGTCACAGCGAGTTCTTGGAAAACCAGACTCTTAAGCCTTTGGGAATTTCCCTTGCTTGTATATTGATTTCTCCAAGAACTCATTTATTATGCATGAACATCTATTCCTTAGGGGTTCATTCATGACGTTCCAATGCCCGGCTTTTACGTCAATTCAGGCATTCCTAAACACCTTCAAGGTATAAATATACCTGCACTTGCCCTGGCAAACCACGGTTCCGGTACGGTCCAGTTCGACTGCCTACTTGCGGCTCGCCACGACAAGTTCGGAAGGAGATCGAGTTCCCGCCTGACGCACTGACTAGACGCTGTAATCCTCCTCGCAGAGAATCCAGCTCCAGTGTTTCTGACTCCCCTTGCGGTGTGTTAGATATCGAGTCCCAGAAAGAGATTCCAACCTCACAAATTCTAAGGTATGGAGCAGACTAGAACTTAGAGAAACTTTTGGCAACTCTTGGCAAAACTAAAACTATAGCTAGCTATACTTTAGAAAACAGCACCTACTTCTTACCTCGTACTACACTTAGGTTAGGTACACTGGGGTAGAACTATTTAGAAGCATCAGATGAGTATTCACATTTTAGCCTGGGTTATTTATGTATGTATTTTATTAATATATGTCATAGCTACAAACCATGCTCTTTGCAGTATTCGTTTTACTGCTAACCCTGTACGTATTGTAGTTCGCATCCTGTCTTACGATTGAAGCAGTTCATATCTCTTGCATGAGAAATAAGACTGTTCAATAAACCCTTTTTTATTGAAACGCCCAGCTATCTGTTTCTGTTCAACTCTGTAGAAACCAAGCATGCACGATTGACTGAGTGAAACTGTTATCTATTGTTTCCACGGTTCTGAGATTGTTCCGACTCTAAGGGAAACAAAGTTGTCATGTTTATGCGGTTGTCAGAAACAAATCCCTTCTTGTATATTGGAGAAATTTCTAGTGACCTCTGAGTTAGCTGGCACACACAAGTAATTAAGTTTCATGTACTCAATAGAGACATACTGACCTCAGTCCTATGTCAAAACTATAGTGTATAATATTCCAATGCGCAGAGCCTATCAGGGATATAGGAACTACACTACAAGACCCTGGCACAACTGTGCCTCTCCTGTCCCACTCAGTGACTCTACAACAAAAATGCGGCCAACGTTGCAGCTGCCCTGTGTAGGAGAGTAAGATCTGCTTTACATGTTTACCCCCACTTTTTGCTGGTGTTTCACTGTTTTCAGACTTTAGTCTGGCTGGGACCCTGCTAATCAGGGCCCCAGCCTAGTTGCTTCCTCTCTAAAATGATTCCATGTACTTTAGGTATAGTTCAGATTGGAACTGAGGTGCCCTTGTAAGCCCCTAGTATATGGTATACTATGTACCCAGGGCATAGGTACCCCAGAGGCCTACCAGGGGCTGAAGCATGTATTATGCCACCCCTGGAAAACCACCCAAAATGACACCACAGGTCTGCTACTGCAGCCTGGGTAAGGTGGTGCAAGCACTCCTTACTGAGATGTAGGTTCACTATATCTCACAATATACCCACTTATAAACCTATAAGTCAGTCCTATGGCAGGCCTTATCAATCCTGAAGGCAGAGTGTTTGGTTCCTATGTGAGAGGGTGCCCCTGCATGAGCAGAGCCCCTCTGCAGCGTTCGGAGACCCTTCTCTGATGCTGTTGGTACTGCAGCTTGACCATATACTCTTAAGTGCATTATGACCAAACGATAAATGCTAACTTTGGACTGGCTGCTCAGAAACATGTCGTGTTTGGTGTCAAACACCTTGGAATAATACCCCAACACCAGTAACTGGTGTGGGAGTATGATCCCACTCTTCTAGAGGGAGAGACATGGCAGCACTAGTATACCCGGTAGAAACTTAATAGAGCCCTGGCATCACAAAATGGATGCTGCAGCGACAGACACCGGTCTGGCCTCCTGCTGCTGACTGATACTCAGGCAGGGGATGCCTGGACAATAGGTTTCCTGTCACAGGGAGGTGTAACCACCTCCCAGACAGGCTTATGCTTATTAGGGCTGGGTGGGAGCACTCTCTGAGTGCTTTGAAGTTCTGCACTGGGGGCACACTTGGTGTCCCTGTGCATAGTCCAGCTCAAACCGGTCCAGGGGCTTCCAGCCCCTGCTCTGGCACAAAACTGGACAAAGGAAATGGGTGTAGCCACCCCTCTTTCCAAACCCTCCCATAGGTGGGTCCCCAGAGTATGTCCAACCCCCTACCTTAGTGTAAGTATGGGACCCCTGTCCTTAGGACTTTAGATTACCCTGGATGAAACTCTGACGCTGAATCCTGTACCTTCGACGCTCTGCTCAAGACCAGAGGACTGAAGAAATCTCCCTTGGGGTCTAATAAGGCACCATAATGCGGGGTGGGCACCCGCTGATAGAATATTCATAAAGTGGGGTAGGCTCCCGCCTAAAAAGGTACAAAATGCGGGGGAATCCCCATGTCGGGATTCCCTCTAACAGGGCTGCAGCTCCGCGTTGCAAAGCCCACGCGCTCCTCATCTGGGGCAAGAAAAATACAGCGCTCACGAGGCGCTGGATGCAACAAAAGTCCTTAGGTCCGTGGGGCATAGCTGGGCCCAGGGAGGTCAGCACACAGGGCCCTCCAGCAGGGAGGCAAGACCCTGTGGCGGCTCCTCCTGGGCCCCCAGCAGCAGCACGTCCCCAACAAGTCTAGGAACAGCACACAATTCATGGGGTCACAGCCCCTATATTTATACTACACATTCCTTTGTCTGCAGTACAGGATTTGGGGAAAACAGTAAAAACTGGTTCAGGGGGGAATTGGAGCACTCTGTTTACCAGGCTCCTCTTCCCCTTTGTCAGGTGGAGGCTCGGTGACCAGACACACCACAGGGGGCGAAGCCAGCATTGTACAGAGCAGGCACAATCCTATTCAGGGTCAGGGGACTACTCCTCCGCTTACTCCAAATGTAGATGTCCTATTCAGCCTAGTGCTGACTCACCCTGCCCCTCCTGGAGCCACACACACCTCCCAGCCACTGTCACTCAAAAGCCAGACATCAGGCAGGCAAACACATAGCACACAGAAATGCCAACTTCTAATAGTGGCATGTCTAAAATAGTTATAATAAATCTGTGCACACCATTGAGCAGCATTTATTGTTAACATTCCAAATATACCAAACCTGACCACGCTGCTCCTCTCATATCAGGAATTACCACTGAAACACTTATCAGGGTATCCCCAATGCATTCCTATGGGAGGCCAGCCCCACAGTAGTGAGAAACCAAAATGGCTGTTTGTCACTCCCCTGCTTGGCAGGCACCAACAAAGCAATTTCCTGGTCTGCATCATCGAAGCCCCTGCCGGACTCCGAAGTATTTGCAGCCCAGGAAGAGGATTTCCATACATCTCAGAGACCGACCCGAGTCCCCAGCAAAGCTGAGACCCGCAGCCCTCGTGAGTACCGTGGAACCGGAACTCCTGGTCACCGTGCATTTCTGCAAGTGCATAAGCTTCCTGACATCTCTTGAAGTCGTGCTTGGGCTGACTTGTAGCCCCTACCTCAAGCACTGAATTCACTGAAGATTGTTGGCCTGGTCATTCCGAGTGACCCGTGGGCCGCCATTTTGTGTTTCGTCTCAAGGTCCCTTTGCGATCCCTGGTCTGTTGACTGGTGGGTCCCTGAGGGGGTAACTTTGCATTTCCTTGGGCTTTCCTGGTTGCTCCAGACGTGCCCTGACTCCCATCCAAGTAGTAAGCCCCACAGATCTTGCTGGTCTGCACCGAAGCATCTTTCTCATTTCTGCGTGGGTTGCTGTTGCCAAGGCTTGTTGTGTCCAATCTGGGCACCGATGCTGCAGCACTCGACATCCTTTGTGGGACAGCTCGAATCCAGCTCCTGGTTGTCCTCGACGCCTCCTGGTCTTCGTGGCTGAAGAGTCAAGCTTCACCTCCTTCACTTGAAATCACCCGACATCGGTGGGCATCTGCTCATCGCCTTCCTGGTCACTGGCAAGTGACCCAGACTCTGTCCCCTCTGCTTCCAGGTTCTTCTCATCTTCGATCCAGGCTTGGATCTATTCGGACACTTCGCATCTTCACGGCAGCAGCACTTCTTCGCCAGCTCCCATTGAAATTGACGACGCGACCCGACACCAAAAGACACCTATGCAGCCGGCTTCCCCGGGTGAGGTAACACAAGTACTCCAGTGCTCCCGTGGGTGTAGCCCTAGAACTTCCTAAGTCCAAAAGGGTTTAGTCCTGACTCATTTCTAAGTGTCCCTAATCTTTAAAAATCTAACTGCGACTTTCCCCATAGAAGCTAACGGGAGCTAGCGGCTGTGTTCACAAACTTCACACGGCCCCCGTGGGTCCCCTGTGTCACTACCTTGGGTGGATCCTTGGGGTCCCAGTGATTCTACAGGCTCTAAGCCTTGTGTCTAGTTAAGTCGTGGTTCTTATACCACTATTTTAGTATATGGTTTGGCTCGCCCCAGGGCCTGACGTGTATTTGTGCTATTTTGCTGTGATTATTGAAGTGTAACTTATGTGTTTTGACCTCTAGTCTCATAAAGAGACTAGGAGGGTGTGTTTAGTAATAAATACATATATTTTATATATATACCTGGTGTGTATATCTTTCATTTAGTGACTCAAGAGATTATAGACTGGTAAAACAAGCTGCTTTACATTCCTTCAAGACTTAGCCTGAAGGCTGCTCTCCATAGCTACCACTAGGATAGCTTTCAATAAATGTTGTTTTTCACCTATAACCAATAAGGGGTTGTTTGGACTGATACAAGTAACTAGTGGACAGCATATATCAGGCCAACTTCTCACACCCGCTACGGCGGTGCAGCTGTGAATACACAAAGAGGCCCTGCTCTGGGGCTCTCTAAGCAAATCTGCCCCCATCGTTGGAGCGGCCCGCTTTCTGGCGGGACTGCTCAGGCACCGGGACTCTTCTCGTGGTGCTGGCGGCATGGAAAAGAGCCCCCACGTACATAAAAGAGCCCCCGCTTACCGGGACTCTATCGGGACTCTGCGTGGTTCCTGGAAGCTGGTCCCGCACCCCTTCACTCTCCCTTCACCCGGTCCCTCTCCTGGGACACGGGACTTTGGAGGGGAGCCCGCAAGGCTCCGGACGGTTCCGGCGGTGGGCAAGACTTCCTCTCCCTGCTCGCTGGATGGCTCCTTAAGCTCCGCCCAATGTCAGGCAGCTTCGCCTGACTTCCGGGTCTCCGCACGATCACGGCAGCTGGTGGCTCCTTTCCTTTGGTGGTACAATGAGGGTTGGGCACCCACTTTAGAATAAAAGCATGAAGCGGGGTGGGCACCCGCCTAATAAGGCACCATAATGCGGGGTGGGCACCCGCTGATAGAATATTCATAAAGCGGGGTGGGCTCCCGCCTAAAAAGGCACAAAATGCGGGGGAATCCCCACATCGGGATTCCTTCTAACAGGGCTGCAGCTCCGCGTTGCAAAGCCCACACGCTCCTCATCTGGGGCAAGAAAAGTACAGCGCTCACGAGACGCTGGATGCAACAAAAGTCCTTAGGTCCGTGGGGCATAGCTGGGCCCAGGGAGGCCAGCACACAGGGCCCTCCAGCAGGGAGGCAATACCCTGTGGCGGCTCCTCCTGGGCCCCCAGCAGCAGCACGCCCCCAACAAGTCAGGGAACAGCACAAAATTCATGGGGTCACCAGCCCCTATATTTATACTACACATTCCTTTGTCTGCAGTACAGGATTTGGGGAAAACAGTAAAAACTGGTTCAGGGGGGAATTGGAGCACTCTGTTTACCAGGCTCCTCTTCCCCTTTGTCAGGTGGGGGCTCGGTGATCAGACACACCACAGGGGGCAAAGCCAGCATTGTACAGAGCAGGCACAATCCTATTCAGGGTCAGGGGACTACTCCTCCGACTACTCCAAATGTAGATGTCCTATTCATCCTAGTGCTGACTCACTCTGCCCCTCCTGGAGCCACACACACCTCCCAGCCCCTGTCACTCAAAAGCCAGACATCAGGCAGGCAAACACATAGCACACAGAAATGCCAACTTCTAAAAGTGGTATGTCTAAAATAGTTATAATAAATCTGTGCACACCATTGCGCAGCATTTATTGTTACCATTCCAAATATACTAAACCTGACCACGCTGCTCCTCTCATATCAGGAATTACCACTGAAACACTTATCAGGGTATCCCCAATGCATTCCTATGGGAAGCCAGCCCCACAGTAGTGAGAAACCAAAATGGCTGTTTGTCACTACCAGGACATGTCACACATGTCACACACTTAAGGTACATGTCCTATCTTCTACCTACAATGCACCCTGCCCATAGGGCTAGCTAGGGCCTACCTTAGGGGTGACTGACATGCAGTAAAAGGGGGGTCACAGACATGGCACACACTTTAGGTGCCACGTCACAGCGGCAGTAACACTGCGCGCAAAGGCCCTGCAATGGCAGAGTCCTGAGATAGGTTTGCAAGGCTACTTTGGTGGGTGGCGCATTCAGCGCTGCAAACCCACCAGTAGCATTTAATTTACCAGCCCTGGGTATATGAGATACCAGTTTACAAGGGACTGACAGGTAAATTAAATAGGCCAAACAGGTCTAGACCAATCTTACCATATGTAACACAGAGAGCACATGCACTTTACACTGGACAGTAGTGCTAAAGTACCCAGGGGCCTAAAACCACCAACACCATGTCAGAGAAAAGGCTAGTAGAAAGGCAAAAAGTTTAGGGATGACCCTGCAAAAAGGGCCAAGTCCAACAGTATCCCCATAGTAAATGATGTTGGAAAGCAAAAGGAAGGGTGCCATTTAGTATAGAAATACTGTGCTCCTCCATCCAACATAAGGCGATGTCAAATTGAATCTTGGAAACTTCCAACCAGAGAAACGCTGGAGTAGGCCTACGCCCTCAACGTAAACCAAGATGCTTTCGTTGCGTGCCTCTCTGGGAAGCTGGCGCCCCTGTTGACAGGTTCAGTGCTGCTGAGGGGTGACTTTAATTGCGTTGCTGACGTGGACCTGGATCGCTCTCATCCACCTCTCCCAGATGCTCCCATGCACAGACTTGCAGTGACTACGCGGGCGTGGCAG
This sequence comes from Triturus cristatus, assembly GCF_964204655.1. Taxonomy (NCBI): domain Eukaryota; kingdom Metazoa; phylum Chordata; class Amphibia; order Caudata; family Salamandridae; genus Triturus; species Triturus cristatus. The sequence goes on from NC_140579.1 coordinate 242,348,377, forward strand.
TCCCAGTGGGGACTGATAGATACTTGGAGGGCTCACCACCCGGGAGATAGGGAATACTCATACTTCTCTGGGTTGCACGAGTTACATGTTCGTCTGGACTCGTTTCTTTGCTCTCCAGATGTCCACGGAGGGATTACCCATAGTGAATAATTGACCAGAACGATTTCTGATCATAACCCGTTGCTAATATCGCTGGTTGAATATGGGTGAGGCCCGCCATTCCTACTTGGCGTTTGAGACAGGAGGCGCTAGAAGATTTGGAGTTTAAAAACACGATTGGCTCTGTGATTGATGACTACTTCCTAGATAATGCTGGGTCTGCATCAAACCTACTTATCGAATGGGACGCATTCAAAAGTGTAATCAGAGGGCGTTGCATTGGGTAGGTGGTGGGAGTCCAAAAGGTGTTGACACAGGATGTGCTGCGGGCAGAGAATAGGCTCCGTGACCTGTAAAAGGAGAGACCAGAATGGCAGATAGGCAGGAAGTCCTGCTTGCAGCGCGCGAGGAGGTGGCGACACAGGTGGAAAGGCTGCGCTCCTTTGATCATAGGGCCTACACCACTCGGGCCCAAGCAGAACGGGACAAGTCTGGGGCACTGCTGGCATGGTTGGTGAACCCCGCGTGTAGAGGTGCACCGATCCTGGAGATTCAGGATCGGGGGTGGCGTCTTATACTCAACAAGCCATCAACACACACTTTCTGGACTATTATACCACTCTTTATCAGAGTAGGCTTGATCCTGGGGCTGCCAACTGAACGGGGTTCTTAGAGGGGATAGAACTCCCCCAGATTGATAACGAGGCGGTGGATGAGCTTGGTAAAGATGTGGGGGAAGTGCGTAGCGCTATCAAGCATATGGCTAGGAACAAGACACCGAGGACGGACGGCCTTCCAATGTAATTCTATTCTGAATTTGTAGATATCCTGGCCCCGAAGCTAGTCGTAATATATAACAAGGCGCAACGGGAGGGTTGTCTTCCTGCTTCCACGAGGCAGGCAATCAACGTGCCTCTCCTCAAACCGGCTAAACCGGCCTGGGACCGGACTGCATACAGACCGCTTGCCATGCTTAATCTGGACTATAATATACTAAGCTGAATCCTGGCTAGTCGGCTAATGGCCCACATATCGACGTTAGTTCACGTGGACCAAGCGGGATTTATCCCAACTAGGAACACTGCGATGAACGTACGGAGGCTACTGCGTATCTTGTGGGAGGACACATATTGCATGGAGGAGGCTTGTATTTTTACGGTTGACATAAAGAAGGCCTTTGATAGTCTAAAGTGGCCATATCTGTTCGTGGTCCTGAGGGCGTTTGGCCTGGGAGACCGCTTCGTGGAATGGACAGCGATCTTGTATAACAACTCCATGGCCAGGGTCAGAACAGGAGGGTTGATCTCTGCTGCTTGCAAAGTGGGTAGAGGCATGAGGCAGGGTTGCCCACTGTCGCCCCTGCTCTTCGCGCACACCACACACCTCAACTCCACAGTCATGCAACTCACAACTCTGGGGATGCACATGTTACAAACTCACATCCATAATGCCAAACAACATGCCCACATACCAGACATGACAGCACAACTTACTGTGGTAACCTTGGCTAGCCATGTACATAAGCCAACAATGGCATGGCACCTCAGCCACACAATAGCAGAGTGTGGGGAGAGGTGGGAACCAGGCATGTGCGAAGGAGGCAAGTGACCCATGAATGAGAATGTACACAATACCAAGTGTGGCGTGGATGTGCCGGAGAGACTTTAGTATGCAGACCACAGACATATCCATGTTGACATACACTGCTGGTGTTTGGAGTGTAGTGGACAGTGGACGCAACCATGTTACCTCAGCCAGTGGGGAAGATCGCGGAAAAGTAGCTTGTTACGTCCCCCCTGTAAGCGTGAGCGGAGTGGGCTTGCCCGGCATACGCCAGGCTAGCGTAGGGGTGTGAATAAAAAGCACATTGATCTGGGCGTGGTTCTCTTCTGGAATGGCCAACATGTCTGCCAGGGCGGCGCCTCTCACCCCGTCATGAGGCCGATGCCTGCGCTCCTGCTGCACCCCAGGCTGCTGGTCCCCATACCCGTCTTGCCCACCCCTGCGCACCCAGGCCTCACTGCTCACCTTCCAACACCGGCGTGTGTCAAAGAGGGCCCACCACGTGCCTGTGCAAGCTCCAAGCCTGAGGCCCGCGACCTTGGCAGCCTCCTCAGACCATCACGGCCTCTGCAACACAGGCCCGCAATTATCCTTTCTCGTTTAATTACTCCACCGCTGCCTCCGGCTTACACTGAGGTCTAGTAGGTCACACATTTCGAACTGAGTCTTGATATCATGATGGCCAAGTTCATATGTCAAAGACCGTATTTATATCACCATACTTCCTCTGATGTGGTGCCACCAACTCTGTGCATAGCATTCCAACAACACCGGTCTGTGGTCCCTTGCTGACAACTGCCTTCAGCCTAAACTGCGGTCAAGTAGGTCACAAATTTGGAACTGAGTCTTGATTTATTCATGACAGAGTTTGTATCATTGTACGCAGGGAGAGGAATAAGAGGAAGACGTGGTTCAGTCCGGAGGAAAAAAGGATCGTTACGGAGGTGTTCGAACACTACCAACAACTGCTCTGTTGCCACTAACTCTGTGCATCACAAGCCAACGACACGTGGCTTTGGGCCCCTTCTGACCGCTGCTGCCATTGATTTAATTATGTCAGAGTTGATATCATTGTACAGACATCATTGCAGACTGCATCCCCTTTCAGCTCTGGTGCCACTAACTCTGTGCCACGAAATTCATGGACACTCTCTGGTTGAACTTTGGTGGTGTCTGAGTATATGGCCTGGGGTTGTCTCCATCATCATGTAGCTGATACTGACTTGGTGTTAAGGATGAGTCTGCAGCATTCATCTCCTCCATATTGCCTGTCCCTGCTTGGTTCTGCCCTCTGCATCATGCCCTGGAAGAACACCTTCCACTGTCCCCCGAAACCCTCCACGACATTCACCTTGGACATCAATGAGGACCCGCTCAGCTCTCGTGTCCCTACCTCAGTGCACCGCAAGTCACCGTCCCGTGGCGGTGTGCCTGTGCCGGCCGCAGTGCATCTGGGGCCACTAACTCTGTGCAGCTCAAGTCATAGACCCTTGCTGTTTGAACTTTGAACTTCTGATTGTCTGATCACTGTTGTAGTTGTTGCCTGCACCAACCACTCCCTGAGGGCTGGCTTACACTCACCCCACACTCATCTAGCACAGGCGTCACTGGACATGTGACCCTGGCAATAAAAGGGACCGGGCGCACGTGCCCATAGCCAGTTCCACAAACTATGTCCGTGTGGTTAATATGTATGCATGAGGGCCCTGGGCCCTAACACATAACATTGTGCTGTGTACAGCGGAAGCAACCATGTCACCTCAGGCAGTGGGGTAGACCTGGGACATGTAGCTGCGTCGTACCCCCCAGTAAGCGTAAGCGGAGTGGACTGGCGTACAACAGTCCAGCGTAGGGGTGTGGTTCATCAACCCGAGGCTCTGGGTGTGGTTAAGTATTGGCCTTGCCAAGGAAGTAACTAATGCGTGTATCTCTGTTCTAGTATCGGCGCCACCTGTCCCACAATGGACAATGTAGCATGCCCCAGGAGTGCGGGCTCAGCCGAAGGGGAAAATGAGGGAGCGCAAGCCCGCTCGGGGTCAGGGATCATACATGCCAACTGCTGTGTGTGTGTCGCTATTACCTCAGCATAAGCCAAAGGTCTACCAACAACCGCATCGCGAGTTCAGCCAGCCATGAACTCTACATCTGTGTCTGCCCAATCCTTACCATAGGCCTACACACACACGTGGCCGCCCACCTTCAACGCACAACATCACAGTGTCGTTGTCAGGCTTGTGGACATGCACAGAGAGGCATGACAATGATGTGCCGTAGGAGTGCAAGTGATGCAACTGCGCTGCGCACACTAGTAAATAGGCTCGAGGGGGAGCAGCAGTGAGGCTACGTAATACACATTGATGCCCCTCATTTGCTACCAGCAGTACATGTCAAACAGGAATCATTTAATTACACATATCACACACCAAGGAACCAGTGAGCCTGCCAACACATCATGCATAACCAACTATTGACTCATGTCTCTCTGCACTGTCACAGGTGATCAAGGATATGCACTCTGCCCTTGGATGATGACATCCCTCCGAGCCCCGAACACACAGGCCCAGAGACAGTACAATGCGGCCCACAAACGCACTAGGGGCGTCGTGGAATGCACATTTGGCATGTTGAAGTCACGTTTCAGGTCTCTGGACATCACAGGTGGAAGACTCTTGTACAGCCCAGACATCGTATGCAAGATCATCGTTGCATGTCGTGTGTTGCACAACATATGTGTATGCACCAATGCCCCATGGATACAAGTGCCAGATGCACCGGACGATGATAAGGAAGATGAGGCAGGTGGACCACACCCCACTGCAGCCACAGCATAAATAGCCCGTAGGAACACCATCAATGACAATTTCTTCACATGAGCACGTCACATTGTCACAGTCCTTACCAATCATGGGCAGTCCAAAATGACCACATGCACAGCATGTGTAAATAAACTCATTCCAACACACATTCCCTGAGTGCATGTCACTCCTCTGTACAGGCACGTCACTCTGACAAGTGTAAGTGCAACAAGTAGTGCTAACAGTCTCATAATTTTAAAATAGATGGTTGGTGTGTCACCTCTGTACAGAGAGGCTGTTTGGGGTGTCACGTATTCAAAATGCCATTTCTGTGTGTCAAAGATAGTACGGAATCCCACTCATCCGCGTTTCACATGTGTCCCAAATCATTACATATAGGCTGTCATTTGTGACCTACAATTGACAACAGGCCTTCTTTTTGGGTCAGATATGTACCACCTTGATGCAGGGATGCACCCTGTGGTTCAAGTCCCACGACATAAGCAACATAGACTTAAGGGGAAATCACTGCCACTACATTCATCCATGCTTTCATACTTGATTAATCATAGACATGACACATCTGTGTGTATTAGTATGTATTATTCGCGTTCAGTGGAGTGTTGAAGCTGTCTTAGTACTGGGCCATGCAGACAACACTTTACAATGTTGCCACATGGAGGGCCAGCCAGACTCCTTTGGGATTGAAAAGTTACTCGGAAGGGGAAGAGTCCAGTCCGCAGGCTGATTGCTGTGTCATTGTTAAGCAAGCAAAATATGGCAGTCCATGTCAAGGTCCAAGGTTAGTGTCGTAGAGTGTATCGGGGGTCTGTGGAAAGTGTTTTTCCAGGGCATGATGCAGAGTGCAGAACCAAGCAGAAACAAGCCATATGGCGGAGATGAGTGCTACTGCTTCCTTCTTACCACTAAGGCAGATTCATCCTTATCTTCGTCCTCTGATGTTTCATGTGCCTCACATGTGGGTGGTGGTGTTTGGTCTGCAGCAGTGTGTGACACTGACACATCAGGGGCCAAAGATGTGGATGTAGAAGTACCAGCAGCATTTATCTGCGCACTGTCTTGTAGCGTCACTCCCATGATGAGGATCTGCAGGGCATGGAAGATCCCATCTACAGCTTGCTCGTGTGCAGCTGTGTTAGCCATCCTTTGCGCCTGCATCCGCTCCATGTTCTCCATGACCCTCCTTGTGTTTCCCAAATCACGGATGACATCGCTGTAGCCACTCTGACTAGACAGTTGTTGTTGTCTCCGAGTCATGACTCCAGCGACGCCAGCCATGAATTGTTGGAGGGCATGGGGCGGACTGTGGGTGTCTGTTAGGGAGTGTGAGTGGTCCCTGATGGGACTTAGAAACCCACGTGTGGCATCTAGTTTGGCTGCCATGAGGCCAAACCCCACCCGTACCTGTTCAGCCAGCTCTTTCTGGCGGTCTAACACACGGCGTTGAAACGCCATGTGTTCTTCGGTGAGGTGCTTGCTGGGAGCCAGACGTGGTGGTGGGGGATTTCTGCTGTGTGGTCTGTGCAGGGGGGTGGGCTTACCTCGATGGTGCTGGGCTGCCCTGCTACTGGAGGTGGGGTTTGGAGGTTGTCCATGAACCGTTGGAGTTCGTTGTTGTCCTGGGGGTCATCTCCATCATCAATGACGTGATGTAGGGTCTGCTCTGCAGGAGGTGTTGATTGTCCCTCTGCAATGTAAAGGGGAGATGCAGTTTCACAGTGTGTTCCATGTATGTTTACGAATTGGCGAAGTTTACATATGGACTGCATGTCAATGTACATTGTGGCTGTTTGTGAGGAGATGCCTATTTGATGCGGGTCAGTGGACAGTTGTACTACGTCACAGATGTGAGGTTGTACTCGTACATTGTCATCTCACAGTTTTCTTCTCTGCTTTTCTGGTGCATTTTCCCGCATGACGCGTGGGAATTCCAGGCCTGTCGCTGGTAATCACTGAATATTGTATCACGGTTTGGTACATCGCTGCTTTTTTCGCGTTAGTGTTTCTCATTTTTCAGGCATCGTGTTAATTTTGCCATGGTCATTTGCCGCATAATACCACCGTGTTGAGAATACCACATTAACACTGCGTTATTTTCCCATGATAGACTGTGATGTTGAAAGTTGCGTTAAGTTAATTTTGCGATAATTATCACACGTTCTTGAGAATATCCCCCATTGTCATTTACAATGCTAGTAGCTCAAACTCTTGTAAATAGGAGACCTATTTCCTTTCAAAGAAGCAGCCGCTATTGTCCCGGGCTGCTTGGAAAGTGAAAGCACGCATGGAGCGCTGAATGTTGAAGGAAAGCCTGTTCTGCCTGCAGCAGGAGAAACTCATTTGAAAACCAGCATTAGATTGTGCTGTGCAGCATGAGGCATAAGCGTGCACCAGGTTCCGTGCGGGGAAACCAGCATTAAAGTGTGCTGTGCAGTGTGAGACACAAGTGTACACAAGGACCTGTGCCTTAAAACCAGCATTATGGAAAACCAGCATTAGAGTGCGCTGTGCCGCATGAGACACAAGCATGCACCAGGGTCCATGTATGAAAACTATCATTAGTGTTTGCTTTGCAGTGTGAGGCATGAGAGTGTACCAGTATCAGTGTGAGAAAACCAGTCATGTGGGAAAACAGCATTAGAGTGTGCTGTGCAGCATGAGGCATGAGCGTGCACCAGGATCCGTGCACGTAAACCAGCTGTGTGGGAAACCAGCATTAGAGTTTTCTGTGCAGCATGAGGCATGAGCGTGCACCAGTATCCGTGTGTGAAAACCAGCCAAGCGGGAAACTAGCATTAGAGTTTTCTGTGCAGCACGAGACATGAGCGTTCACCAGGACCCGTGCATTAAAACCAGCCCTGTGAAAAACCAGCATTAGTGTGTGCTGTGCAACGTGAGACACGAGCGTGCTCCAGGATCTGTATGTAAAAGCCAGCCATGTGGGAAACCAGCATTAGAATGTTTTGTGATGCGCGAGACACAAGCGTGCACCAGGATCCGTGTTTGAAAACTAGCATCAAAATGTGTGCAGTGCTACGTGAGACACAAGCGTGCACCAGGATAAATGCATTAAAAATACCCCTGTGGAAAACCAGCATTAGTGTGTACTGTGCAGCATGAGCGTGCACCAGAATCTGTGCATAAAAAACAGACATGTGGAAAAGTAGCATTAGAGTGTGCTGTGCAGCATGCGACACAAGCGCACCAGGATTTGTGGAGGAAAACCTGCTCTGTTATGTGGAAAACCAGCATTAGAGTGTGCTGTGCAGTGAGTGACATGAGCGTGAACCAGAATTCCTGTCAAAAACCTCCCACGTAGGAAGCTGGCACCAGAATGAATGCCGTGAGCCACCAGCGTGCACCAGGATCCGTGTACGAACAAAGGCAGTAAGGGAACTAGTCCCAGAATGTGTGCTGTGTAGCCTGAGACACAAGCGTGCACCAGTATCTGTGTACGAAAACCAGTAATATGAGAAACGAACATCAGAATATGTGCAACCAGTGTGCCACCAGGAACCATGTATGACAAGCATTTGTAATGCAATAGGTGTCACATTTGCCAGAGTTTAAGCTATTGGCATTGTAAATGACAATGACTTTTATTTGTCTGTATTGCTAATTAACACATAAATAAAAGTCATCGTAATTTACAATGCCAATAGCTCAAACTCTTGTAAATACGAGACCTATTCAAAGAAGCGGCCGCCATTATCTCTGGCTGCTCGGAAAGTGAAAGCACGCATGGCGCACTGAATTTTGCAGGAAAGCATGTTGTGCCTGCAGTAGGAGAAACTCATTAAAGAAAATAGTGCTTACAGACTAAAAAAGATGTACCGTGTAACAACTGAAGTAAAAGGGCCAGTCCTCATGGGAGGTTACAAATGAAGACAAGGCGGTACTAAGGAGGGACTTACAAACCTATTAACGAATCAGAAACCAGCATTCACGAAGGACAATGACAACAGCCAATGGCAAATATGGGAGGAGAGTGGGCGGGGCTTCTATTCCATGCTCCAATACATCATGCCACAGAGTAGCGCATGTGCTGCCCAGGCTCAACCCAAAAAATAATTAAAAAAAATTGTCATTTGCAACGCCAATAGCTCTAACTTTCAGAAAAGTATGAGAATGATTGCGTTGCCAATGCTTGTTTAATTAGCATGGACACAGAAAGATAGGGCAGCTGGTAAAATGCCAAGTATGTTGTATGAGTCAAACTAAACATGCACTGTTATTCAACTTATTGTGCAAGTTATATGTTTGTCATTAACACCTTGCAACATATTCATTATATGAAAATCAAAACACTTTCTTTCCCCATCTTAATACTTTGCTTTTTTCATTGCCTTTTTTTTTACCCTTTAATCTTTCGCTTGTTTTGATATTATTTTTCCCCTTATTTGAACCCCTGCCAATTGTTTCTATTCTCTTCCCCTCGTCTTATTTCGTTACAATTCGATATGCTTCAGCAAAGTTTCTTTGCTTTCACAATGTTTATTAATTAATTGCCATTTCCATTACGATTCATTCTCTCTATTTATTTCTGTCCGTCTCTCTTAGTGCAAATGTTTCAGGTGATTTTTTTCGCCAGAGCCGAGTTTGGCAATTGGCATCCTGTTGAATCGTGTATCCCCTAACTCAGCCCGAGCAGTGATCAGCTGCTTCTGTCTGAACCTGCCCGGGCTGAGTTTCGTTTCCGAAAAGTCCCGAAGTGCAGGGGATACACGATACCGTGGGGATGCCAGATATTACACAACACCGGCCCACCTTGTCCAGGCACAGACAATCTCTTTTATTTCCTCCAAATGTAGCAGCAATGGCGGGCTCACGCTTCTCGGGCGGGCAGTCCCTGACCCCCACACAGCTTCGGTTCGTCGGATGTAGGTCGATGGGTGCGGCACTCGTCAGTTGTGAAGGATCCATGTGCCTGGGCTCCGGAGCTTCTCTATGCTGTGTCCGCCATGATCGTCAGTCAGCAACGCCCCCAAGTTGAAGATGAGTTTATTCTCTCAACCAGACAACAACAGCAGCAGGATCGTCAGCCACAGATGCAACTGTCAACTGCCAGTCCGGCCAACACACCTATAATAGGTTTAAACATAAGCCTATTATTACATAGTGAGTGTTCCAAACTCCCCTCGTGGAACCCTCAGCAGGGCCTCCACCAGGGAAGAAATTAAAAAAAAAAACACTACACGTCTCCTCCCTCCTTTGCAAACAAAAAAAATCAGAAAAATGGTTCCAAAAAAACTAAAGTTCAGAAGGAGAAATTAGTCACAAATAAAATCCTTTAGAGCCATAGGATGTTTGATCCTTTTTCCCAGGGTACTGGCATCCTCCTACTGAGAAACATCTTGCGAAATGATGACATTCCTTTGCTTGGCAAACGAATCCCGCAGGTTCCAGAGCTGCCATCAGGGACAAAAACATCATGACTACCAAGTTTGGTACCTACAGAACCAGATGCAACAGGAAAATTAGATCATGAACTGAGTGTAGAAGCTCAATTGATGTCACCCTTATCAACCTGCCCACATAAAGCATCTCTTTTGAGAATCCAACACTTGCCATTAACTACAATTACAGAATTCTTCCTCAATTTAGCAATGTGTTGCGGCTCAAAAAACTTGCTTTCATTCTTGGGAACAAAACCAGGTTTCTTAATTCTCACCCACTGACCAACACAAAGCTCAGTCTGTTTGGTATTATGCTTATGGTCATAAAACTCCTTGTACTTGTCATGTTTGAGAAACAAATTGTTCTTTATCTCATAAGAAGACCAACTCACATCACCAAGGCTCTTAATCCAACCAGAGTACCACTTTGCTCTATGCCTCCTTTCTCTCATGAGCTCAAAAGGGCAACATTTTGTGGAATCAACTTCCGAAACTCTGTAAGACCAGAGCGTTTTGAACACTTGTGTCTCCCAAGGAATGCTGTTCCTACAAGCCAACTGAATGCCCCCTTCAAAACTCTATTATACCTCTCATCAAGACCATTGCCACTGAGATTGTTTAAGGAGGTAGTCTTCTGTTTATACCACATTTCAACAAATACTGTGTCATAATATCAGAAGTAAATTGTACACCTTTATCCTAATGAGGAGGGCATGGGTGCCTTCACTGAGGAAAACTTCATCAAAAAGTTGATAACAGTGTCAGTGTCCAATTTCTTAATAATCTTGAACACCGGCTACTTAGAAACATGTCCATCAGAGAGATTATATACTTCCCAGAACTACCAACAGGACCGTGATGTCCACAGCAACATGCTCACAAGGGGACACATAAAATCACCCATGGGGAGTCTCAAGGTTTTGAGAGTTTTGTCAGCCGCCAAACATAAACCACACTCTTTAACAACTCTCTCTACCTCAATTTCCAAACCTGGCCACCAGAATGTACTTTTAACAATACATTTAGTTTTCATGATACCCAAATGTCCATAGTGACATAAAGAGATTATTTTACCTCTGGGACTTACAGGGGGAATCAATTTTTCACCTCTTACAACATTACCATCCATAATAGTTAACTCATTTTGACCTCCCAGAATGCTTTAAAATTCTTAACATCCAATTTGCGAGGCCAAGCATTGCTCACAAATTCAATAACTTTCAGCAAACACACATCTTTGACCAGAGCATCATTCCACTCCTCCTTGGAGAAAGACTCCAAAACATGGTCCCACAACCAAGCTACTTGAACACTATCCATGAGGTCGTCTTGGTTCTCAACCATTTGGACAGGCAAGCGAGAAAAAAAATCAGCAACTGCATTTTTCCTACCAGGTAAGTATTTAACCTTATAGAGGAAGTCTTCAAACTGCATGGAGATACGTGCTAATATAGCAAAAGCGTTAATTATACCAACATTACACAGAACTTTGACCAAAAGTTTGTGATCACATTGATGGTGACTTCTCTGCCCCAGACAAAAGTGTGAAAATGCCTCCCGTTCAATCACAGCATATTTACATTCTGCAGGAGACAGGGACCTCGAAGCATAAGCAACAATGGATTCACAACCATCTTCACCCACCTGAGAAAGAACAGCACCAACACCAGGACCACTGGCATCAGTAGTGATTATATTCTTACATGAAGGATCAAAACCCTACAGGGCAGGAGCTGAAGAGATGGCATTTTTAATGTCTAAGAATTCCATGTGACACAGGGAAGACCATTCAAAATTAGATGTGAGTTTAACCCCTTCCATGCTGCGCAAATTCCGCCGCTGTGCTGACGGTTTCTTGCGCGGGCGTGGTCATGACGGAACGGTTCCGTCATGAGCACAGCTCAACCGTGGCTCATGACGGAACCGTTCCGTCATGAGCACCGAAGGGGTTAAGTAGTGCCCTCATATGAAAAGTCCTGCTTGAAATATTTTGCAATAAGACCCAACAAGGATTTAACTTTGTCCTTGTTTTTGGGACTGGGGGCATCAGAAATGACAGAAACAAGTTTAGATTTGGGATGAATGCCCACAGCACTGATCTTCTGACCTAAATAAGTCTCACCTTTGGCGGCTAACTTGCACTTAGAAAATTCCACTGTTAAACCAAACTTGCTCTAAAGGAATAATACGTGGAAGAGTTTGGTTCAGTGATCATTACTGTCCTTCCCCATGACAAGGATGTCATCTTGGAAGATGAGAACATAATCCAAATGACCAAAAATGTTGTGCATTAAACGCTGGAAAACAGCGGCTGCCAAGGCTAAACCGAACGGCATTCTGGTGAATTGGAAACACCCAAAATGAGAGATGAGGTTTTTACATTCATCAGACAAAGGAATCTAGTGATAGGCTTGGGACAAATCAATAGTAGAAAAAACCTCCATGCCCCTAGTTTTGGTCAGCATCTCACAAATTTTAGGAAGTGGAAACTGGTTCACCAAAGTGTTTCCATCAAGGTAGTGCAAGTCAATGCATAATCTGATTTTTCCATTGGTTTTCCTAGCAACGACCAACGGAGAAATCCATTTGGCAGACTCGATAGGCTCCATGACACCGTCTTTGACCAACCTGCCCAATTCCTTCTCCACTTCATCTCTAACAGATAAAGGAATATTACAAAGTTTATGGACTTTGGGAGAAGCATTTGGTTTAAGGTGGGTTTAAGGTGGGTATGGTGTTCAAAACCATCCAATCTGCCTAAAGTACCTGAGAAAACACCAGGAAATTCATTGCAGACAGTCTTGCCTAAACATTTACCTTCATCTAAGACTAGAACTTGTCCAGCACCATTGGGGTCCAGAATGATTTTAAGTTTTCTTTGATCCTTCCATCCAAGAATGGAAGGACCTTTTTGGACACAAACAGCTTGCAAAAAGCATGTCTGGTCTTGAACCTAAAGATGAAATTCCATGACCATAATATTAGGTGTAGAGGTAGCCATAAGGAAAAGGTCTTTAAAAAATATAAAAAAAAGAGTCAGAAACGTCAATAAGGTTCAAGGTAAGAAAAATGCAGTTATGATGATTCACCACAAAACAACAAAAAGCTGTGTGAATCAGTGAAGTATAAGGCAGTCAAAATGCAAGGAAACCACAATAAAAATAAAGCTGTGCGAATCAGCGCAGAAAGACTTGCAACAAAGACACCTCGAAAACAGAAGCAAACTGCAACATCTGAGGAACGAAGGTTCAGTACTGAAGATGCGCAAAATTGAAATCAGATGAAAACGAGGCTGAAGACACACCACAAGAGAGTCTAAATACATAAAGCCGAACAAAGCAAACACCGCGTGCAGGAGACAGAGGAATGGCTCACCTGGAATGACAGAGTCGTGTTACCAGCCCTGCAAGGAACAATTTGGCCACGGTTGCCTGCCCTTCCCTGGAACTGCTGTGTAGAAAATCCTTGGGCTCACTTTAACCATGAGAATCCGTGGTTCCGGCACTGCACGGAACAAACAAAGTGACAGCGTAAGGTTCCCACCCCTGTGGCGTGAGGAAATCCCTCATGAGGACCTCCACAAGGGAAGAAGGAAAAAGAAGAAACACTACATTTTGCCGTAGGCATGCATGTGTTTTTTTGTTGTGGCCACGCCTTCTAGCTTGCTGTTGTTGTTTAACCATGTGGTCGGTGGCCATTTTGTATAGCCAGCCAGTTACTGTGCTTTTGCCATAGGCTTGCATGTTTACTTTGTTGTGGCCATGCCACCTTGATTTTTGTTGTTGATTGACAATGTGGCTGACAGCCAATTTGTGCAGCCACTTTTTTTTCCAGTTTTCAAAGCCATTTTCTAGGGAAATTGATATGAGGGATATGCTCTTTTGTTTTTGTAAATTGTTTTCACTTTTCCCTGATATCAGTTTAATATTATGCTTGATGATCATTGTAGTATATGTGTATTATGAAGAGTGTTTCATATTAAATGCTTTTTTTACATTTCTCACCTGCACTCCTTGCCTTCCCAGTGTGTTTCTCCTAGTACCCTAGTACACCAGCAAATAAATTGATTTTTTAGTTGTTTTTTATTATGTTATTATTTATTGTAATTATATTTCTTATTTTTGCAATTAATATTTTGACATTTTCTAAATGTTTTCATTTTTTTCATTTAATATATTTATTGTTTTACATTTTTCCTGCATCCATCCACCTTCTGCCAGCTATAGGCACCGGTCTTACACCAGCATTCAATTTTCAAGGATTGTCATCATTACTCATTACTCATTTTCCCCTGGACCACCTGCTGCCACAGGCACACAGTCGCACGCCAACATTAATTTTCTAAGTATTATTATTCTATTTTCCCCTGAACCCCTTGCCTGCCATAGGTACACAGTGCACACACCAGCATTCATTTTTTTAAAGATAATTACAATTCCCCCTGGACTCCCTGCCTTCCATAGGTGGACACACACCAGAATTCATTTTTTAAGGATTATTCCATTTCCCCCTGCACCTCCCTGACTGCCACTGGTGTCTCCCTTAGATGCGCATAAATCAAACAGTTACATCTTCATGTTGTTGTTATACTGATTGAAAATGAAATATTATATCATGGTGGTGGTGTGGTTGACTGTGGAATGGATACACTATTGTTGTTAATTATTTGGGATACTTCCTTAAGTAACTACTCTAAATTATATTGTCTTTGTCTGTACTAATTCAAACTGCAACCATGCCACATTTCACTAAATGTTTTCTTGCTTGTTTGATTTTAGGTGCACAAGAGACATCACCCACAGTACTGCCAGACAGAAGGCCTGTACAAAGTGACGTCAGCACAACACATGACGTGAGTCCTTCAGTCACTTCCGCTTGTGCAGCTAACTGCCACTGCCAACTGACAGCTTCAAGATGGCCCCAAAGAAATGTGCTTCTAAGAAAATGGCCAGTGAGGAGGAGGATAAGTAGAAGCAGATTTCCATCACTGGCGTCCGGACCAAAATCTTTTTGGGGATATGTGTGCCTGCTGCACTGGCCTCCGGAAAGCAAGCTGGGAGCAACACTCCTGCATCAACAGCACCACCCCAACCTAAGTCTAAGTCCATGTCTTTCAGCAAGGCAGCCACTACAATCATGGCGATGCAGATGAGCAGTGACTATGAATTGGATTTGTCTCTTTCACAAAGTAGTACCATTTGTTGCAGAATACTGAGCAAAGTGGACAGCAGCCACAGCCATCAATAGTAGATCTTCCAGAAGAAGAAGCAGAACAGACAATCAAACTTCCTGCTGAGCAAGAACCTCCTCTTTTAGAACCATTGGCTTCCTGATCTCCAGAAAGAAAAAGGAAGGGTACACCACCATCTTCTCCAATCCCCCCTTTTGATGATCTGGACATGGATTGGACCACGGCTAAGTCTGAGACATGCCAGAAGAGACAAGGGAAAAGGAAAGTTCCGGAAAGCCCTTTTTCTTTTTTGGAAGGATGGGGATTTAAAAAATTTGTGGTGGCCATCTGCCCAAAATGGAAGGTTCCCAGCCGGACCTATTTTGCCAGATTTGCTGCTCCAGCTCTCTATCACGATGTGCTGCAATTGGTTGGACAAGCTTTGCAGCAAAGCACTGTTCACACTATCCACCTGACAACAGACATGTGGACTAGTTGTCAAGCCGCTGGTTACATGTTTATCAGAGCAAACACAAGGAGATTATGGACGGAGCACTGAAACTTTTCAGACACTTACCCCCAGTCACAGATCTGGGTTGAATCCATCATCGTTCTTTAGCTCCCTTCGCCACCTCAGTTCAGACCCAACTATATGTAAATCAGTCTTGACCCTGTGCCTTATGGGAAGAGTTCAGCCTGAACTGCCAAGCCAGGTCTTCTCTGAACCGGAAACAAGTTGTCAAGCCACTATTTATCACTACACACTAGATCTCTTTTGTGGAGGTTAGACACAGCTATCTTCAGGTCTCACTGCTAAAGACACTTTTAAGTGTGTCCGACGGCATGCAACAGTAGCCATGTTCACCGTGTAGAAATCCCATACAGCTGCAAACATCTTGCAAGACTTTAACAGCAAGATGTTTGAATGGCTGCGACACAGAGGTCTCTGAACTGGATTTGTTGACAAGGAAAATGGCAGTAATATAGGCAGATGATGGCTATTTCAGGGTCCTGTGTTTAGCATATTGCATCAACCTGAGTGTGCATCAACCAGAGTGTGCAGGTATTTCTCAAAAAAGAAGACATAGTCTGCAATTTACTGACGACTTCCAGAATTATCTGTGCTCATTTCACCCCTTCTTTTAAAGCCCAGAAGCAGTTGAGGATCATTCAGTATGCTAATAGACTAGTAGTTAAAGTCCTCATATAGGAGGTGCCAACATGTTGGAACTCAACCTATTACATGTTGCAACGTCTGTTTGAGCAATACAAACCAATCAAGGACTATGAAGAAAGCGAGCATGCCAAAAAATTTCTGGCCTGGTCTATTAAAAAGAGAAGTAACAATGCCATTATCAAATACATCTATGATAATAATTGGAATCAGTTAGTCGACCAAGACACTATATTCATGCTCATCACTGCCTTCCACAGTCTCTAGAGAAGAATTTCTTAGCGTTATACCAAAACTCAATACGGATCAGCAAGCTCACTTAGTAGCCCCTATCACAATTGATGAAATCTAAGGGGCCATTAAAGGTTCTCTTAATGGAAAGGCATGTGGCTGTGATGGATTCCCAGCCGAATTGTATAAGGTATATATGCTTCACTTAGAGAACATTGTAATACACAATTTATTGTGATTCTAGAAGGATCCCTTCAACTTTTTCTGAAGCAGTTATAGTAAGCTTTATCAAAAAGCATTACAACAAACAAATGATGGACGGAATGCTGACAATGCAGACATTCTCCCCCAGTCAAGAGATCTGGGTTAAATCCATCGTTCTTTTGCCCACTACACCACCCCAGTTTAGACATGGCCATATGCAAATCAGTCTTGACCCTGTGCCTCATGGGAACAGTCCAGCCCGAACTGCCAAGCCATGTCTTCCCTGGACCGGAATCAAGCATCCTAGGACCTGTTTCTGGCTATCAGCCGTCATCAGCCAGGATAGCTTGACTCCAGTGGCGTAGTGAGCACGGGTCCCACGTCTGGGAATACCCATCCCACTTAGGGCGAAAAGCATTACAACAAACAAATAATGGACGGAATGCTGACAATGCAGACATTCTCCCCCAGTCAAGAGATCTGGGTTAAATCCATCGTTCTTTTGCCCACTACACCACCCCAGTTTAGACATGGCCATATGCAAATCAGTCTTGACCCTGTGCCTCATGGGAACAGTCCAGCCCGAACTGCCAAGCCATGTCTTCCCTGGACCGGAATCAAGCATCCTAGGACCGGTTTCTGGCTATCAGCCGTCATCAGCCAGGATAGCTTGACTCCAGTGGCGTAGTGAGCACGGGTCCCACGTCTGGGAATACCCATCCCACTTAGGGCGAAAAGCATTACAACAAACAAATGATGGACGGAATGCTGACAATGCAGACATTCTCCCCCAGTCAAGAGATCTGGGTTAAATCCATCGTTCTTTTGCCCACTACACCACCCCAGTTTAGACATGGCCATATGCAAATCAGTCTTGACCCTGTGCCTCATGGGAACAGTCCAGCCCGAACTGCCAAGCCATGTCTTCCCTGGACCGGAATCAAGCATCCTAGGACCGGTTTCTGGCTATCAGCCGTCATTAGCCAGGATAGCTTGACTCCAGTGGCGTAGTGAGCACGGGTCCCACGTCTGGGAATACCCATCCCACTTAGGGTGAAAAGCATTACAACAAACAAATGATGGACGGAATGCTGACAATAACCCAGGCTCATACCGTCCAATTAGTTTGCTCAACTGTGATTATAAGCTCTTCACAAAAATTATGGCAGCTATAATAACTATTTCCGAGCAAGAAGTGGTACACAGGAATCATTCAGGCTTTTTGCCAGATAGAACTATGGCAACCAACACCAACTTTCTAATACAGGCAATTGACTACACAAATAAAAAGACAGAAGTCACAATCATCATGATTGATGCTGAAAAAGCCTTTTATTTTGTTCAATGGAAAATTCAGTTCGCTATCCTCTTGAAATTCAATTTTCCTTTGCAATTTGTAAATGTTTTGCACAACTTATATAGGAAAGATTATAATCAGTTCTCACACGGCAGAGTCACTACAAATTGGGTGCCCAATGTCACCAGTGCTTTTTACATTATATATATAATCACTAGCATCTCTGTTACGGCAAGATTCACAAATTAAGGCACCGCTATTAGGAGCTCCTAAACTCAAAATTTTTACAGACGATTTAATTTTGTACTTGGCTGCAGATAAGCAAAATATCTTGAATACTTTCAAGAAAATACGACTCTTTTTGGACCTGGGGGATATAAGATTAATCATTCTAAGTCTGAGGTTTTACTTTTCAATTGTTCAGACCAAATCCTACCTTTTAGTATGCGTTACCAGGTTTGTAAGACTGGCTCAATTAGATACTAGGGAATATACGTGTCACATGACTACAGCTATATCAATTCAACTATGAACCAACACTTTTAAAGCTAGGAACTTTTTAAAGCCATGGCAGGCCCTACCAATCTCTATAGTAGGGAGAGTTGCCGTGATAAGAATGATGATTCTACCACTATTTTTTCAAATGTACTAATTAAAGTACCCCAAAAACATTTTTTTGAGATAGTTTAAATGCTGCGAAAATTTGTCTAGTCAGGCAAGAAACCTTGCACAAAACTAGAGACTCTATACCTGTCTATTCAAGAAGGTGGTCTTGCACTCCTCGTTTAAATAAAATCACCAGGCAGCATTTATTGATTGGTGCACAAGATCAATGTCAAGATGCGATTCTGGAGACAACTTTTATCTCAAACAAATGCTACTATAAAATGGCATCCAGCATGTTCCATTTATTAAAAACCCCAAACTTCCCAAGTGCAGCAGATATAAGACGTCTCAGGCTATTTCTGTTAGATTTTACCAATTGAAGGAAGAGTACCAGTTTAGCTTCTTTCATCCCGAAACTCTGGTGGCATGTAGTATTGAGATAGGTCTCCACATAAGCAACAAAAGCATAACAACTTGGGAGAAAGCGGGGCTATGCTGTTTTAGCGATTTACTTGTTGATGGGGCAATTAAATCTTTGGATCAGCTAAAATCTACTAAGCCGGGACTTTCATCAATATTACTTTTTTAAAAATTCTCAACTTTATAGGGCAAGTCCAATTCCCCAAAGGCGCTTTAGCAAATCTGATAAGTATTGGCTACTGTGTGAAGGAGACTAGTGGGGTTGGGAATTGGTACCAGATCTTACAAGAGCAGTTACATACAAACGCTGTGCCGCAAGCACTACAAAAGGTAGCAAATGCTACAGGTTGCAGACTAGACTTGCAATCCTGGAGAGTGTATAATGTTTGGGCACATAAAGCTATAAGGGCAGCCAATTTCAAATGCATGGCTTTTTTAAGTAAGTGGCAACTTTATTATACTCCATCTTGCCTTCATGAAATGTACTCTACTATTTTGGGGTCATGTTTTAGATGTAGTTGTTCTAATGGGGGATGGCTCCATATCTGCTTACCATGCTCGACCATAACTGAATTCTGGAAGCAAATCTTTCATTGAGTTAGTGAAAAGCTTTGAACTGTTTTAACCCCAAACCCAAAAGTGTGCTTTTTGGAATGGTTGATACACTGAAATGAACTATTAGACAGCAACAGTATATTTTTATAGCATCTCTAGTTACCATGTCGTTAATTCTCCAAAAATGGAAAGTGTCAGAGCCACCAACCTTTTGTCAATGGCGATTTAAGATGTCCCGAATTGAAGTATAAAAAAATTATACACTCAAAGAACAGGGGCTATAGTTAAATTCTCTCAAATTTGGGGAGGGAAAAGAGGTTAAGCCCATATCTAAATTTATATTTGATCTGTTTTATATGAATGTAATAAGTATTGTGATGAATTATGTGATTTCTACCTTTTTCATTTCTTCTGTTTTTACTAACTGCAATAAAAAAAAATGACCATGGGGATAAACAAATGGGGTCTGGTCAAATCCCTAACACAGATACTACTTCCTTCTGAAGTTTTCACATGGGAAGTCAGCAAGGAGGTCAGTACGATGGGCCAAGCCATCCCGTTGTTGCATATGCCACAGGACCAGTTAACAAGGTGTTGGAAAGTTTCGCAGGTGTGTACAAAAACACAGAGGCGCATGCCTCGATTAAGAGCGTAATCTTTCGATTGGCTGTTAAAACATCATGTCATCCAAAGAGTACATCTGTGCCACAATACTTAATCCATGGTACAGAAAATACTGCCCACTTTCATTCCCTTTTCTGAAGGTTTGTCCGGTAGCCAGTGTGTCTGCTGAGCATGTGTTCAATGCAGCTGGCACAGTCTCTCACCTCAAAACATGGAGAGATTGACCATGACCAAAATGAACCAACACTTCATATCACACGGTTACACTGTTCTTGAAATATCACAGAAGGAGAAGGAGGATGAAGGTGATTGGTCAGACTCAAGTGTGTTAGCTGAGCAACCTCTGGGTGAACCACCTAAGTTTGAGGACAAACTACTTCCCTGACTGAGTAGGTCACCATAGAACCTTTTAATGATTTATTGTTAAAACTGCTCCCCACCCACCAAAAAACAAGGATATAGCTAGTGGAATATTATGTTTGTGTCTGACCTATGAAGCCCCACCATTTTTAGGTACATGTATGGTGGGATTGGAGTTCGACCAAATTGCAGCGAAGAAGCGACCAAATTGCAGCGAAGAAGCCCCCATTCCCCTCAGGACATTTGAGACAGTGCCTGCCTCCCTCCCTCCCATGCCTATCCATTTTTCATCACATAGCTGGGCTGCCCAGTTGACTTATAATACTGCCAAATTCCAATGTGTTGTCTGCATCACAGAAGTGATACAATTGTGTACCTACCACCATGCTTGGATTGGAAAAAGTAACTACTGCACCTCAGAATTTCGTATTATTGAGTGAGTGTGAGTGATGGATGCTGATTCATGGTGTGGCAGACAGTGAGAGAACTAATTTGTAAGCTTGATTTTGATTATTTGGGGGCTGATGAATAGCCATTTTTTCTGAAGGTGATTGTCCCTTTCACACTTAGTGAGATTTACTTGGAGTGTCCACTCCTTTTTTCTGGCTCTTCAAGGACCAGACCAGTCACTTTAGTTAACAAACACAAATCTACATTTAATACTAGATTTCTGTTTCTCTTCTTGTTCTTCAACAGCAGTGCACTACAGGTCAATCTCACTTGGGTCGGGATGGAGTTGGACTGAATTATTAATCGAGTCAGGAGGAGGATGGAATATCTCACGGCAGGATTACCTCAACTACCAGAAGAAGGAAGTTATCGACTTTAAAGGGAAACCAACGTTATGATGGCTCTGTGGACTGGAGAGAAGTGCCTTGATTTGGGAAATGTTGCTGAGTGTGTGCTGGTTAAAATGTGAAACTTCTCTAATGTGGTTGTGGTTGGGGGGCTGTTGCTTATAACTGGAGACAGAGTTGTGATGCCACATCATCACATGATTCACACACTCAGCAGACAGTTGTGAGATTGATCAGTCCAGTACATACACCTACTTGTTCATGATTGGTTATCAGTTAATTGATCGCACATGAGTCATAAAATGAAATTAATGATTGCAGCAGCCTGTGCTCTTCCTCTGCCTTGGAATCTTCTTGGTTTACTCCTCATGATGCTTACCTTCTGTCCTTCTCCTTAATTCTACAATATCGTTTCTGTTTTACAATCCACAGGCCTTCTCTTCTCCTTCACAAAAGGCAGAAGCTCCATAACACTCCTGCTTACCTTACGGGACTGGTTCAGCCAGGTACCCAAGAGTGACAAACATTTCGAGAAGAATGCAGATGCACCCCCAAATGTGGTAATACAGTATCATTTTTCTGTTAACAATCATATTTTGTACAACTGTGTGGGTTCACTTTACTCCTCCATAATTTTTGAAACCTGGATGACAAAACGTTTAGATATATGATAATAATAGGGGTCTCTGGGACTCAAGGACTGTTTGCAATTCATTCAGCTGAACTGTGTAATACTCATTCCTCAATTTCCTTCCACAATAGATTGATGATGATGTGCTGCTCATCACCCTGATGAATATTGTTGTTGTGTAATGTTTGTCTTTGTCACACCTTTCCTCACATTCCCTTCCCCATCCATTCATCAAACCCCTAACCCTCCTACCCCAGGCTGTGTGATTTATTGAGGTGTGACTTAATTTACACCATAAATAGATCACACACTTGGTACGGGCGGATGTGGTGAAAGCAACACACACTCACTACAGAATCTTCTATTACCTAAGCAATAGCCAACACCAGCCCCACTTACCCATGCATGCATAAAAGGAATACATATTTTAGATATAGAAGAACATCATTTGTTGACATAATCATTCAGGCCTTGTGTTGCATAAACGCCTAACCTGATCCACTCCAGATTTTGAGTCCACTTTTACTGTCTCGAGGATTTCATAGATTCTGCTTTAAATAAATACTAGCTCACCATTGCTCTGAAGGAGTTACAATCGTTAGTTTTTGTTTTATTATCAGGTATTCTTTGTTGTGTCAGGGTGGTCATAGTCTGGTCTCAGTCTTTGTAAAGTTATGCTATAAATATAAACCATTAATTGATTAATTGAAAATAATGTTAATTGTATTTTTTACTATTGGGAGTGGGTTGTGGCTTAATAGGGGAATTGGGTGGGAAGTAAATTAATTGCAATAAAGTAAATATTATTTTTTATTTATATGTAGTGATAATTAATTGATAATTAATTATTAATTGGTAATTAATTTTTTTCAATGTAATTAATTTTTATTAATTGGTAACTATTTTTAATGAAGTTTTTGTTGGTATTGATAAATAATTTCATCTTATTTTAATATTAAATCATTACTTTCCCTACTGTTGCACTCTCAGGAGTGGGAATATTAATTTTTACCCTCCCGCTATCCAACGCTTTCCCTACTGTTGCACTCTTTGGAGTGAGAATAGTAATTTTTACCCCTACGCTATCCAACTTTTTCCCTACTGTTGCACTCACTGGAGTGGGAATAGTAATTTTTACCCCTACGCTATCCAACGCTTTCCCTACTGTTGCACTCACTGGAGTGGGAATAGTAATTTTTACCTTCCCGCTATCCAACGCTTTCCCTACTGTTGCACTCTTTGGAGTGGGAGTAGTAAATTTTACCCTCCCGCTATCCAACGCTTTCCCTACTGTTGCACTCTTTGGAGTGGGAATAGTAATTTTTACCCCCCCGCCATCCAACGGTTTCCCTACTATTGCACTCACTGGAGTGGAAATAGTAATTTTTACCCCTACCCTATCCAATGTTTTCCCTACTGTTGCACTCACTGGAGTGGGAATAGTAAGTTTTACCTTCCTGGTATCCAACGCTTTCCCTACTGTTGCACTCTTTGGAGTGGGAATAGTAATTTTTACCCTCCCGCTATCCAACGCTTTCCCTACTGTTGCACTCTTTGGAGTGGGAATAGCAATTTTTACCCGTACCCTATCCAACGTTTTCCCTACTGTTGCACTCACTGGAGTGGGAATAGTAATTTTTACGTTCTCACTATCCAACAAAATCTCTACTTTTTTTTACATTGCATTTATTATTTTTACATTTTAAGCTTTTTTATATTATTTTAAGTATGTTTTTTTAATTGTTTTTATTATTTAATTACTTTTATATTATTTTTAATACATTTAAAAAATTTGATATTTTAGCTAACTTTATTTTAACATTCTGGGGCCGATTCCGATTTCGTCCGCAAAATGAACCAACCGACACGGACCCGGCCCGAATACCGACCGACACGGACCAGCGCCGTATGACCCGTGCAGTACGATGCAACGCGTGTGAATTACAACCGACACGTACGGAATACAAGCCGTACGAACGAGCCGTAGGGAAAATAGTGATCTGGACGGAAAACCCACGTGATTTTCACCGACCGACACGAACCCAGAATGAAGCCGACCGACCCGTACCCGCTATGTACGATTAGCGCAGTACGATGCAATGCGTATAAAATCAGACCGACTCGCACTGAGACCAAGCCGCACAGACAACCAGGCACACAAGCAACGGAGACCGCCGCGACCGACGCGTACCAAACACAGAAGACAGGCAGCGTGAACGAGGCGGAGAAGCCCGCACGAGACAACAGCAGCGTCCGTTTCCGTCACATGAACGTCTCCTTCATGTCTACAAAACACAAAGGAAAAAAGACAAAAAAAGGACCAAACAAGCAATGACAAAGCCAATAAATACCAAAGAAAAAAACATGGGACAAAGACACACCCACAACTCCAACTATATAAAGGACTACAATCACTACCATCATCCCTTGCAAACAGGAGACACAGCCAGCAGCAAACACCAGTAAACAGCAACCACAGACACACTCACAACTCACCCATCACACAACTAACACACCATCAGCACCACATACAAAAGCACACACACATACACACAGCAAAACCAACACCAACACCAACCCACCATCACTTGCACCCTCACACACACATCCCTCACCACCACCACCCATCACCATGCCTCCAAAGAAGAATCCAAAGTTCACAGATAGTGAGTTAGAAGTGCTGGTAGACGAGATCATCAGAGTAGAGCCACATTTGTTTGGTACATTGGTTCAAAGGACCCCCATCTCACAGAAAAGCAAGATGTGGGCGAGGATTGTGGACAAGGTGAACGCACAAGCACCAACGTTGCGCACAAAGGATGATATCCAGAACAGGTGGTATGACGTGCGCATGAGGGTTATGAAACTCATCGAGAAAGATCACGCCTTGAGTCAGCGCACCAGCGGTGGCCCTCCTGCCAAACCAGTCTACTTCAGGACCTGGGAGGAGAAGGTGCGGGACATCCTACCACCAGAGAGCGTCCATGGCCTAACAGACATCCCAGAGCCTGGTGATTACACAAACAACATACCTAAGATTGTGTGGCAAGGGGACAGTGAAACCATGCACCGCAAGCAAAGCTACACTAACCAATAGATAATCAGCCCAAGATGTGTATGCCAGTCACACAAACACAATACCTGCCATCTCATAGTGACTGGGGACTGTGTCATGACATGCACCAACCTACAAACAAATAGAGCAAGCCAGTGGCACTAAGCCAATTACACCCTGCCAGACAGTTTGACACCACAAACACACCACCTCACAGTGCAGCTGACTGTCAGGAAGGAATAGTGGGGATGCAGCTGAAGTGAGTGTAGCCAAAAGCATGATGTTATTTTTAATACATTTAAAAAATTTGATATTTTAGCTAACTTTATTTTAACATTCTGGGTCCGATTCCGATTTCGTCCGCAAAATGAACCAACCGACACGGACCCGGCCCGAATACCGACCGACACGGACCAGCGCCGTATGACCCGTGCAGTACGATGCAACGCGTGTGAATTACAACCGACACGTACGGAATACAAGCCGTACGAACGAGCCGTAGGGAAAATAGTGATCCGGACGGAAAACCCACGCGATTTTCACCAACCGACACGAACCCAGAATGAAGCCGATCGACCCGTACCCGCGATGTACGATTAGCGCAGTACGATGCAATGTGTGTAAAACCAGACCGACTCGCACGGAGACCAAGCCGCACAGACAACCGGGCACACAAGCAACAGAGACCGCCGCAACCGACGCGTACCAAACACAGAAGACAGGCAGCGTGAACGAGGCGGAGAAGCCCGCACGAGACAACAGCAGCGTCCGTTTCCGTCACATGAACGTCTCCTTCATGCCTACAAAACACAAAGGAAAAAAGACAAAAAAAGGACCAAAAAAGCAATGACAAAGCCAATAAATACCAAAGAAAAAAACATGGGACAAAGACACACCCACAACTCCAACTATATAAAAGACTACAATCACTACCATCATCCCTTGCAAACAGGAGACACAGCCAGCAGCAAACACCAGTAAACAGCAACCACAGACACACTCACAACGCACCCATCAAACAACTAACACACCATCAGCACCACATACAAAAGCACACACACATACACACAGCAAAACCAACACCAACCCACCATCACTTGCACCCTCACACACACATCCCTCACCACCACCACCACCCATCACCATGCCTCCAAAGAAGAATCCAAAGTTCACAGATAGTGAGTTAGAAGTGCTGGTAGACGAGATCATCAGAGTAGAGCCACATTTGATTGGTACATTGGTTCAAAGGACCCCCATCTCACAGAAAACCAAGATGTGGGCGAGGATTGTGGACAAGGTGAACGCACAAGCACCACCGTTGCGCCCAAAGGATGATATCCAGAACAGGTGGTATGACGTGCGCAGGAGGGTCATAAAACTCATCGAGAAAGATCACGCCTTGAGTCAGCGCACAGGCGGTGGCCCTCCTGCCAAACCAGTCTACTTCAGGACCTGGGAGGAGAAGGTGCGGGACATCCTACCACCAGAAAGTGTCCATGGCCTAACAGGCATCCCAGAGCCTGGTGAGTACACAAACAACATACCCAAGATTGTGTGGCAAGGGGACGGTGAAACCATGCACCGCAAGCAAAGCTACACTAACCAATAGATAATCAGCCCAAGATGTGTATGCCAGTCACACAAACACAATACCTGCCATCTCATAGTGACTGGGGACTGTGTCATGACATGCACCAACCTACAAACAAATAGAGCAAGCCAGTGGCACTAAGCCAAATACACCCTGCCAGACAGTTTGACACCACAAACACACCACCTCACAGTGCAGCTGACTGTCAGGAAGGAATAGTGGGGATGCAGCTGAAGTGAGTGTAGCCAAAAGCATGATGGGGCCTGTAGTCACAGATAATGCACACCCTCCTGACCTCTCTGCAACATGCCCACATCACAGGGAGTGGAAAATGACTGACAAGATGGCTGACACTGGGTCCTGCTGTGGGGAGCACAAGTCCCTGGTAGGGCTTGTGTGCAAATCACAAGCAGGACACCACTGACTGACATACTGAAAGACAACTTGCACTCCCTATTTATTGATTATTTTGAGAATTTGTAAAGCGCGGCTGTCACCATTGCAGGCATCCTGGCGCTGAAAGATCAGAGGAGACGGAAGTGAAAAAAAACACAGGGAGTGAGAGCTTCCAGGCAGACTAACGGGGGAATAACCAAGTTTTAATCCTTCTTCTGAATGGGAGGAGTGCGTTGAGGTGCCTAATCTCGATAGGAAAAGTGTTCCATAGTCTGGCAGCTGCCACCTCGAAGGATCTACCTCCGGCTCTGACTTTCCTGAATCTGGGTACGACTACCAGTTTGGCATCAGACGATCGAAGCTGTCTGGTTGGAGTGTACCAGGCAAATTTGGATTGTAAGGGGGCTGGGCCAGTGCCATGGAGAGCCTTAAAGACTATACAAAGGGCCTTAAATTGAATCCTCTGTCTTATAGGAAGCCAGTGCAGTTTTGCCAGGGCGGACGGTCCATGAGATCTTCTCGGAAGCCCCAGAGCCAACTTAGCAGCTGCTGATTGGACCCTCTGGAGCCTGTCCAGCAGGAACTCAGGGGACCCAAGCAGGAGGGCATTACAATAGTCTAACCTGCTAAGGATGGTACATCTAACCACTTGGGCGCGGGCATGGGTAGGTAAGAGGGGCAGAACTTTCCTTAGGGAACGGAGGATGGCAAAACAACAGGCAGACGTTTTTTGAACATGCGTCTCCATGCTGAGCCTATGATCCAACATGACCCCTAGGTTACGAACTGATTCCACCGGCTGTACATTGGACCCTGATTCCGGGGGCCAAAAGTTGTTTGGAAACGGTCGGGGAATCCTAGTTCCGGCACTGAAGAGCACCTCCATCTTCCCTGCGTTGAACTGAAGGGAGTTGTCCTTTAGCCACCGGGACGTGTCACGCAGACAATTGTGTAGGACCTCCACAGAGGTTGAGTCCTCTCCTTCCAAGGAGAGGATCATCTGCGTGTCATCGGCGTGGTTGATAATCCTGATGTTGAAGCTTTTGATGAGTAAAATCAAAGGTCTGAGGTATACATTAAAGAGTATTGGGCTGATTGCTGAGCCCTGAGGGACCCCATGCGTTACCAGGGAAAAGGCTGACTGGAAAGGTGGCATGGATACTGCCTGCTGCCTATCCTGCAAAAATGAATTAAACCATTGTAGCGCAGTGTCTCTCACTCCCGCCTCAAACAGCCGACTCAGTAGGATCTTGTGATTCACCGTGTCAAAGGCGGCAGACATATCGAGCAGGATCAGGAACGCTGCCTGTCTTCTGTCTGCACGCCTTTGAAGCTCATCCATAGCGGTGATGAGGGCTGTTTCGGTACCATGGGTAGGCCGAAAAACAAATTGGTCCCCATCTAGTAATAGATGACGTTCCAGATGGCCGGAGAGAGTCTTGCTAACTAGATGCTCAACTACTTTGGCAGGGAAAGGCAGCAGGGAGATGGGCCTATAGTTTTTTGAACAATCAGGGTCTAGGGAGGGTTTTTTTAACAAAGGAGAGACTAACGCCCGTTTCCAATGAGCTAGGACGGTGCCAGTCACCAGGGATTGGTTACAAATTTGGTGGAGTGTAGGGAATAGTTCATCTTCAAATTCCTTCCAGATTTTGGGAGGCACCGGATCCATGGGAGACCCGGAGGCGATTCCTCTAGCTAACTTAGTGAAGGCCTCATAAGTAAGTGGTGGGAACTTGAGTAACGTTTCCTTCGTAGCTGTGGCAGGGCCAGCCAATCGGTCCACCGGAGAACCAGGTCTCAGGTCGGAGGAAGGGACGAGATCCAAAGGAGTGTCCAGGTCTTTAAGGATGAGTTCAATTTTTTCCTTGAAAAATACAGCAAGGTTGTCACAAAGGTCTTGGGACGGGACGCTCGCATTCTTGGAACACTCCGGATTGGTGACGCTATTTAGTATATTAAAAATACTCCTGGAATTGTTGGTGGTGTTGCAGATCAGAGAGGAATAGTATTCTGCTTTAGATTTTTTAATCAGATTCTTGTAGGCAAGGACCTTAGTTTTCCACACCTCTTTAAAGGTGTCATTATAGTCGCGTCTCCACCTTCTCTCAGCTTGTTTGCATCCCTGTTTTAGGTTTTTTAGGTCGTCATTAAACCAGGGGGCGGAGTCTTTACCCTTACAGCTGCGTGTTTTTAGAGGGGCATGGGCATCGAGGACCGTTGTGATTCTAGTACAGAGAGAGGCGTAATTTTCGTCTATATTCTTATTCTCATTGAAGAGCTGTTCCAAAAGGAACACCTCACCGATAGGGTGCAGACGTGTGAGGGCCCTCCAATCTCTGCACTTAACTTCCCTAGTCAACACAGGAGCCTTGTGAGGACCACCATTCGTGTGAATAAAGAATTTTACGAGTGAGTGGTCTGTCCAATCCATAGGTAAGGTTTCCCCCATCGCCACCAGGTCAGGTGCCGCGAAGACCAAATCTAGGAGATGACCAGCTTTGTGGGTGGCTTTAGTGGCCAGTTGAGAAAGACCAAAACTTTCACAGGCTTGAAGTAGGTTCCCGAGACCCGAGTCAAGGGTACCGTTGCGCCAGAGATTAAAGTCGCCAAGGATAAGTAGCTTATGGTGAGAGAAGGCGATATTAGTCAGGGTAGTTAATAATGCTTGTTGCTGCTGAAGGCTGAACGACCCTGGCGGGCGGTAGCATACTATCCCAGTGACAGTAGTCCCGGAGTGGGTCAGAATGGAGTGGCCCTACAATGGAAGCACGTTTCATGATGGGAAGGAGAACTGACAGCCCTGACCAGACTACTCAGCATGGGGAGACACCCCCCCCTCAACACAACTCCACACAACTCACCGGGTACAATGCATTGACACACACCTCATTGAAATATCAGCAAAAGATACCCCGTACTGGGTGCTGCTGTGTGAAGCACAGGGGCGCACTTGGGACTTGTAGCCAAACAAACACCAGGATTTCACAGTCAGCCATCTTGCCATTGCTGTCACACCCCCTCACAGGGAAGCAGAGTCAAGAGGGAGGAAGCATGGGCATGCTGGGAAGGGGGGTGTAGCCAAGAGTATGATGGGAGTCACAGTCACAGACAACCTACACCCACCCACATGGCCCAGCAAGATCAAACTGAAACATACTCGCCTCACAGGGAGTGGGAAGGGACTGACAAGATGTCTGACACTGGGCTCTGTTGTGGGGAGCACAAGGCCATTCTGGGAAATGGCCAACAATATCAAACTCTGTCTGTGACAAGCTGGGAAAAAGCAGTGTACAGGCAGGCATCTGTTTGAAAAGTAGAAAATGTCATGTTTGTGAACCAACGATGCATGTAGAAACAAAAATCACATTGTATGTCTCTTCCAAACACAGGTGGTGCTGGGCACCTAGCACCAAATGACGAGGATACCCAGTCCCAGACTCTGGTGGAAACTGAGCTCTCTGGTCTGACTCTTTCACTGTCCTCTTCGGATGACGACGACCAACCTGGCCCCTCCGGTGTGAGCCATCATGCAGCACCAGCAGCATCAACATCTGCCCCCTCTTTACCCACGCCTCCAGCATCTGGACACCGACAGGGCACCCCCGCCAACACGGACAGACCAAGGACAATCAACACCCACAGCACAGGGACACAGGACCCCCCGGAAGATACAGCCAACACCACCAGCAACACCACCCAAGGGGTCCCAGTGTCACCTGTGCGTACCGCCGCTGGTCCTGCCCATGTGAAGAGGGGTGCTGGGAGGTGTGGGAGGCACAGGGCGCACCTTGCAGAAGGGGCTGGACTGCATGATGACCCCCAACTGGCACGCATCTTAGATGCGTGCCAGGATAGCACCGGAGGCTTTGGCCATGTAGTGGGGATCCTCAAGGATATGCAACACGAGCAGGTCGCCCACCATGCCCGCATAGAGGCCAAGTGGGATGACATCACTGCGGTGCATCGGGACATACTACAATGCCTCTGCCAGGTCAACACCAACCTGTCCTCACAACATCTGTCGCAACACCATCTGCCAGCACCACAGGGAGGGAGGAGGACTCTGGCAGAGAGTCCCCTGCACCGCAGAGGCCTGCACATGAGGATTACCCCCCCGGAAAAAGAGGGGTCGTCCGAAGAAGGACATGTGAGAGGCAGATGTCCCAGCACATCCCCAGGGCCTCCAAACCTGTTCTGGACAATGTTCTTTGTGCGCAACCCGTTCACCTTGTCCAATCGCACACAACTTGCCCACATGACATGGAGGGTTCATGTTGGGCCAATGTATCAGATGACTGTGGACTTTACTCTGGACATTTCATCTACCAGCACTTCCAACTCCAATGTGAACTTTGGATTCCAAAACCACTGTACAGCACCCACCATCCTGTGCACTTCCCTCACACATGTTTGTAAATAAACTCACCAGTACACCATACTTGCCTCTGTTGTGATTCCAACTTGTCATGTTCAGGGAGATATCGATCTGCTACACAACACAGTACATGCCAAATACTGCAACAATGTGACCAACGTAAGGGGAGTCATGGGATGTGACACATGTGAGGGAGACACACCACTATGGCAACACAAAACATACTCACCATGGCCATGTTACTCGTCACACACAATGATGTTGACCTGAAACACATTGGCATGCACTGACACAACACCAAGCCCAGTCAGTGGTAACAAGTCCACAGGTGAGGTAAGCAGATGTCACTCAGATGTGGGAAGACAGACTACGCACATAACAAAGCGTAGCACAGGTTCATTACACATCAGCAACACGTTTATTCCACACTAGTTGCACGGTAATTCTACGTAACAGTGGACACACGCTCACAATGTGTTGGAGAATGGAAGTCCAGGGATGTGGGGTACATCAGTTGATGGGAATTGTCAACTTCTACACTGGTGTTGGCTTCTGGGTGTTGGGGGTTAGTGTTGACCACACCACAGGCAAAGTACCCTGGGAAGGACAGACAAGATACAGTCAAAAGCACAGAAGAACAGGAGAGAAATGCAATACACATGCACAAAACATGTTGCAAAACACCTACACAAACACTAGTTAGCAGTACTACCCTATTGTGGAGTACACACCACCTGAATGGACACATCACAGCACGCATCCAGTCAAGTGGCACACAGACACACTCAGACAGCAACAGAGCTGGCTCAACACATTCCAGGCTACCTCCATACATTCACATAACAACCCTGCAAACTCACATTCAGGTGAAGAAGTTGTTGATGAGCTGGGAGCGGACGTCACCATCATCTTCATCATCACTGGCATCTTGGCCCAGGCCGGGATCCTCCACAAGTGCTGGACGTTGGTCGTCATCATCGTCATCCTGGATGAGAGACACCTCCTTCCGCACCGCCATGTTGTGTAGCATGCAGCAGACCAGTATTATTTTGCACACATTTGCAGGTTCATATGGGAGGGCCCCTCCGGTCTTGTCCAGGAAGCGAAAGCGGCTTTTCAGGAGGCCGAATGTCCGCTCAATCCCCCTCCTGCTCCGACCATGTGCCTCATTGTAGCGCAGCTCGGCTGGTGTCACAGGATTCCCGAGGGGTGTCAGCAACCACGGCATGTTGGGGTATCCGGAGTCACCTACACACACAAAAATGAACAAGTAGCTGAGTTTTGTAGGAGTGCGGAATACAACAGTGACAAACACACACAATGAGAAACAGTCAGTACACACTGACAAGCCAGGCACGCTGAGCTGGCATCTGTGACATCAGCGTTGCAATGCGACTACTCCTCATAATGTAGGCATCGTGCGCCGAACCAGGGAACGGTGCACACACATGTGTGATCGACATGTCAGCAAGACAGACCACCAGAGCATTGATCGAATGGTAGTGCTTCCTGTTCCGGTATGCCTGCTCATGTGCCTGTGGTGGTATCAGGGCAACATGTGTCCCATCAATAGATCCAATGACGTTCGGCATCCTCCCCAGTGTATAAAAGGCTTCCTTAATTTCAGGGAGTTCATCTGGGCTCGGGAACTTGATATACAGGTCGAGGAATTGCAAAATCCCCTCCAAGACATCGCGTAGCACCCGACTAAACATCGTTTGCGACATACCACCAGCAGTAGCCACAGTGTACTGGAAGGTACCGGTAGCAAAGAAGTGCAGGGCTGCCATCACCTTCACCTCTGAGGTCAGTGCTGTAGGGTATGTCCGGCCAGGTAGCAGATGTGGTGCCAACTGCTCCGCCAACTCCGCAATCAGTGGCCTGGTGAAGCGGTACCGTCTGATGCAGTCGCGTTCCTGCATGGTTGCAAGGTCTGGGAACGGACGATGGACAGCTGGTGCCCTGCAGTACAGAGATGCACAAAGGAAGATTGTCAGTACATCCACCCATGTGGCCATGACCACGATCACTATCACATGCTAGTTCATGACATTACACAATGTACTGAGGTGTGTGCTGTTGGGCATGGACACATATGTCACCTACAAGACCACCACCTCACATCTCAATTCCACATGTCCACATGAGTCCCATGTAGTGCAATGGGCCAATCATCTGGCTGTGTCACCCAACCTATGTGCTGCTGCAACGTTAAAAAAACACACCCCAGTGACAATTGAGGCCTCATGTCTCCCAGGCATCACAGATCTTTGCCATGCAGAAACCCAGGCTCCCTGTATTGCCACATCAACACAGCAATGGACGTAGCACGTACACACCACAAGGCAAGCGTAAGTCCCACAGGTAGTGGCCACTGTTGTTCCTGCCGGCCCTA